>NC_063367.1:13764944-13872230 GCF_021869965.1 Rhincodon typus | reverse complement strand
GGCCTGCTGTGTTCATCCAGCTCTACACCTTGTTATCCCAGGATTTTGACCTCAGGTTTTGCTTGAGGATAAGAATATTTGTTGGGTCAACTCTTTGTAACTATCTAAAGCAAGTAGTTAGCTCTCATCTGAAGGAGAGGGGAAAGATTTAAAAGGGAGCTAAAGGGCAACTTTTCATGCAGAGGGTGGTGTATGTATGGAATGAGCTGCCGGAGGAAGTGGTGGAGGCTGGTGCAATAACAACATTTAAAAGGCATCTGGATGGGTATATGAATGGGAAGGGTTTAGAGGGATATGGGCCAAATGCTGGCAAATGAGCCAGATTAATTTAGGATATTTGGTCAGCACGAATGAGTTGGACTGAGGGGTCTGTTTCCATGCTGTACATCTCTATGATGCAATGACACCTCCAACAATGCAGTATAGTCCCAACAATACAGTGAAGTATCAGCCTAGATCCTCAGAGGAGCTTGAAGCTCAGACCTTGTTAACTTACTTGCAGGATATAGCTTTACTGCCAAGACCTGAATTTGTTGCAATACCTGCGTCCCTAGTTTGCTCATAAAGAGACGAAGAGCCACCTCATTGAACCATTGCAGTCCATGTGACATAAGTCCTTCCAAAATATTGTTACGCCCAGAACTCCATCAGTTTCACCCAACAGCAGTGATATATTTCCAGATCAGATTGGCAGTTAAAGAGAAATGTGGAGCTGATGGTCTGCTCATGAGCCAGCTGCCCTTGTCCTGTTAATGGTAGATGTTGCAGATTGAGGAGGATTCGTAAATGAGAATGCCACTAACTCAACAAAACCACCTGTCTCTTAATAAAACTAATTTTCCAAACAATAGGTACGCCAACTGATGACAGTGGGCACTTTGAGTTTGATGTGACATTGACCAATGGATGCCCCAAGAAATACAACGGCTGCAAATTTAGTTTGATGTCAAATCTATAACGAAAGGTCCTAAGTATTTTCAGGCAAGTTGAATGACTGTATTATTCAAACTTAAATCACATATACTCAAGTTACAATAAATGTAGGCAGAAAGGCTCTGCTCAACATTGGTGGGAATTATCTGCTTGAAGATAACTTTAATTCTGCAAATCTATGGGGTAGAATATACATATATTTTAGACATAAACATAGAAATCCACAGTACACTAAAGAATTATAAGCAAGATTGTGCTATTTAAAAATGTAATTTGCTAAGCTGGATACAGGGAAGACTCAGTGCAACTCAGAAGAGAGTGCAATGTTGCAGGGATGGGGAAGTGTCCAACAGTTTTTAGCCATGCCTTGGAGAGTGGTAGTAACTGGAGCTCATCATTACTTGTCTAGTTGTGCTTGGCATCATCATATGCCAGCCCGCCAGTATCTCTAAAGCCTTCCTGCGTCACAATGGGGGGGGCATACCTGCTTGTTTGCACAGGGCAACACACTCATACCAGGGTTTGAGGTCTTTGATGCAGAACTTTTAAGAGCATGGACATTTTCATCTCTGTTGAGATGCTACATTATTGTGAACGGTAAACAAACCCCATCGGTAAGGAAAGGGCAGGCCATGCTCTCCGTTTCAAAGGAGTCCTGGCGTGATTAAATAATAAACTCCCAGCCATAATAGATATTTTTATTCCGTCTGTTCCATTATGTTATGACTCTGGAGTAGAGGGGACTTGAACCTATGTCTTATAGCTCAGAGGTAAGGACACGACGAGAGCCCTCCTCAATCACAACATACTTTCCACCTTTGTTTGGAGGACCTTCAGTCTCGGTTTTTCATTTACGGCACGGAAACAGACCCCTTGGTCCAACCAGTCCATGCGATAATCTGAAATTAAACTAGCCCCACCTGCCTTGTCCTGGTCCATATCCCTCCAAACCTTTATTCATATACTTTCCAAATGTCATTTAAACGTTGTAACTATGCCCGTATCCATCACTTCCTCAGGAAGTTCATTCCACATGCGACCAACTCTTATGTGTAAAAAATTTGCCCCTCATGCCTTTTTTTAAATCTCTCTCCTCTCACTTTAAAAATATGCCCCCTAGTCCTCATCCCAGGGAAAAGGCACTTACCATTAACTCTATCTACACTCCTCATGATTTTATAAACCTCTGTAAGGTTACCTCTCAACCTCTTATGCTCCAGAGAAAGAAGTCCCAGCCTATCCAGTTTTTGTTTATAACTCAAACCTTCCAGTCCCCGTAACATCCTCGTAAATCTCTTCTGAACCCTCTCCAGCTTAATAATGTCTTTCCTGTAACAGGGTGACCAGAACTGCACACAGTATTCCAGAAGAGGCCTCACCAATGTCCTGTACAACCTCAACATGACTTCCCAACTCCTATACTCAATGTCAATGTTTAAACATTCATTTCCAGTCCTACTTAAGCAACAACTTGCATTTGTATAGCACCCAGTCAAAACTGTGCCGTCCTTCTTCATGCCGAACATAAATAACTTAAAGAACCAGTGATTAGTTTTTACTGAAAAATACTTTTTAATCTTTTGTGGGATCCCTGCATTCCTCAAGACCAACATTTGTTACCCAGCCCTAATAGATGGTGAACTGAATGGTTTGATAGGCAAAGTTAGAAGGCAGTTAAGAGTCAATCCAATGGCTGTGGGTCCGGAGTGACATGTAGATAAGTACAGCAGATTTCCTTCCCGAAAATTATCCAAATGGATTTTTACAACAACTGATGATCGTTTCATGGTCCCCGTTACTGAGATTAGGTTTCGTTTCCAAGTTTTTATTCATTGAATTGATTCATTCACTGAAGTTGAATTTTACCAGCTGCTGCAATGAACATGAGCCTGGGTCCCTGGTCTATCAGTCCAGTGACATTAACATATCACGACTGGCTCCCCTCATGCCTCTGTGCAGTGGAGCTGTTGTGTCATGGCTTATTCTGCAGCCTTTCAGCAGCACAGGTGGAAATGCAAAGTTGTGTGCAAATGTCCATTCCCAGTAGGTGGATAATCTCACTGTGCAGCAAGAGAGATCAGAATACTGTTTTGCAAGGGTCTTGATCACATGAATTTACCTGGGAGATAAAGAGAAAGAGAGGAACTGGTTACTGACGGCTCAGATTTTTGTGTGCTGTCTGCCTGGCCAGCATCTAAGTTAATTTTTTCAGCCTCTCAAACAGTTTGTGTATAGTTTCATGATTTGGAGTGACCTTTCCTGAACTTAACTCACCTCTAATTAGGTTTGTCTTCTGTCAAAGGTCATCTCATTACTGTTATGTTACAGTTCCAGTGAAATACAAGTCAGCGGCTGATTTGAATAATGGATATTGCCATGTTTGTTAGCAGGTCGAATCCTCAAGTGGCGTGCATTATTTATCAAGAGCTGACTAGCCGCCAGTATCTCTGGTCAGAGAAACAGAGACTGGCACTGATGTAATTTCATTTCTTAAAAGAGAATAACTCCAGCAGAATGAGCTGTGGACTGCTGTAGCCTTGCTATGTGAAGATGTACAGAAGCAGAAATTGATTACAGTTCTATCAGTGTTCACTTAAAAGGACTGTGGTCCTTTTCGTCCATTTGTTGAGCCTCTTGCCAAACTGCAAATTAATTGGCATGACCATATTGCCTTATGTTGCACTGTGTAGGCTGAATGTTAAGTGATGCATTTTATTTGTGGTCTATTTTTAATTTTTAACTTTGATTTTGTGTTCAACTGTTTTTGCATAAACCTGAAGCAGATGTGATCCCAGTAAACTTGAATTAAACATTGTGAGAGAAAAGAAAGACTTGCAATCATATAACACCTTTCAAAACCTCAGGATGCCTCAAATTTTCTTCACAAGCAATTACGTCTTGAAATGTAGTCAGTGCAGGAATGTAGAAAATGCAGTAGCCAGTTTATACATGGCAAGCTCCCACTAGCAGCAATGTAATAATGTCCACGTCATCTTCTGATGGAAGGCTAATTATGGATCAAAACACCAGAGGGAAACTAGCCTGATCTTTGAAAGAGTGCCATGTGATTTTTTTTCTCATTCGCACAGAGGACAGTTGAAAGTTCAGCCTAACGCTGAAACCACCAACAGTGCAGCACTCCCTCAACACTGCCCTGCAAGAAACAGGTTGGATTCTGTGCTCAAAGTCTTTGGAGTGGGTCACCGAAATAGATGGACCAGTGGACTGAGTGTTAAACAAAGTTAAAAAAAACTGATGAAAACAGACATTCCAGAATAAAAATGAAGATTAACAGTTTGCAGCAGCATGGAGTGTAATGCATTTTTAAACAGTTTGAAGGAAAGGCTGATGAACTGTTTGCCTGTTGTATTATAAGTGATTCATCTCTCTGATTTTCAAACAGCTTGTAAGAGGTGCTAATTGGAATAATGGGAAATGGTCTACTGCAAGATACAGGTCATTGGATTTTTTTTGATAAACATACACATATAAAATTCCTTCTGATTTTTGCAGTCTGCAATTCATAGCAATTGACACATTCTTCCTCTATAACAGAGCTCTATTTATAGTCTGGTCTAACACTCGAAGCCCACTCCACGCTCAATTGCTGTGGTTTCCATGGTGGCCTGTAACTCATGCTGCATGCCAATGACAGAAGTTTGTGGGGGAAAGGCAGCGGGATCTCCCCCATTTGTTAATTCAGCCGACACCTGATTTTAAGATACTGTTTTCAGTTACTGCTATTCAGTAAAGACTTTAATTTTGTTGCAACGGGGAATCTGGGACTCCTGTATGGAGCCTGGCTTTGTAATCTTCTGGAGTCCATATCACATTTTGTCCAGTCCCAACCCATTGCAATGCTCACAACAGGGATTCATTATAGATGATTACAATCTCTGTGTGTGAACACTAATTGCATTATCACTATATAATTATATATTATGTAATGATGTTTATCTATATCCCAAAATAAATGTCATTACATCAGTGTTTATCAGACACACTGCGTGGGGAAAATACTGATTTGAATCAGGGTGTTATTTATACTTTCAGAGTCATAAAGTGGGAATGAGTTCTTTATTTACGCTGTACTCTTCTGGGTTCTCCTCAAGGATGTATTAGTTTCCCTGGTCTTTCTAGTCCTCCTTAGCTTGTCTCTGCTTCTCATGTGAGCAATGGAATAACCTCATCCTTGCAAATCTCCAGCCCCTACCACAAAACTGTAAAAGTTAAATACTTCACTTACTGCGTTTTTTGTTTGCATGTTGCGAGACTTGTTGGCAATGCCTGAATTGGATGCCCCCTCTCTGATTGCCCTTGACCTGGTGATGATCCACCTTGAACTGTTTCAGTCTTCGCTGCGTCAATACATCCATTGTGCTGTTGGATAGAGAATTGCAGTCTGCAGTACCCCGAGATCACAGCTCTAAAGTATCTACGGGCTTAGTTTCCATTTCAGAGCCGTCCAGCTGTTGAAATGAGCATGAGACATTTCTTTTCAGAGTCACTGAGAGAGGGGTACGGTGATCCTGGGAAACAAGTGAATGGTGTTAGTCAAGCAGGAAAGGACTGGTTAATCAGCAGTCTTCCTGACCTGCCTGATGACTAGAGCACTCTGATCGCTTTCCTGCATCTTCATAGCCACGATCAGTCCTAACTTATCAGATACCTACTGTATCACATTTCCAATTTCCTCCTTTGCGGTCAATCTTTTCTTTCTGCATAAAATTGGTAATTCCGTCAAAATCATTTTTTTGCCCACCTGTCCTATACATTATTACCCCATTGAGCTATCAATAATGGTATTCATTATAATGAGATGGTTGTATACCGTTTTGCTGATACCATCATTCACAATCTCTTTGAAGGTACATTTGCTGTGATAACTGCAATGTCATGATTGGTTGGAACCTTTTAACATATTAACCAGGGCACTTCAAGAACATGGTGTGTCATACTTCGCTTTTGCATCAGTAATCCACGTGTTGCTTAAATAGAAAGGATCTTTGACATTCAGTGGCATTACCAAAGGCTGAAGCCCCTACTATCACCATCCAGGGGTTGTCATTGATCACAAACTGAACAGGTCTAGCCATTTCAATACAGTGGCTACAAAACTAGATCAGAGTCAAGGAATCCCCCTGCAGGGAGTACTTCACCTCCTGATTCCGTGATGTCTGTCCACTATCTAGAAGGCACACATCAGGAGTGTGATGGAATATTCTCCATTTGCTCCATGAGTGCTGCTCCAACAACACTCAAGAAGCGTGACACCATTCAGGACAGAGCAACCTACTTGATTGGCACTATATCCACAAGCATCCACTCTTTCCACCATCACTGCTTAGTAGCAGCAGTGCGTACCATCTACAAGATGCAGTGCAGAAATTCACCTATGATTCTTAGACAGCATCTTCCGAACACATGATCACTACTCTTTAGGAGGACAAGAGCAACAGATACATGGGAACACCATCACCTGCAAGTTCTCCTTCAAACCACTCACCATCCTGACTTGGAAATATATCGCTGTTCCTTCAGTGTCACTGACAGTGGAACTCACTCTCTAATGGCATTGTGCCAAATAGACTGCAGCAATTCAAGAAGGCAGCTCAAAAGCACCTTCTCAAGGGCAAAAAAGGGTGGGCAATAAATGCTGGCCCAGGGATGAATTTATTTTAAGAAAAGAACAAACTGGATACAAAGGCAAGAGAGAAGTACAAGATTCAATCTCCATAGGTTGCATCCTAAGTGCTATTTGTTCATCAATCTGTCTCTAAAAAAGCCACACAGACAGTGACATCAGAATTGGCATCAGATGAATGAATGAGCTCCCGTTCGGTATTGACTTGGGTCTATTGAACTGAAACTTTAGTCAGAACCTTTATAACCCCAACCAGTGCCAATAGTGGAGGTGAAAACAAAACTTGCCTTTAGTCTCATTTAGTTTAGATTTCTTGTGGAACAGAAACATTTTTTTTGTATAGAAATCTGAAGCCAGTCGCATTGAGCAATTGGAAAGTTTGACTTTTCACTTGGCCACCTACAGCAGCTGAACTAATTTTATTTTAGCTCCAGTCATTTGTTGAAATTTAAACCCGACTGTTTGATCATATTGATCCGAAACTTGGCCAAATTTCACTCAACCGCTTCCAAGCTGCTCATTGCAAGAAAGATATTTAGGAGGAACAGGGTGAGAAATCTTGGGCAGCCATCCTGTGAGTGAATAAATTGCTTCAAAGGATCTTGTTGTTCTAGTCTTATTTCAAATGTAATACACTGGAAATTGCAGGCTTTATGAAATTATTGTTCATTGGCAGTGAGGGCTTGGATCTTCGATATCGATGCTATTTGCAAACCCCAAGCCAATAATCCTCATGCGCATATGCGATTGAATCCAGAGCTCTGTGAGTCAGAAATAGAAACTGGAGATAGTTGCCAAACTCTCTCGAAATGAGAACAGTAATTGTAAAGGTGACAATGCTGAAGTCCAAAATGCTCATTTGGATTCAGGATTAAAGCACAACCTTGTGGGGGAGTGAAGGGTGCATCACCCTGTGTCTCATCTCGAGTTAGCATTGGGCATTAAGCAGATTTGATGGCATTGCCTATGCTAGTGTCCCCCACTCCAAAACACAGGACATGAGTATGTCCTCTGCTGCCTGCATGTTCCTCCTTGCATCAAAGTTGGACATACCAACTCCATCTCAATCATTCCCAGCACTTGAAGACTGCAGCACTCTGAAATTGTCTAAGGCATCTTCCCTTCCTGTTCAAGCAACTGATAGTTGGAGCAGAATCTTCCCATGGACTGAACGATATGGGTATTGGTGATAAAGTTGGGAAAATCACGTCAGATGGAGTTTCCCATCATGGAGAGCGGAAAGTCCCGTTTTCCAGGTAAGTGTTGAGCAGCGAGACAACATTCTCGTTAGTGTGTGGTGAGAGGCTTATTTGCATTAGCATGTATTCATATCTCATGATATGCAGTTGCTCGGTCTCACATCCACTGGATAGAAACTAGATAGCAACAAATCCTGGCATCAAAGTCTAAATGGTAACCTGGCAACACCAGCTTTTCCAGATGTCCAACCTGGACAACAGTCACAACAAATCAGGCCTCCCTCCATGGGCAATGACTGCATACAGCCCCCTTCCCAGATCTTGGCATCCAGTGTGTACCAGCCTGTCTTCACCCCTATGCTATATCTCTGACCTTGGAAGCACGTGACACCTTTTCATTTCAAGGTTGCTGCCAAAGCAGGTTCTGTGTCACTGAGTCAGATGAAAGTGGTTGGCACGTTGCAGAAAGTGAAGCGCTAACCAGAAAGGCAGTGAGGTGACCCGAGTGAGTGAATATGAAGTGCAGAATGCATGCAGGGTTCGCAGTCTGGATGGTGGGAGTGGGTGAGAGTGAATGATGGAAGACATTGCATGCAATAGTGAGGGTGATGGACCTTGAGCCTTGCTAGCAGAGAGATGATGGTGGGCACTCAAAGTGCGAAGAAGAACATTAACTTTCTTCGTACATTGTTGAACATTTTCAGGACTGTGGACACCGTACTGACCTGGGTGGCAAAGTCCAGCATTATGGCATCCTCTGCCAGTCCTGAGAGGTGAAGATGGCTTTCCTCTGCACCAACCTGTCCTTCAGAACCTTCGAGGTCCTGCCTGCAAAGCAGGGTGCCAGTTTGACATGATCTGCCATGTCTTGGGAAAATAACACAAACTGTGCAATGCAGCTTTGGACGAGGTGCATAACTGCCTTTCAAATATGGTGCCAGTGCCAGGGATTTTGGGTTATCCTGACAGTGCCCAGTATTCCCACCAGGGTATGTGGAGCATTGTGCTTAAGCAATGAGGTAAGTTTGGAAAGATGTTGTGAGAAAGCTCACATGACCCCACAGAGAGAAACCCTCTGTGAAACTTAAATTGACACTTAGTCGAATTCTGGCAAGATTCAGCCACATTTCTAAACTGGGTAACAATTAACCTCAGTTTAATTTCCACATTTCATCATGAGAATGGTATCTTGGATTTTGAAGTTTCTCACAAGCTCCCCTGTTCCTACTATCCGTTTTCTGCTATTAACTGTGACTGAATATAGTGATTGCTGATATAAAAGGATAATGAAATGTGCAGCGTATCTAAAAGGTTAGAGTGGCATAAAAGGAAAATGTTATGGAATTTAATAATTTAATACCAGTGCCGTTTCAAAGTGTAATTACTTTGACAGAAAAGTTTCACTTTCTGACATCAGTTGTTGCTTCATTATCCCATCTGCACCATGATACTACCACCACTTATGATATATTTCATTTCTCCTGTTTCTTCCTATTTACCATAAATGGACCCCCTTTGGCACCTAAAGATGCACACAGCCCTTAGTGGCTAATGCAACTGTATATTACCTGTGGTAAGGGCTCTTGCAATGATAGTGTCCCTACCTCTGAGCCAAAGGCTTAGGTTCAAGTCCCAACCTGCTCCAGAGATGTGTTATAACATGTTTGAACAGACTGATTGTAAAAATCCATTGTGCGGTGCAGTGGTAGTGTCCCTACTTCCTGGCTAAAAGATCCATGTTCAAGTCCTGGCCAGACCTGCTGGTATGTCCAGGATATGTCTGAACTAACTGTATTGTAGTCACGAACAGTCCCCATTAACAACTATTCACCCTCCCAGCCTGATCGTTAGCAACTCCTTTGTCTGTCCAACTGTCTTTCTCTCTTTTTGGGCTCTATCCTATCATTTACTCCCTACCCCACCCACCTCCCTATTTTCGGCATATAAACTGACGTTTTCCCAGTCACCATCAGTTCTGAGGAAGGGTCACCGGACCCAAAACGTTAACTCTGCTTTTTCCTTCACAGATGCTGCCAGACCTGCTGAGCTTTTCCAGCAATTTTGTTCTTGTTCCTGATTTACAGCATCCGCAGTTCTTTCGGTTTTTAACTGTATTGCTTGTTGTGTGATACGGTCTTTCAACAGGAGTAGAATTATATTTTCTAAATTAGACCATGTCGCACCAAGGCCAATTTACCAATCACCGCTTTGTTTTCACATAGACATTAATTTCCGTTCTTCCTTTTAAAATTCTTTGCCTGGCTTTCAAATTGCGATGTCGATAGTCTCTTTCACCTCCTGACTGGAAGCTCTACATCCAGTTACTTGGGTTCTGAGCTCTGAATTCCCTCCCTAAACCTCTCCATCACTCCACCTCACTTCTCCTTTAAGGGCTTTCTTTTTAAGAAAAAGGTCTTCCTCTTGAATTCTGGCATATCTCATTTTGTAGCACCGAGTTAGTATTTTTTCTAATTTGATAAATCTCCAATGAAGCATATTTGAGATGTCCTTATTATCCAAAAAAAGCTATATAAATGCAAGTTGTTTTTAGTGGGTAATAGCATGGGACAATCATTGGTATACATTGGCAATGAAATGGATTTGCTCCCACTTTCTTCAATAGATTTTGATACAGTTTTAGCCCTGGCTTCTGTGTATTCCACAGCTAAGCAGCCAACGTCCTGGGCTTGTCCCTTCTGTATGTTTTCCCTGGCACGTTGCAGTATTACAATTTATAAATGAATAGAAATAAGTAGAATAAATCAAAAGCAACTATTCCATTCTTTACCTTGGGAAAGAAACTTCTCCTTAATAGAGGCAGATGTTTGTCCAGTGAGAATTTACATGGTCTGGATCTGGGGGATAGGAACTTTATTGCAAGCACATTTAAGTTATTAACAGTGCTGAAGTGTAAGGATTGCCCTAGTTTGAGGTGCAGTAAGGAGCTGTGGTTGACAACATGTGAAATTCAGGTTCCTTTTGAGGAACGCATTATCTCCTGTTATCTCATCAATTCGGATTTAGCCCCTCTCTTGTTTTCCCCACCATTTTGCTTTTTTTGCTGATTGCTTCATCACCCCAGGTGGGAGCTGGTTTTAAAATAAATAGCAAGACTGGCTCTTACATTGCCTCAAGTGTTCGTTACTTGCTGATGAGTTAGTTGGGTGATTTGGTGGTGGGTTTCTCAAATCACAAAAATAAAGCTGAGTTTTCACTGTGCCAGGGTGTCCTTGGGAGAGGGAGTATGCAGTGTCCACTAGTACCCTCAAAACTTTCAGAGGGTATATATTAATTCCTCCTCCATTAGTACATTGAATTTGTTTCCTATCTTTTTGTTTGATTTTTGATATTGTGAGCAGTGTTTGTTGTTTGTTAATTGGATGCTTTGTTAAATTGATGGTTGGTCTATTAAAATAAAATAGGGGTGGCACAGTGGCTCAGTGGTTAGCACTGCTGCCTCACAGTGCCAGGGACCTGGGTTCAGTTCCACCCTCAGGCGACTGTCTGTATGGAGTTTGCACATTCTCCCTGTTCCTGCATGGGTTTCCTCTGGGTGCTCTGGTTTCCTCCCACAGCCCAAAGATGTGCAGGGTAGGTGGATTGGCCATGCTAAATTGCCCGTAGTGTTCCAGGATGTATAGGTTAAGTGGGTTATAGGGGGATGGGTCTGGATGGGATGCTCTGAGTGTCAGTGTGGACTTGTTGGGCCAAAGGGCCTGTTTCCACACTGTAGGGATGATGAAAAGAGCTGTATCTTTGCCATGCCTGGATGCAGTTAAAGAGGGAGCATGTGTTAATGATCAGTAACCTCAAAGCTTTCAGAGAGAGGTAGGCTGTCTGTCCAACATTACTTTGATTTAGCCTTTCCCTTGTTCCCCGCCTTCCTTGACTTCTTTTTGTGGTTTTAATACTGCTTCTGCTTGGCAGTACTTTGACAGTAGATTGATTAATTTGGAAAATTGTTAAATTGGTGGTCACTCTGTTCTCAAAAAAAAAGCTGGATTTTTCCCCAGTTTAGGATTGGGCTCCTGGTTAGGAAGCCGAGCTGGAGGGAAGGGGAAATCAGGATTTGTACTGCACTGCAGTTCAATGATAAAGCTGTTGTAAATCATAGATCGTCTTCACCTGCCTGATTCAATGCTTTGATAACAGCTCATTAAACAGTGACTGACCGCGTTTGACCTTTTTCTATGTGATAGATGGAAAAAATATTTCAGTGATTGGTGAACTTGGCAAGTGTATCAAGCAGTGTTGTCTCTCTTGATGTAGGGAAAACCAAACCCAAAATAATATTGAAGTGTCAATTTACATATATTCTTTCAGTACTATATTATAGAGTCATAGAGTATACAGCACGGAAACAGACTCTTTGGTCTAACTCATCCATGCCGACCAAGTTTCCCAAACTAAACGATTCCCACTTACCTGCATTTGACCCATATCCCTCTAAAGCTTTCCTATTCATGTACCTATCCAAATGACTTTTAAATGTTGTAAATGTACCTGCATCTACCATTTCCTCTGGTAGTTCATTTCATGTATGAACCATCGTCTGTGTGAAAAATGTTGCCTCTTGTGTCCCCTTTAAATCTTTCTCCTCTCACCTTAAAAAATGTCCCCTAGTTCTGAACACTCCCACCTGAGGAAAAAGACCCTTGCTATTCACCTTATCTATACCCTCATGATTTTATAAACCTCTATAATGTCACCCCTCAGCCTCCTATGTTCCAGTGGAAAAAAATTCCTACCTATCCAACCTCTCCTTATAACTCAAACCGTCCAGTACTAGCAACATCCTAATGAATCTTTTCTGAGCCCTCTCCAATATAATAATATCCTTCCTACAGTAGGGTGTCCAGAACCAGACACAGTTCTCTAAAAGGAGCCTCACCAACGTACTGTACAACCCGAACAAGATGTCCCAACGCCTATACTCAATGGACTGAGCAAAGAACGCAAGCATGCTAAATGCCTTCTTAACTACCCTGTCTACCTGTGATGCAACTTTCAGAGCTATGTACCTGAACCCCTAGGCCTCTCTGTTCGACAGCAGGGCCCTGCCATTAATTGT
This sequence comes from Rhincodon typus, assembly GCF_021869965.1. Taxonomy (NCBI): domain Eukaryota; kingdom Metazoa; phylum Chordata; class Chondrichthyes; order Orectolobiformes; family Rhincodontidae; genus Rhincodon; species Rhincodon typus. The sequence goes on along the minus strand of NC_063367.1, from coordinate 13,859,383 downwards.
ATAAGTCCTGCTCTTGTTTGTTTTACCAAAATGCAATAACACACATTAACCCAAATTAAACTCCATCTGCCACGCCTCAACCTTTTGGTCCAACTGATTGAGATCCTTTTGTAATCTTAGATAACCTTCTTCAATGTCCACTATACCACCAATTTTGGTATCATCAGCAAACTTATTAACCATGCCTCCTAAATTCTCATCCAAATTATTTATATACATAACAAACAACAGTAGACCTATCAGCAAGTCATGCAGAGGACTGCTGGTCACAGGCCACTAGCCTGAAAACCAACCCTTCACCATCACTTTCTGTCTACTACCACTAAACCAATTTTGCATCCAATTGGCTACCTCTGCCTGAATCCCATGTGAGCAACTTTTACTAATCAGTCTACCACGTAGAACCTTGTCAAAGGCTTTACTAAAATCCAATTAGAAAATGTCTACTGCTCTGCCATCATCAATCGTTTTGGTTCCATCCTCAAAAAACTCAATCACGTTTGTGAGACGCAATTGCCCACACGCAAAGCCATGCTGACTATCCTCAATCAGTCCTTGCTTCTCCAAATGCATGTAAATTCTATCTTTCAGAATCACCTCCAACAACTTACCCACCACCGATGTCAGACTCACAGGTTTATAGTTCCCAGGTTTCTCCATATGGCGTTTTTAAATAAAGGCACAACAATAGCCACCCTCCAGTCTTCTGCCACCTCACCTGTAGCTGTAGATGACACAAATATCTCCTCTAGCAGCCCCGCAATTTCTTCCCACAATGTCTTGGGATACACTTATCCCACCTTTATGTTTTTTAAAGACTTCCAGCACCTCCTGTTATGTAATGTGGGCTGTTTTCACAACATTATTATTTATTTTCCCGAGTTCCCTAGCCTCCATTTCTTTCTCTACGGTAAAAACTGATACAAAATACTTGTTTACCCTCTCCCATCTTCTGTGGTTCCACACATAGACAACCTTGTTGATTTTTGAGGGGCCCCATTCTCTCTCTAGTTGCTCTTTTGCTCTTAATGCACTGGTAGAATCTCTTTGGATTATACTTAACCTTAATTGTCAAGGCTATCTTATATCCCTTTTTTTCCCTCCTGATTTCCCTTTAAGAAGGCCCCATACACTCCTTATACTCTTCAAATGATTCACTCAATCTCAGGTATCTGTGCATCATTTATGACTTCTTATTCTCACCATTTAAACCGTTAACACTATGGCAGACCCTGTCTATGTTTGAAAAGTTAAAATTCTCTACTATTATTCTTACATATTTATAAGATCTCCCGACATATTTACTCCTCAATTTCTCTCTGGCTACTGGGGGACCTATAGTTCAAACCCATCAACGTAATCACCCCTTCTTATTTTTGACTTCGACTCATATATCTTCACTAGGTGATCCCTCAGCAGTATCCTCTGAAGTACAGCAATAATATTTTCCTTAATCAAAGTCACCATTTCCCCCTCCTCTCTTGCCTCACTTTCTGTCATTCCTATAGCATCTAAACACCAGAACATTGAGCTGCCTCAGCCATGTTTCTGTAATAACTATGATCTCGCAGTCCCATGTTCCCATACATCCCTGAGATCATCTGCCCGACCTGTCAGCCCCCTTGCATTGAAATAAATGCAGCTTAATTCTTCAGAGCTACCTTGTTCTCTGACTTGCTCTTGCCTGCCTCGACCAACTAACTTGCTCTCTTTAACTTCAGAACTATCCTCATCTGTCTTTCTGTTCTCACTACTACTTAGGATCTCCCCAGCCCTGTCGCTGCTAATTTGAAGGCTCCTGCATGGCACTAGCAAAGGATATTGATCCCTTTCTGTTCAGGTGAAACCCCTCGATTCTGAATAAGTCTTAGTGTTGATCTGTCCATTGGAGCTTGGGAAGAAGCTTGGATAACTATCATTCCTTACTAAACCATGTTATTTGAGAGAGACCATTTATGTGAAAAAACTCTCACATACTGGTGGCTGCATTTTGCATGCTCCTGCCAGATGCATTTTTGACAGAGGGCCACCTGCCATAAGGTTGATTCCCAGATAACCACTAGCTGCACCAACGCCAAGCCTACCCCCATATTGTGTGGCAGGGGAAGTGCCAAAAATTGGCTGCCTGTCCTCCTGTGTTTCTCCTTCTACCCAGAAGTGCTATCACACACAACTGAGCGACCTCCCCACCACCAAAATCGCCATGACCTTTTTACTGTTTATTAAACAAATAGCCACTGTCAGTTTAAAAAAAACCCATATAGCCAATTGACTGTTTACAAGCAAAGCCTATTTTGGGCAGTGCAAACCATCAGACGTGAGGGAGAGAGGATAAGGAGAGTGGGAAGGGACTGAATCAAAATAGAATTGGAAGGTGAAATAAAGCACTATATCTCCCATGGTGCCCAACTCCCTCTAAAGGCATCGAGAGCATTGATGGACACTGCGTGCTCCCTCTCCAAGGATATCCGGGGCACAAATGTAACCGTGGAAGTGGGGCAGGCAGTTGGCAGAGATGGCCCCTTCACAGGCCGCTGCCCGGACCTATTTATAGCCAAACTGCCGAAGTCCAGGAGCAGACCCAAAAGGGGTTCCTCTGATCCGCCCACGTCCCTCCACACCAGGTGCTCAAAGATCAGGAGTGTGGGGCTGAAGTGCAACCAAAAACACAGCAAAAGGTTTCTGAAGTAACTAAAAATGGAATGCAAATAACGACAACCAACTTAAACATAGTTCATGGACTCCATGGCGCTGCAAAAGAAACAGTTGGTTTGGGAGTCTGTGAACCGCCACAGTCTGTAGTTATAAGGGAGTGCTATGTGCAACATCCTCCTCTCCAGGATCCCAGTGGAAAATGGGAAGATTCCCACACAGAGAATCCTCCAGTGAGGATTCCTGCCGTCTGGGCCTTTCTATTTTAATATTTCAGGGTCAATTAAGCTTGTTAGAAGAGCAACTGACCTCAGTATTAACTTGCTCACTCATAATATGGTTGAAGAGGAAGCCCCTTTGTTTTTAAAATATTTATGAAAGTGTGGGCAGGAAGAAGAGGTGCCTCTTGGGGGCCAGCTCCCCTTCGCTCGCCCCGGTCTGGACTTTGAAACCCAACCCTTCACCCTCCTCACCACTTCTTCCTAAGGTGCTTGAGCTCTCCCCACCTGATGATCGCCATTTATCTGTGCATCCACCTTGGACCTACCTGTACCCTGACAATTTTTGCTACCGAGCTCCGCTGCTGCTGGCATACCCGGAGCTTCTAGTCAATCAGATTAGCAGGCAGCTCCAGAGGGCAGGACCAACTCCTACTGAGGAGTACAGATGGTTCCACACTCTGAAGTGGCACGGTGGCTCAGTGGTTAGCACTGCTGCCTCACAGCGGCAGGGACCCACGTTTGATTCCGGCCTCAGGTGACTGTCTGTGTAGATCTTGCACATTTTCCGCATGGGTTTGTGAGCAGTGCTAACCAGTGTACTACATGGAAATGTAGGATGTGACTCCCCACCACTGGGGTTGCGAGATGAGACTTTGGGTTTATTACCTCCCAGGCTGCACTGGTTGCCATGGAGCTCAAAGGGAGTGCTAATAACAACAAAACCCATGAGTCTAATGGGCCGATTTTTATAGGCCTGATTCTTGGCTCAAAAAGAGAAACTATGAAAAGGTAGTAGGAACTGCCGATACTGGAGTATCTGAGATAACAAGGTGTGAAGCTGGATGAACACAGCAGGCCAAGCAGCATCAGAGGAGCAGGAAACCTGATGTTTCGGGTCTAATTTCTGAAGAAGGGTCCAGACCCGAAACGTCAGCTGTAGCCCCTGAACCTTTCGCCAAATGTGTTTTAACATTTTGTCAGAATGGCTTCCACAGGGATAGGAAATTCGATCTGGAAATTGAAACAAAATGCCTGCATAACTAAAAAGTAAAATAAGTACACATTTGCCTTTGAGGTAACTTCAAATCTATTGCCAGTCTGAAAACAGAAAAGGCAAGGAATGTCAGATTTAAGATTCCGTTTGGCAGCTTTGACAGGCACTATAAAACAAAAGGCTTATGTTGTTCACTTTGAGGTACTTAAACTCTGGCCTCCTCAGGCAGAAGTTAAATAAAATGGGCTTTCACCTGGATATTTCCCAGTAGTTCATGCTGACTGAATGTTCTTCTCGTTTTGAAGGATGGAGGCATGTGAGAAAGTATTTCTTTACATTTTTGATTGGAATCAGTTACTCTTGGGTACAATGTGGGTGACATTCACCTGTGTTCCTTAACTTCACTCAGACTTGATATATACCTGAAGGGACTATGGGATAATAGCAAGAAAAAAGTGGAACTAAGTCACTGGCTCTTTCCCAAAACTGGTAGAGATGTGATGGGCCGAATGGTCTCCTTCCATGAGTAATCAGTGATCTTCCATCAGCCATCCAATGATTCTATGAATGGATGACAAGCTAGCCCTGAAAGACCACTCAATGCACTGGAAGGGGTACATATCTATATATCTATCTACTGATGCTTTGGAATGGTTTCTTTTAGTTCCTGATCTGTCATCAATTGAAGTTAAATGAAAATGAAGGAGTTTATCATTTCATGGGATAGGGGCATTTGCCAAAACTACCATTTGTTTCCTCTCCTGAACTGCCTTTGCCTTGGTAGGACATTTCAGAGTCAGCACCATTGTAGTGGGACTGGATTAGATGTAGGTCAAATCAGGTGAGTTTTCCAGATCTTCTTCATAGAAGGGCGCTCATTAGCTAAATGGGTTTTTACCCCAAAGAATGATAGCTGTCATAGTCAGTATTACTGAGACTAATCTGATATTTCAGATGCCAATTGCTTGAATTTAAATTCTTCCAGCTGCAATAGCATTGAACCCATGTCCCAACAGCATTAGTCGAGGCCTCTGGAATACAGTCTAGTGACATTACCACAAAAAGACCATCTCCCATTCTGTCCCTTTATCTAATCTGTGAAAGGAAGCATGTTGGTGTGTACATGTGTGTGTGTCTCTCCCTCTCTCTCTCTACGTCTGTTTCTATGTCTCTCTGTCTCTCTCCATTTCTGTGTGTGTGCATTTCTCTCTCTCTGTCTCTCTGCCGTGCATACATACACACACACACACACACACAAACTCTCTATAACCAAGACCGATAACCACGATGCATAATTTAGTGGCACATCAGAACATTATGGAAATTAAGTTGCTATTAAGTTTGAGGCTGCTCAGTGATCAGGAACTTTAAATGTGCCATTCAAATAGATTTGTTGTCCTAATGTGGACAGAAAATAAGCCCATTCATGCATTTAAGATATGTTGTCTCCAGCTACTCACATGCATGTGATTCCTTGACAATATTATTCATGCTATCATCTTGTGATGTTAGTCCAGGTAACAAATGGAAGGAGCTGTTCACACAAGGCACACTAATGGCTGATGGCATCATATATCCAGAGAGACTTGGCAGGGAAAACTGCCAGGAATTTACTTTCATTATATAGCGCATCCTTAGCTCATGGTTGAGGTGATCTGAAACGCACTGCCTGAAAGGGCAGTGGGAGTCGATTCATTGTGGTAATGTTCACAAGTAACCAGATGAATAATAAAAGGAGCAGATTAGCGAAGAGTTACGGGCAGAGGGCAGGAGAGTGGGATTTACTTTGTAACTATGATGAAGGTTTGCATTCTATTCCAGTATTTGGTTGCATGAGTTCTAAGGTGGAGGAAAAATGGACTTTTGGTTTCAGTTCTGTGAAGGCCTGGCTTGTTTTTCGTTTAAAGATAAGGAAGTCATTTTGAATGGTGAATTTTAAACAGCATTTAGGAAAAGTCAAGTGTTTTAAGTTAAATGACCAGAAAGGCACCTGGGGATATAACTGTTAAGACATTTGACTTGGTTTTTATGAACTCCAGAGAGTGAGTGAGAGAGGAGGCAGAAACAAGTTCATACAGAGAGAAGAGGTCATAACAGCAGAGGTGCTGTCAGTAGAGATGTCCACATCACATCACAATCATTAAACAATTATTTTAGCCGGTATTTGCTTTAATTGTTCAACTGGTTTGAATGTTGAAATGTCATCTATGCCAATATTAACTTTTCTATTTTCAAGTTACGCAATTTGTACCATGTGCAGATACAAAATGGGAGTAAAAGTAGACCTTTTGGCCACTCAAGTCTGCTTCATCATTTGATAAGATTGTGTATTGAATTCTACATTCCCATCTACTTCCAAACACCTTTAATTCCGTTCCTGAACAAAAAACTATCTGATTTGATTTTGATTTGATTTGATTTATTATTGTATATGTACCCAGGTACAGTGAGAAGTTTGGTTTTTTGCATCCAGTACAGGCAGATCATACCATATAAAGTGCATTAGGGTAATAGAACAGAGCGAGGAATACAATGTTACGCCTTTAGTGAAGGTGCAAAGAGAGAAATCAACATCAAATTTAAAATTTTGAGAGGTCCATTCAGAAGTCTGATAACAGTGGGGAAGAAGCTGTTCTTAAATCTGTTGATATGGTGTTTAATCTTTTGTATCTTCTGCCTGATGGAAGAAGTTGGAAAAGACTATAAACAGGGTGGAAGGGATCTTTGATTATGTTGGTTGCTTTTCCTAGGGAGAGAGAAGTGTAAATTGAGTCAATAGATGGAATGTTGGCTTATCCACCTCCCCCTTAAACATATTCAAACCATGATGTGTCCACCAAATGTCTGAGACAAAGAATTCCAAAGTGTCTCAACCCACTGAGAGAAAAAAAAGGTTCTCCTTGTCTCTGACCCCTAATTCTAAACAGGAAAGCATCCTTTCCACATTCATCTTGTTAAGACTGTTCAGGATCCTTGTACATTTCAATTAAATCACCACTCACTCTTGTAAACACCATTGAATACGCTAACGCAGCCTCTCCTCAAAAGGTAACCCACGTGTACAGACTATGAAGAGGCTGAGGATGTAGGGCAGGGAAAGAATGTCTGCCTTACTCACTTTGGACAAGAGGAAAAAAACAAAAGTCAGAGGAATAAACAACTACTGCAAAAACAGTTCTGAGGAAGGATCACTCAACCTGAAATGTTAACTCTGGTCTCTCTCCACAGATGCTGCCAGACCTGCTGAGCTTTTCCAGCAATTTCTGATTTTGTTTCCAAAACTATTACTGCAGTTGATGTTTGCCAGGTTTCACCAATATCTCTAGCATAAACATTTAATTTTAGGATGCTACCTGATCCAGTACTGAAGACCCTGTTCATGAATGTTCTTTGGTTTCTTAATTTGACTCCTTTCTACTATTTTTAAATAGAACAGAAATCCTGGCCTTATCCCCTGTCACTAGCTGCAGCACATTGTTTTCCAACTGAATGGTAGCTTCCTTTGGCAGTTTCTATATTGGAAAGTGTTCATGCCACTTTTTTTTAAAAAATGTATTTTTTGGGATGTGGGCATCGTTGACTGGGCCAACATTTCTTGCCCATCCCTAGTTGCCCTTCAGAAGATGGTGGTCAGCTGCCTTCTTGAACCGCTGTAGTCCACATGCTGTGGGTTGTCCCAAAATGCCCTTAGGGACAGAATTCCAGAATCTTGACCCAGCAACAGTGAAGGAACGAGGATATATTTCCAAGTCAGGATGGTGAGTGGCTTGGCAAGGAGCTTGCAGGGGGGCGGTATTCCCATGTATCTGCTGCACTTGTCCTTTTAGATGTAAGTGGCCGTGGGTTTGGAAGGCGCTGTCTGAGGACCTTTGGTGAATTTCTACAGTGCAATCATGCAATTGCAGCTGCAATCCAGTTCGGTATGTATCTGAATGACCACAATCCCCCTCCCTCTACCAATTTAGGTTTGACAGCTTGCTCAGTTTCGCAGTTGGCTTGGATTCAGTTCCATTGGATTTGCTCAACTCTCCAATTTGGAAGTTTGGAGTGTGTGTGTCGGGAGGTAAGAGTCTGAGGAGGAATAAAATGAGAGGGGAAAGATACTATGCATTGCTAATTAAATTATTGTGGTCTCTCCCAACAGTAATGAGCCACTAATCCCAATTGGTCTTTTGCAATGGATTAGACACTGGCCTACATGGACAACTATCTGCAATGGAGAAAAATGTAATATGAGTTAACTTGATTCAATAAGTAGCCTTTTCCGATTATGAATCCTGCTAAGAAAAGGGACACATGGTTGAATTTTCTTTTTCTCTGTACTCATCAGGACAAATGCAAGAATGCCAAATTTCAAACAATCCCAACAGTTTATACTGTCGGAGGAAAAGGTTGACAGGGAATTTTCTCAGCACTATTTGCTTGTGAAGCTGGACTCACTGCAAGCTAAAGGGAACTGTTTCATTTCTTTTCAGGTCAATTTAAAGGCTTCTATGTGCTCAGCCACGTTTTTGTACAGTTCTAATGCAGCACTGACAGTTTCCAGGTGTCACACCATGGCAGTCAAACAAATTATGTTCTTTATTCTTTGCATGTGGGCATCATTGTTGAGGGGAACATTTACTGCTTGCCCTGATTGTGTTGAACGGAATGGTTTACGAAGGCATTCCTGAGGTATCGAACATGTGATCTGATCAAGAACCAGAAGGATGGGTGGGTAATGTCAGTTTCCATTGTCGTTTAAGCATTTTGGCACCCTGGAGTAACTTGGCGACGATGTCGTGGAGCTGCTTCCCACTGGGTATAAATAGTATAATGAGAGAAAAGAGAAAGGTGGGCAGAAGAGGGATGCCTGGCCATTTGAACGTTCATAATGTATGCAAAGATGCACATGATGTAGGCCGCTGACTTGTATCATCAATAGAGTTTATGAAATAGCCTTTGAATAATGTGACAGCAAAATTACAGCCTTAGTGTATGCCTCAATACCATGTAATATAATATTTAGTCTTAATATGTCATAAACAGTTTTATAACAAAGCCCAAACTTGAAGACAGTTCTTGATCTTGCTTTCTGTTCCAATAGTCTGCCTTGGACCTAAATGCACGATGTGACCACAAAACCACATTGCAAAGGACTCTTCCCTAAATAACATTACACCAGCAACCAATTTTATTTATAGAGCAGCTTTAATGTAGTAACATATCCCAAGTCATTTTACAGCAGAGGTTATCAGGTGGAATTTGGCACTGAGCCATGCAAAGGAGATTGTAGCACAGGTGATTAAAACTTAGAAGAGGTGGGTTTTAAGGAGCAATATTAAGGAGGAGACAGAGGCCAGGGAGTTTAGGGGGGGATTTCTAGAGTTTGGGACTCCGATGGCTGAATAGACAGCCACTACAGTAAAATTGGGAAGGCAAAAGGGTCCTGTGACCTGTAGAAATCTGAGGTTTGCAGGACTGTAGGAGATTAGAGAGAGGGAGGAGTGAAACCTTGGAAGGCTTTAGAACACAAATGTGGATTTTAAGAGCAGCTGATTGCCTCAGCAAAGCTTAATCCATTATTGTCTGCAATAATCCAACAGACTTTCAACTTTTAACAGATTAGCAAACTTAAATTTCATCACTTGCCCGTCAGAACCAAGATCCTAGCAAGCTCTTTTCCCATGGATTGTTCTTATCTGCAAACATGAGTTTTGCACGTGCCAGGCTTTCCAAAGTGTCAGGTTTCTTTCAGTGGTAGTCCAATTGCTTCTGTGCGAGAAGGTTGTGAGTTCAAGTCCCACATGAACACAGAAGTCAGTCTTATGCTCCAAGATAGTACTATAGGAGCGCTGTTAGAGTTCTTGACTTTTGGGTAAGATTTTAAAACCAGAATAGACATAGAGATGCATGGCCCTCCTTAAGCTGCTATGCTTCCAAGATTGCAAAAGTGATTGTACACTGACTGTAAAGTTCCATGAAGTGTTGAAAGGGGTATTTAATTATTTATGTTTCTTATTTCTCTTTTCTGACTGAGCTGAATGGTTGATGCACATCTTTTTATTGGCTGGTAAGCATCTCTAATTCGGCATCAACAACAAGAGACCTCTGGAATTGTTTTGGCAACTAAACAAGAGGACGATCAAGACTATGATCTGATTGGAATAAAGAGAGGAGAACAGAAATGTTTTATGGATCTGCAAGGCCGTAATAAGGGTTCAGAAAAGATTTACCAGGATATTGCGGGAATGGAGGTTATAAGATATAAAAATAGACTGGAAAGACTGGGACCTTTTTCACAGGAGCATAGGAGGTTGAGGGGTGACCTTACAGAGGTTTATAAAATCATTACAGGTATATATAAGATGAATGACAAGGGTCTTTTCCTAGGGTGGGGAGATTAAAACTAGGGGACATATTGTTAAGGTGAGAGGAGAAAGATTTAAAAAGGACATGAGGGCCAAGCTTTTTACACAGAGAGTGGATTATGTTTGGAGTGAACTGGCAGAGGAAGTAGTGGATGCAGGTACAGTTACAATGTTGAAGAGAGATTGGTTAAGTTCACGAGTAGGAAAGGTTTGGAGGGATATGGGCCAAACGCAAGCAGGAGGGACATAGTTTAGTTTGAGAACATGGCCTCCTTGGACTGGTTAAACCAAAGGATCTGTTTCCGTGCTGTATGACTCTATGACTATTGAACTGTAACCTCAGACTGTAGCAATTACATACACTGAGTGATGTCAGTTTAACATTGAATAACTTATAATCATTTGGAACCCCTCCAGGTGTGTGTTAGCAATTGCTCTCTGGTTATTGTGTGAGGAGAAATAAGGCACAATATTGCTTGTTTTCCTTTTAAATATATTGGCATTTCTAACAGATGTTTGGTGAGGATCCGTGATTTATTGATCAAAGAGCCAACAGGAGCTGGACCATGTGCATTCAGCAGTATGGCCATGCCAGCTCACTACACTATCTGATGCACTGCTCACCATAAAGGTTGTTGCACCATCCTCCTTAAGTGTAGAAAATAACAGGGTCTAGTGTGTTAGAGGAAAATTACTAACTAGAAGAGTCCCTTGTAGAGAACATGATCAGATTACTGTATGTTTGCAATTCTTTCAGGCAATGCTGTGGCTCAGTGGTTAGCACTGCTACTTCACAGTGCTAGGGATCTGGGTTCAATTCCAGCCTTGGGTGATTGTCTGTATGGAGTTTGCACATTCTCCCTGTGTCTGTGTGGTTGTCCTCTACAGTCCAAAGACATGCAGGTTAGATGGATTGGCCATGTTAAATTGCCCCATAGTGTCCAGGGATATGCAGGCTAGGTGTGTTAACCATGGGAAATGTTGCATTATTGGGGTGGGTCTGTGCAGGATGTTGATTGGAGGGGTGGTGCAGACTAGATGGGCCAAATGGCTTTTTTCTGCAGTGTTTCAACTCTATAGGTTACATTGATGCAACAGACATTGTTATAGACACCTTGAGGAGGACCAGATTCCCTCGAGACCTTAAGGTGTTCTGTCCACGAGTCCATATGATATTATCATTGTGGGTGGTATTCCTCAGTACTAACCCTTTCAACACTTTCAAACCCATATAGCCTGTGTTTTATTTAATGGTGTGTCACTGTTGACAATATAGTGTAATTTTGATACACCGGCTACTTAAAGGATTTATGTTATACTGTGGGTTCATGAGGTCCTGTGACAATTTTATTTATTAAATAGACATCCATCTGGTTTAGCTCAGTTGGCTTGGATGGTTGGTTTGCAATGCAGAATGGAATCAACAGTGTGTGTTCAATTCCTGTACTGTTTGAGGTTACTGTGAAAGATTCTTCTTCTCATCCTCTCCCCTCGCCTGAGGTGTGCTGACCCTCAGGTTAAACCTTCCCAGTTATCTCTCTCTAATGAGAAGGCAGCCCTATTGTCCAGTGAGACAACATCTACTTCATCTTACGAGCTTTCAAAACTTGCAGTAATCCTTCAACAGTCCTTTTTCTTTAAAGCTGTGGTGATCTTTATCCATTTCTGTCCAAAATTAAAAATACAGTAAGATAAAACGATGTCGCCTTTACATAACCTAAGACTTCTTTCAAGAAAGAAATTGTTGCAACTCTTCTCTTGAGCTGTTATGTAGAAGAGTTCCTGCAAATTCTCAGGCAACAATTAGGAGAAAACTATTGCATTAAAAACTTGATGTTGTACTCATTAAGTGTTGTGGCTTTAAAGAGGTCAGTTGCTCAGAGATTCAATTCTGTTCAGAGTCAACTCAACTATCTTTTAAGTGACCACTGCATCAAAATTACTCTGAAATGTCAACAGGGTGATAAATGAAATAAAAAAATCTCACTGGGTTTAGCTCCTTTTGCCTCTTTGATCAATACATCAAGGGCTTTTGAAGAAAACTGGGAAAAGGTTAGAGGGAATTTCTTACAATAGTCAAGGTTTTTGTTGAAGATTGCAGGCAATAGTTGCTTTTCAGTGGAACGGAGATTTGCAGATTTGGTAAATTGTGACAGGCTTGTCTCCGAGCCTGTATCATGAGACCTTTTTCAAAATGAAAATCTTGGGGAAAACTAAGGAAGGTTTTCTCATTACTTTGTATTCCACCTTCAGACACAATCTTGAATGATGAAGCTGTCTCTGTGCTAATAGTTCCCTTATATCTTTTGGTGATTGCAGCAGACAGTTTTTTTTAGTCATTGTCTTTGGAAAGAGTGATTGGATTGAGTGAGTTACATGTCATGTGCATTCCTTGCTGTATTCTCTGTTGTCGCACTGAATGCTGTTCCAATGTTTTGAGCTTTTCATTCGCTGCATTACTGAGCAGGTATGTTCTTTTGTGCTCCATCTCTAATTCATAATATTCAGTCTCAGAAGCGAACAGTGGATTATCTTAACAGAAGGTACATGTGTATGCTTTAGGATTGACAAAGGACTCTCAGTGTCTCGGCACAGTAACCAATGATAAACTTGCCTTCAATTCTATGAGACCTTACTGGACCCTTGATGTTGCATGCTCATGTGGTTAGTTAGCTCACTTGGCTAGATGGTTGCTTTGTTATGTGACGACAGCAGCACATGTACAATTCTCAACCAGCTGAAGTTACAATTGTGATGATACCGTGGCTTTAAGAGGTATATTTTGTCCTGTTTGTTTTTGTGAAGAAAGGCTGTGACAGAGGTGCCAGGCAGTCTTCTCCAAAGCCAATAAAGCAAACAGCTTGTGAAGCCTTGTTTATTTTTCTAAATTCAGAGCAATAGAAGCAGCCTGAATGGGTGGGGTCAAGCTCCCACGGAACTAGGATTTTTAGTTTTAGTTTCTCAGTACTGGTTGCTGGGTCTTGAAGCTGTGTTTGGAAGCTGCAGTACATCTCCCCCTGCTAATCTAGCTCTCTCTCAGAGTTTTCTCTTGTTGTTTTTCCTCCTGGGTAGAAAATTGCATGTGATACAATCTATTTTACTGAATTTGTTTTTGCCAAGAGTGTGTTTATATGATGATACAATATCAGAACAGTTACTGTTCAGTCATTAAATAATCTATTATTCTGTTAAGTTTTCCAGTAGAGTTAAGTTATTCCAATTTCTTCTTTCTTTTATTGTATTTTAACTATAGTGTATAAGTAAAGTTGTGTTCCTTCAAGACTGGTAGTTCGACCAATCTAATTGCATCTGAGATAGTAGGAACTGCAGATGCTGGAGAATCTGAGATAACAAGGTGTACAGCTGGATGAACACAGCAGGCTAAGCAGCATCACAGGAGCAGGAAGGCTGACGTTTCGGGCCTAGACCCATCTAGGCCCGAAACATCAGCCTTCCTGCTCCTGTGATCCTAATTGCATCTGGAACACAATGCCTGGCACTCACGTTTAAAATAAGAAAAAAGTTAGTTTCTAGGCTATCTTCTTAACACATTTTGAGGCGGAACAAAAACAAAGTTGCTAGAAAAGCTCAGCAGGTCTGAGGAAGGGTCACCGGACCTGAAATGTTAACTCTGACTTTTCTTCACAGATACCACCGGAACTGCTAAGCTTTTCTAGCGACTTGGTTTTTGTTCCTGATTTACAGCGTCTGCAGTTCTTACGGTTTTCATGTTTTGATAGGGGTTTGGTCTGTCCATAACACAATGAAGGATTCTCATTCTCAATCTGTCCCCTCACTTGAGGTCTGGTGACTCTCAGGTTAAACCACCACCAGTCGTCTTCGTCCCATGAGAGAGCAGCCCAATGATCTGGTAAGACTATGATGACTTTACTTTGTATGCTAATGACATTTTGACCATCTGGGTCTCAATGGTTTTGAAACTAATGAAGTTTTTAATGTTTCCTGGAGAGCTGTTTTACTAAAGCTAAATACAGTAGATATTTTCGTTTCATAGAAATACTGATCTATCTTCAAAGAATGGAAGTTTGGCCTTTTTAATATTTTTTATTATTTTATTATGCTGACTATATTTTATTATATTTTAGTTTACTTTTACAAAGGGAGGCAATAGCCCAGTGGTATTATTGCTTTTAATCCAGAGACTGTGCACCCAGGTTTGAATTCCATCATGGCAAATGGTAAAATTTGAATTCAATAAAAATCTGGATTAAGAGTCTAATGATGACCACGAATCCATTGTCAATTGTCAGGAAAAACCCATCTGGTTCCCTAATGCCCTTTGAGGAAGGACACTGCCATCCTTACTGATTCTGGCCTACATGTGACTCCAGACCCACAGCAATGTGGTTGACTCTGAACTGGCCTCCGGGATGGGTATTAAATACCAGCCTGGCCAGCACTTCCCTCTTCTCTTGAAAAAAAAATTACTTTTCCAAATCAATAACAGATGTGCTTTTTTAAAAAAAATAAGGACCTATGACCAAGCGACTTGTTGGACAATAGAAACACTTTGATCAGGGGTGGCTCCCCTTTAATCTCAGGCCTGTGCTGGGTTTAGTGAGGACATCACAGCCAATTGTGGCGTCTCCTTGAGAGGAAAAGAAATTTTTAAAAGTCTTTCTTTCTCCTCATCACTTTCCAGTGGCATGTTGTGCGTGCACATGCGTGTGTCTGTGTCTGCGTGTGTGTATGCATTCAAACATAATTGTGAAGCCATTCACAGCTGAGTAGCCGAACCATGTCTCACTGAGGAAGAAAATTGGTTGTTGCGGGACTGCACCCTCCGTTCAATGAGTCGTCTGATGAAAGGACAAAAGAAATTTTCACAGGGTCATAACTCTGACCCTGATTGTTTTAGTGAGATAAAGTGAGGAATCCCTGGTGTAAAACCAAGACCATGTGGAGCTGAAGTGCAATGAATGTAGTAAATTACAGGAGATTGGGCTTAAAGGTTGCAAAGAAAGTATCCGCCTTCAGCCTAGTTTTGATGTCGACTGGCTTACGTTCAGCTTGGCAGCTTGTAGCATTGTATACATCAGTGACCATTGCTACTTAATTCAGAAGCATTAGGCTTGTGCTCAGGCTGGCTGGTGGGATTATGGCCGTTCTCAAAAGGCATTGCTGCAGCTCAGGCCATCTGGAAACACTCCAACTCCAAACATTGGTTAGGCCATGTCTTGTTGGCAGTGTGCGCTATCTGACAGGCTCCATACTCTGTTAAATACTATGGGAAGAAATGGAATCCTAATAGATTATTGCTTTCGAACATATCCCAGCAATGGAATTCCCCTGCAGCTAAGTGCTAAATACTTCTCAGTAGCCTGTGGTAATAGCATCCCCATCATTAATTCTTCCACATGGTCTTCACTGATGATGTGGAGTACATCTGTGTCTTCACTAACGGCAGCTTAATAATGAAACAAAACAGAAGAAAATGACCCCATAATATTAAACGTGTCTGAAATTGTAAGAGATTCTTTTGTTGTCTGAAGTGAGCAAAAGGTTATAATCCAATCTCACCATTCATAGTGTTAAATCTCCAATGTTCCTGAACCCTGTATCCTGAATTCCTTGTACTACGACCACTTTAAGATAGCCGTTACTTTTCATATAATCAGATATCTGCCAACTTGTGTAATATAAGAGGGCAAGAAATAGGAGCTGGAGAAGGCCATTGGGCCCATTGAACCTGCTTCACCATTCAGTATGATCCTGGCTGAACATGGGCTTCAACTCTGCTTTGTCTTCACTGTATCCCTGGAATCTGAGAGAGACCAAACATCGACCTGTCCCAGACTTAAATATACTCAACAAAAGAGCACGCTGAGCCCTCTGGGGTAGATAATTTCAAAGATCCACAACCCTTTAGGTGCAGGAAATTCTTCTCTTCTCAGTCTGAAGTGATTGGCCTCTTAATCTGAGACCATACCCTGCATTTTAGATCCCGCGACCAGTAGAAATAGTCTCACTGAATCACAGAATTGTTGCTGTGCAGAAGGAGTCCATTCGGCTCATGATATTTGTCCTAGCTTTTTGTACGAGCGTCATTACCGAGTGCCAGTCACCTGCTCTATCCCCCTACCCTTGCTCACACTCTTTCTATCTAAATAATCATCTAAAGCCCTTCTTAAAAATCTCATTTGAACCTGCCTCTACCCCGTTTCCAGGCAGTGCATTCCGTACCCTAATACTTGCTGTATGAGAAAGATTTTTCTCATGTTACCTTTGCAAAGCACATGAACTCTAAGCCATCTTCTTAAAGGGAGCAGCTTTTCCTTCTCTACTGTATCCAGCCCACTCATGATTTTGAAAACTTCTATCAGGTCTGTTCTCAGTTGCCTCCAAGGAGAAGAGTTCAGACTTCCTCAACCTATCCTCATAACTCAAGACTTTCTTTCCTGAATATTCTTGTAAATTGCTTCTGCATGCTCTCCAATATATTCACATTTTTCTTACAATGTGGCACACAGAGCTAAACACAATGCTACGACTGAGTGTCTTGTACAAATTCAATATCACCTCCATCCAGTTTAACTCTACACTCCAATTTCATAGGATCCCTATAGTGTGGAAGCAGGCCATTCGGTCCATCAATTCCAGACTGACCCTCCAAAGGGCATAGGGCAGCCCGGTGGCTTGGTGGTTAGCACGGCTGCCTCACAGCACCAGGGACCTAGGCTCAATTCCAGCCTCAGGCGACTGTCTGTGTGGAGTTTGCACATTCTCTCTATGTGTGTGTGGGTTTCCTCTGGGTGCTCCGGTCCTCCTGCAGTACAATAATGTGCAGGTTAAATTGTCCCTTAGTATACTAGGATGTGTAAATTACGTGGATTAGCTGTGGGTAATGCAATGTTACAGGGATTGGATGGGATGCACTTTGGAGGGTCAGTGTAAACATGATGGGCTGAATGGCCTGCTTCCCCACTGTAGGGATTCTATGATTCATCCTTTAAGAATAGGAAACCACTGGCTTTATTAATAGGTGGCTCAGTGGGCGGCACGGTGACTCAGTGGTTAGCACTGCTGCCTCACAGCGCCAGGGACCCAGGTTTAATTCCTCTCCCCATGTCAGTGTGGGGTTCCCTCCGGGTGCACTGGTTCCCTCCCACAGTCCAAAGATGTGCAGGTTAGGTGGATTGGCCATGCTTAATTGCCCATAGTGTCTAGGGTGGGGATGTGGGAGGGGGTGGGTCTGGTAGGGATGCTCTTCAGAGGCTCAGTGTGGACTCAATGGGCCAAATGGCACCAAGATCCACCCCTCTACCCTATCCCTGTAACCCTTCATTCCCCATGGCTAACCCACCCAGTCTGCACATCCCTGGACACTATGGACAATTTCTCATGGCCAATCCACCCTAACCTGCACATCTTTACACTGTGGGAGGAAACCGGAGCACCTGGACAAAACTCCCACACAGACACAGAGAGAATGCGCAAACTCCACACAGGCAGTCATCCTGAGGGTGGATTGAACGCAGGTCCCTGGCACTGTGAAACGGAAATGCTGACCACTGAGACACTGTGCCATCCACTGAAAGACTTATTGATAAAGCCAAGAACACCGTGTGCTTTATTAACTGCTCTCTTCGTCTACCCGGCCACCTTCAATGATTTTTGCAATTATGCATCCAAATTCCACTGCTTCTACATTCCCTTTAGAATTATGGCCCATTCTTTGTAGGAAAACAGACATGAGAAATGTCGGATCAACCAAGATTCTATTGAAGAGTGAACAAGTTTAAGGGGCTGAATAGCCTTTTCCTGTTCCTATTTCCTCTGGTCTTATTGTATATAGTCTTTTGATGTTCCTCCCACCAAAGTGCATCATCTGCTCTGCATTGAACCTCATCTGCCACCGATTTGCCCACTCCACCAACTGGTCTATGTCTTTTTGGTGTTCTACGCTGTCCACCTAACAGTTTACAGCTCATCCAGGTTTTGTGCCATCTGCAAACTATGAAATTGTCAGTGTTTACCCTATCAAGCAGAACCCTGTTCAATGTTACTGTTTCAATGAGAAATGACCATCTCATTACTCTCAGATATCAATCAATCTCCATTTAATTAGATACAGTGTCCATAATTCTCCACATGGTCCCACCCAGGCATCAATTATTCTTTATATAGTTATTTAGTGGAGTTGTTATTTTGTCAACCTGTTTAACATTTTTTTTTACTGCGTGAAAGCTAATGAAGCATTGAAAAGTGATTTGACTTTTGTGCCACTATGTTTTTCCTAAAGGGCAGAAGCAAATTAGAAGCTCTCAAACTGAACTTCTCCTGAAATAGGCTAAATTTTGTTTTCTTTATGGCAGCTATTCACCACCTTAAGGGGAATCAGGGATGGGTAGTATATGCTGGCTTGGTTAGTGATGCCCACATTCTGTGAAAGAGTAAAAAAAATCGATTATTTGAGTTGCCACTATTCATTTCCATTGTCATTTCTGAGTTTGATTAAAATCAAAGAAATCCCATTCGGTCTTGAGTTTCTAGTCAAAGACATGAGACATATCATGTTGAGGAATATGCCTCAGGACCAAAAGACCCTGTTTGATGCCTTCAATTCTGAAATAACTCCACAGAAGCCAGTATCGCATCACCAAGTCACCGTTTATTCCCACATGCACAGTATATAGACTCTGACCAGCTAGCTCATGGCCAGTCCCTAGAGTGAGGAGAATCCCTGAGACTCCTGTTTAAATGTGTCAGCCAGAAATCCCTGATTGGCCCAGGTTAACAACCCCAATCAGGGACCTCACATTCAATGAGATCCACCTGGCCGACCTTGTTCCAATCACCACAAATTCCTTTTCTGTCTGTAAAAATGCCTAACTTTCCACCTAATTTTCTATTGAATCCTGCTTCACTATGTACTTCATTTTCTTTCATTGTTGATATTTTTCACAGACTTTAGCCATTGGGGGTAAAATGTTCTGTCTGCTGTCCCTTCAACTCTTTGATCTCATTCAGTCAGTTGGTGAATAATTTCTTAATGTTCCTCGAAACACTTGCCAAACAAAAACCTATCCATTCCAGAGAAAAAGGCTGATAGAAAAATAAAGTAATGCAGAGATAGAAATAGTCCTCCACTTGAAGTATACACGATGAGTCAGCCCAGTTGTATCACTTGCCTGCTTTACTGTTTTTCTTTTCCTTCTGGGACATCAGACTTGAAATTTTCAATTGACCTGGCAACAACATCAATTTCTAAAGAGGGAAATCTCATTTTTGTTTTCCATTTTGTGAAGAGGTGCTATCTGTCTTGAATTGGTCTGGCTCTAAATTTTAATAGAATTGCTTTGAGCCTTTTAGCACAGAAACAGATTGCGGTGAGTAGAGTAAAGGATTAATACCAAAAACGTAAGTTACATTAGTAATGATGAAAGAAGTTGCAGGATGGAGAGACTTTGGTCAAAGATGCTACTGTGTAGACATTATGTTACATATAAATGTACAAATCATTTGTAGAACGTTGAATAAGCAGTGATTTTAAAAAATACCAGTCTCCAACAGCCTCTCTTAAGCACTATGGTGAATCAAACCTCATCCAAAATTCACCACCACAGCAGCGGTCTACCTTGGTATTTGTCCTCCATATAAATCTCTCCATCTTCTACACCCCCATACCCCACCATTTCCATTTCCTTCCATCTTCTCCTCCAGCATGTTCTTATCTAGATTCCCTTGGCCTGCATATGCTAGATATATATTAGAAAGGGATCAAGTTAGAGGGTTTTGGGATAGGGCTGAAGAGTGGGACAAGCTAGGTAGCTCTTTCAGGAGCCAGTACAGACTTGGCGGGTCGGATGGCCTCCTTCTGTACTGTAAAATTCTACATTTCTACATGCGTCAATCACCTCGATCACCCCACACTACAGCAAGCTCTGCATTCTTGCCGGTCTCTTGATTAACAAAACGTCCTGAATCCCAATTTGAATTCCTTTCTGACAACCTTATATTTTATGGTCCATGATTTTGGGCTGCCTGTGATTTGGGAATCACAACAAACTGGAATACATCCCCTTTGTTTCGGAGACCTGGTTACAATGAAAGGTGAACCGGTGGGGAAATGCCCTTGATTGTGCTGCTCGACCAATTCTACCTGGAGAAATGCACCTGCCTTCTTGACATTAGTTGCAAAAACTTCTGAAATCTGTCCGAGTCTCCTGCAGTAGCCTTGTGAGAGGCAGCCATTTATTGCAGCCTGTTGACATGTGCAATTTCCATTGTGCCTGCAAGCCAAAAACATGTACAATGAACAAAGAGCAATTTATTTTGTTCCTTTTCCACCAAAACCCAAATCACCTCACCATCCCATCAATAACACCCATCGGTCCAAGTGTGCATGTGAGTCATGTACTGCCTGGAGCTGTGCATGGCTGCACTGCCCTCTCACAGTATTTTGCGTTTCTGGTTGGATTGGACATGCAGTGTGAGCAGGTTCCAAGTTGTTCGCTGCCAAGATATTTCTGTGGGTTTTATTGAGCATATGAGTTAGAAGCAGAACTAGGCCATTCAGCTTTTTCAGCCTGTTCAGTCATTCAATAACATCATGGTTGATCTGTCTGTGTGCTGGAACCCAGGAGTAAGAGCTAGGTCCTAGAATGTGTGCTAATCTAACTCATCTCCTGTAAGAATCGCAAACAATTCCACAGTTTAAAATCAGCCAAAAAATATCCTTTCCGCCCTCCAATTTTCTTCCATGAAGGACTGTATTGTATTGGAGTAGGGTGACAGAGAAGGCTAAAGGTTATGTCAAAGTATCTAATCTAACTGTAAGCAAGCTATTGAACTGACAGCACAATTCATGAGTTCATCTGATGCAAGATCCACATTTGTTGCCCATCCTTAATTGTCCTTGAGTGGAGAAACTTATTCATCCATTGAAGAAGACTTTTAAGGATCAACCACATTGCTGAGAGTCACATGTAGGCCAGCCCAGGTATGCACAGCAGATTTCCTCCCATGAGGGAACCAGATGGAATTTCATAACAATGGATGGTAGTTTCGTGTTCACCATTACTGAGACTCACTTTCATCTCCAAATTTGTTTTTTAATTAAGCTGAGTTTAAATTCAGCCAATGCTAAAGTGGGATTTGAACCCTTGTCTCCAGGAAGATAGACTGAGCCTCTAGATTTGTAATCCATTGATATTATCCCAATGCCATTAGCTCCCTGTAGAGTAATTAAAGAAAGAAACATTTAGCCATAATAACAACAATCTATAGTTTGCTAACTGGTGAGGTTTAAATGAGAACCGTTATGATGTGCCTCACATATAATAATTTCAAGACTTATTCTATGAATACCTCCAAGTGTGCCAAAGCAATGTGCCCATCATGTTCATAACTTATTGGTGAATAACTAATTAAATATTGAAATCATGAGAGAGGAAGGAGGAAGAAACTACCATTAAAGGAATTAGCGAAATCGTCAGATAAGAGCCTTTGAAGTAATGCACGACCTTTACTCTTTTCCAATCCTTTTATTACTTTTAATGGTTGTCTTTTTTAATTGCCGTCTTCAAAATGAGGTACTGGAAGAAAGACTTGTGTGCCAAGTGTCACAGAGTCATCAGTACATTTGTGAAGAATGCATCCACAATTTTGCTACATAGTGATCAAAAGACTTTTTTTTTAATCTTTCCTGGGCCTATCTCAAAACTAAGGCATCATTTTAATGACTACATGCTGTGGTTTGATTGAAAGTAATGGTCATAAAGACAGAAAAGCTCAGAACTTTCTTCCAAGCAAAGTGCTTTCTTTAACCAGGACCTTGACGGAATATAGTAAGAGACAGCTTGTGCGTATCTTGGCTCTCGTCCAACATATTACTTAATCTTACTTACTAGATAGCTACCTCTCCAAGACGACTGTTTCATCTCTCTCTCTCACTTTTCTTAGCTGTAATGATCATTATCCCAAAGAACATTTTTCCACATGCATCCTACACTTTGAAAGGGAGACCTATGCTGTAAACCTTCCTGTTCTCAGTGTCGTATACAAAGTATTCAGCTTCAATCCTCTGAATGGACTCCATTTCTCTCTTGGCTGCTCTTTGAGTCTGAACCAAACTGCTCCTAAAATTGGTGGCCATTCCAATATGATTCTGTGATTAGTTTCTGACTCTGATCGCTCATTACCAAGACCTATGAGGTATTCTTCAACTCCTCTCCTCCCTCACCTCCTCTGCTGTTGTAACCATCAGCCATCACTTTGTTGCCTGGCAGGCTTGACTACTCCAATGCTGTCCCAGCTGGTTTTCCATAGTTTGATTTCCATTAGCTTGAACTTTGCTGGCTGCTCATTCAAGTTCTGTTTTGCTATCACCCCATGCGTGCTGACCAGTTGTATCACCACAGTCTTACCAGACCATGGCGCTGCTCTCTTATTTTAGAGTGAGACAACTGGTAGTGATTTGACCTGAGGGTCTCCATACCATCACATGCAAACCAACCGCTCAGCCAACTGAGCTAAAACGACCAATATTGGCTCTGAGTCCAGCAATGCCTCGATTTTCAAATTCTCATCCATGTTTCGAAATTGTTCAGGACTCCAGGCCTATCTCTGTAACCCTCACCTACTCAACATGCTCCTCATATCCCTGAACTCATCCATTTCAAGCCTTCTCGGCAACCATGATTTTCACCAATATCTTTCAGATGACGATGCCAGTCTCGGTCCTCTCAGATGAAAGTGAGTCTGCATCATTGCAGAAGTTTAAAAGAAAAAGAAATTAAAGTAAATACAGAAGAATTAAAAAGGAAGGAGGCCCATAAAGGTTGGTGATTTAAAAATAAGAATTAAAAGCAGTTACTGAAAGGTCATAGCAGTTCATTTCATGGAAAGGTCATGTTATAAAGACTCTCAATAAGAAATAATTACAAGAGGAAGAAAAATTGGAAATCTGTGCACTCTTCAAGCTAAGTCAATGTGACTCGTAAAGAAAAGAAAGGCTAGATTGTATTTTACAAAAGAATAGCTACCTGCAAAAAATCCATAAAAGGCTTTTGTTTCTAAATGTGTAGCTATAATAATTTTAAGTAACATTGGCACTCTCATCACACTTTATTATAGCATATTTGAAATATGAAAGTGAATACTCTCATGTTTGACCACCCATTTTCTTATTATTAACACCATGTTGCCTCAAATGTGCAAAAGAGCATGTCGTTTAACCCATTTAGTTGTTCTTCAGATATGTATCACAGTCCATCCCAGCATCTTGTTGCTTAGCAATGCTTCTCAGATATTTTACTTATAGACATTCCATGAAAAAAATCATTTGGATAAGTACATGATTAGGAAAGGTTTGGAGGGATATGGACCGGGAGTGGGCAAGTGGGATTTGTTTCGTTTGGGATTGTGTTCGGCATGGACTGGTTAGACTGAAGGATCAATTTCCATGCTGTATGACTCTATGACTCCAGTCATAGAGTCCATGCAAGTGTTAATGATTGTGTCAGGAAACCTGGCTTAACCTCCAGCATGAACTTATCCCGGACTGTTTCTCGCTCTGACCACATAGATTTATGTTTATCTCATACTTGGGATGAAGCTTTTCCATTCCATTAGCATGTTATCTGTCCTGATGTTACCTGTCCTGATGTTACTATTGAGTTGGGTTCTTGATTTGATCATCCAATGGTATTTTCAAAGACCACTTAACAATGTTACTTGAGATTTTCAAGATTAAAAGAATAACATTAGCTTTGTCCTTTATTCTTTCGGGGGGGTGGTGGGCAGGCATTGGTAGCTAAGGTGATGGTAGATGTATATGTTAATCGTTCTGGAAGAATTAATGCTGCAGTTGCATCAGCTCTCCCAAGTCTGTTAGCATCATCCATAGTCTGTGGGGGGAGGCACTGCATTGTACACTCTCTTTCAGTGTAAGGAGATGTATTTGGTACAGCTCCTGAGAGTCCTAACAATTATGCCTGACTTTCATGCAGTTGTATGTTTTGTTCTGATGCAAAACACCATCTCGTTAATTAAGAACCGTGCCACTTCTGTGCAAACTTTACAATGATGTATCCTTTGCCAACTATTGTTATACAGGCCATAGACAAGATCTCTCAACTTTCACGCTAATGCCAACACTGTTCAGAGTCTGGGAAAATTCTGCCCTAGTATTAGAATATTGTCTTCCCAACACCTACCAAATCTAATGCCCCTACTATCTAGAAGGACAATTGGGCCAGGTATGGGAACACTACTCCGTTCAAGTTTCCTCTCCATGCTACACATCATCCTGATTTGATCATGCATCATCACAAGGTGATGGTCAAGTGATATTATCGCTCAACTATTACTCCAGAAACTCAGGTAATGTTCCAGGGACTTGGGTTCAAATTCTGCCACAGCAGATAGTGGAATTTGAATTCACCTAAAAATCTGGAATTAAGAATCTGATGATGACTGTGTATCCATTGTCGGAAAAACTCATTTGGTTCACAAATGTCCTTCAGTGAAGGAGGTCTGCCATCTTTACCTGGACTGGCCTACATGTGACTCCAAACCACTGGCAATGTGGTTGACTCTCATCTGCCCTCTGAAATAGCCTAGCAAGCCATTCAGTTCAAAGGCAGCTAGGGATGGACAGCAAATGCTGGCCAGCCAGCGACACCTACGTGAATAAAAAAAATCACTCATGGTCACTGGGTCAAAAACCTGAACTTCCTCCTTAACAACAAAGAAAACAGCTGAAACATTTGGGGAACGGATACAAGAAATTGACTTCGAGAGTTACTTATCAGTAAAACCGAGCATAAAGGTGACCAGGCACAATGTGCTCAACTCCTTTCGCAGCAGTGTGAGATAGTTGGTAAAGATTAGACTCACCTAAAAGCCACTATCCTGGGGATCCTGGTTTTGACAGGTATTACTGAGACACAATGCTAGATCAGATAAGTAATTCCACAATTTGATAAAGGAGCACCAGGCCCCAGGTTTCATTATCTTATTGAATACAGCACCTTGATCAAACAGATTGACCAAATGACTGTTCCCCAGCTCTAAATTTTCAAGAACAAATTTTTAAAAAATGGAAATTTATCAGGCAATGTAATTACAATGGAAAAGCCTTCTCACCTATTATAATGATCAGATGTAGTGTATAATTGATTGCGCAATCATCTTCCACACCACATTTTAATTATACAAAAAACTATTCATTATAAACAACTCAACATGACTTCAATGATTATATTCATTAGGAGATTCATTGATGTCGTTCACCTCCAAATTAATTCTGAACCCAACATGTCTCACACTCTTGGGGGTCAAGTTAATGTTATTCTGATATTTGATAGATATGCTTGTATGACGACGAGACCAAACGAGAACACCAAATTTCCTTTCCTAAGGGAAATTAGTGAACTGGGTAGTTTCAAGAAGGCAGCTCACTGGCCACGTTCTGAAGGACAACTAGGGATGGGCTATAAATACTGGCCCAGCCAGTGACACCACATCCCTTGAGTGAATTTCGAAGAAAGACAATTTTAAAACAATCGACGATAGTGTTGTGAATCTATTAGTTAAACAATGAATTGAATCTAAACTTCCCCAGCTGCTGTGATGATATTTGAACCTGTGTCCTCAGCACACATACCTGGATTGCTAGCCTAGTGACATTACCGCCATGCCATTGTCTTCCTGCAGCAGAGCAAGTAAAAACAAAAGCTGGTGGTGCATTTTTGACATCGTTCTTGAGTACAAACAAAGCTTGCTCACACCCTTTTGCACAGGCCTGTAGATGTGGATTTTCTCTTGAGACTTTCGGTTCCGATCAATGGGGAAGCATCATATCCAAACCGGAAACAACATTCAAACCAGTAATCGATATTCCCAACGATGTGGTATAATAATTTAGGGGTGGGATCTTGGCGTAGTGGTAATAATCCAGAAAATTAGGTTCATGCTCTGTGAGAAGTGTTCAAATCCCTCTGTGGCAATGGAATTTAAAATCCAGTTGACACAGAATATGGAGTTGAAATCTGATCTCAGTGATGGTGGGCATGATTGATCATTTGTAAAAACCCATCTAGTTCACTCATGCCTTTCACTGAAAGAAGTCTGGTGTCTGATCTTCAGTTCCACAGCAATGTGCTTGACTCTAAACCTGTCTCTAATGTGGCCTAAGGCTGTTAGGGATGGATAGCAAGTGCTGATCCTGCCCATGATACTTGTACACAGTGAAAGAATTTTAAATGTCCAATGTGTAGTGTAGCCGGAACTATGCAGGTCGGGGTGGCTGGGGACGCTGCAAAATAGTTTCTATATCAAGCAACTCTGTTACCCAGTGGGTGTTCAGCTTGATTGGCCGGACTCTTTATCTTGCATTGTACTGGAAGATACAGTGAAGAACATAAAATCTCGAACCCCCCTCCAGGTACTGAGGGGGTGTCATGTTGTAAAAGATACCATTAGATCTGTAATTAAACCAAGACTGACTGTTCTGGCAGCATCCATGTAGAGTGATCAGGAGAGATGACAGCCTAGTGGGCAATATTACTGAATTCTTAAACCAGAGACCCAAGTAATGTTCTGGGTTTGAATTCTGCCTTGGCAGATGGTGGAATTTGAATCCAATAGAAATCTGGAATGAAGAGTCTAATGATGACCATGAATTCATTGTCGATTGTCAGGAAAAACCCATCTGGCTCACTAATGTCCTTCAGGGAAGGAAACTACCATCCTAACCTGGTCTGGCCTACATGTGACTCCAGACCCACAGCAACATAGTCGACTCTTAACTGCCCTGTGGGTAGTTAGGGATGGACAATAACTGGTGGCCTAGACAGTGATGCCCTTGTTAAGTGAATGTAATTTTTATTCAAAATTAACATTTTAAGTCAGATATGGCTGTTTTTTGAAATGTGTTCTTTTGCAGAAGAAATGCTAACTCTGTTCCTCTTTCAATGAATTCTGTCAGACTTACTGAGTAAGTCCAGAAATTTCTGTTTTTATTTCAGATTTCCAGTATCTGCAATATTTTACTTTTATTACAAGATGGGCTATTCAGCTATTCAGTAATGATGGCCCCGTGGTAGCTGTCAAGTGAAGGCCATGAGCCAAGGTGTCCCTCCTAAATATCCTCTTTCATCCAAGGCCACATTAATGAGTCATGTAGCCTTTTATGGGATCGTGCTATGCACAATGTGCTATATTGACCACTGTACCAATTTTGAGGTACTTCAAAGTGATTGTATAAGAAGCATCCAAAAGACATGATGATATCCTGTAGAATCACAGCTCTCTAAAGGGGCAGTTTCTTTTTATCCTACTTAGTTTAATGCAGGAGAAGGGTAATACTGATGACTCATGCTGAATATTGACAGCGACTTGCAAATTTGCAGAGAGGAGCTGTAAATGGTTAGACACAACATGTGGCCACTCAGCCCATCGTACCTGTGCAGGCTGTTTGGTGTAGTACTCCGTAGCCAAAGCTATAGTCCTGCTAACTCCTTGTGGCTGTGTACTTTGTTGTGTTTCAAATGCTGACCCTGCATTCTTACCTCAATAGGTGCAATGGTCTCTCCTTCCACAAACAAAACAAAGCACTTCTTGCTCCAATAACTCTTGTTGGTAATGGGGTGGGGGAGGGGGGAGAGGGGGAGTGGCAGTGGGTGGGGAAGAAAAAGGCTTTGTCTTGTTCCCTAGCGAAGTTCTTAGTTCTAAATGTGGTCTGCTAACAGTTGGTATGTCTGCATATCTCCAAACTAAATGATGCTGTGGAAAACAGCCAGCATAAGTAAAGACCCCTCCCACCTGGTTATACTCTCTTCCACCCTCTTCCGTTGGGCAGAAGATACAAAAGTTTGAAGACACGTATCAACAGATGCAAGAACAGCTTCTTCCCCACAGTTAGCAAACTTCTGAGCAGACCTCTCATACTTTAGCGCTGATCTTTCTCTGCACCTTCTTTGTAGCTGTAACATTATATTCTGCATCCTGTTCTATTACTGTGATGTAATTATGTAAGGTATGATCTGTCTGGATAGCACACAAAACAATACTTTTCACTGTATTTCAGTGCATGTGACAGTAATAAATCAAATCGAGACAAGTCAAAAAAAACTAGCTTTGGTTCCTTTGCAAGGTGCATTGGCTTTGGAAGAATCCTCTACATGGAAGCCAAATATAGGTGATGTTGCCTCTTCTTTAAAATGTGTGCCTTCTGGACTTAATGATGGCCTGGCAAAGGCTCTCCTGCTGTGGCATGCAAAGCACCCATCTGTACAGAAATGAAACTGGCATCTTGACACCTTCCTCCCCCACTCCAAGGAGTCGATTGCTTGCACATTTATGAATGCATGATGGGTTCTATGATGATAATGAGCCAAGGAAATTATTGGGTTATCAAGCCCGTGATGCTGTCTGGATTTATGGCCTGGTTCAGTGCACGGAAATTCATTCAGAATAGCTGCAGCTGAGGGGTGAACAGCTCCTCATCCTTAGCAACAGTTGTCGTTTCTGAAAGGCCTTAGCAAAGAATTCGATGGAGGCTTGCTCTCGGCTGTTGAGGACATGCTGTCTCTGTGTGTCGTCTTCCTGCAGGCCAAATCAAGTCTGTCTCGTAATTACAGCCCTGCAATCTTTAAAATATTGTTTAAAATCACTCCCTCAGCATCTCATTGAGAATCCAGCTCCCTTGTTCTTGAGAAATGGCCGTTTGCTGTTTTTCTTTCTTAACTGATGACAGAGATTTCAAGTGGCAAAATCAAATGATGGATTGTCATTTCTTGGTGGTTTTCATGCAGTTTTCACCGGAAGGAAAAAGGGGGAAAAGAATATGTGGTCGTACAAAAACTTGCATTCATATGTTACCTTATCATGTGTCTAAGAGTGCTTCCAGTGCTAATGTACTGCATTTTCAATTGTCATCACTTTTGCTGTTTTGGTCAGTGCAGAAACTGCCATACATAGCAAGATCCAACTGAACAACCACAGGTTCAGGGGGAGATGGTGGTGTTGTGGTAATGACACTGGACATTTCTTTTATTCATTCATGGGATGAGGGCATTTCTTGCCAGGTCATTATTGCCCAGTGGTCAGTTAAAAGTCAACCACATTACTATGGGCATGGAGTCCCATGTAGACCAGACCAGGTAAGGATGGCAATTTCCTTCCCTAAAGGATATGACTGTACCAGATAGGTTTTTCCAACAATCGACGGCAGCTACGTAGTCATTTAAGTTTCTAAATCCAGATTTTTTTTTATTGAATTCAAATTTCACCACCTGCCATGATGGGATTCAAACTCAGGTCACCAGAACATTGCTTGGGGCTCTGGATTAACTGTCCAGCGATAATACCCTTAGGCCACCGCCTTTCCTAAATTATTGGCTGCAGTGGGACAAGAACCTTTGCCTGCACAGAGACTGGAACCTAAATACAGCATCTTTGACCACTTGGCCATGCTGCCACAATTGCCTAGTGCACTGGGGGACATGGGTTTGAATTCCACCCATGAAATTTGTGTTCAACAAAAGTTTGGAAACAAGGCTTGGCAACAATGCAACCACTGTCAATTTTCATAAGATGTAGGAGCAGAAGTGGGCCATTCAGCTCATTGAGTCTGCTCTGCCATTTAATCACTGTTGTGATAATCCTCACTGTCTGGTTCATTACGGACCTTTAGGAAAGGTACTTGTATTCTTCACCCAGTCCGGCCCACACCTACAGCAATATGATTGACTTTCAACCACCTTCTGGGCATTTAGGACATAAAGTAATGCTCACTTCTCGGATGAGTGAAAGAAAAATAGTGACCATTGAGTACAGTTTTGGTGGGCATATTGTTTAGGGACTTAAAACTTGGGTCAGCTGTGTCTCAGTGGGATAGCAATCTTCACTTTGAGTCAACCTAATGTGAGTTCAATTCTCACTTCCAAAACATGATAACAACAATCTCACCTGGTATGCCACTGTGACTTTAAGGGAGCGCTGTGAATTTGAGTCTAAACCATGATCCTATCCAAGGTGGATGTTAAAGATTGCAAAGAGCTGAACCAAAGATGCGCAGGGCAGACCTAGCCACTATTTACCCTTCAATCAGTGTTACTAAAACAGATTTTGTAGTCATCGCCACGTTTGTGGGATCTTGTTGTGCTCATGTTGGCTGCTATGTTTCCTACATTACAGCAGTGACTACACTTAAACAGTTTGTCTTTGACTGTATAAGTCTTTGGGATGGACTGAGGTTGTGATAGGCATCATATAAATGCAAATCTTTGCTTATGTGCCCTCCTGGCCAGATTGGGTTCAACTGTCCATTGAAGAGTGTCATCTCCAACAGCAACACTCAAATAGTGCAGTACTTGATGTTCAGTTTATTTTACATCTAATGGCTCTGTAACCTTTTCACAGGGGCAAATGTACTACTGACTAAGACAAGCTCACATGCACAAATTAGTTGTTTGTGGAGTGGCCACACTTATAGGTATAGCAGTTGCAATTATCAAGATAGAGAAATACAAGGCAAATAGGGAAGCATTCAACATCTGACGATAGAATTTGCAAAGATGTCACAAATGCAATTGGTTAACCATTGCATTGTCTGTATCTGTTAAACAGATTAACACTTCTATCACCACTGTTTGTTCCATGTCCTGGGAGCGGGAAATTAACTAGAATCTATGAAGCAATATAACAGGAGCAGGTCATTCAGCCTTTGAGTCTGCTAAATCTTTCAATAAGACTATGGATCTTTTGACATTTTGTTTTTTATACCAAAGGCATTAGGTAAATTGGAAACAACTGAGTGAATGTTTTCAATTACCTGCAACCATGTGCCCATTAACTGGCATTAATGTGCATCACAAATCATACACAATAAGCTCAGTGCTTAGTACTGTTGTCTCACAGCGCCAGGGACCTAGGTTCAATTCCAGCCTTGGGTGACTGTCTGTGTGGATTTTGCATGTTCTGGCTGTGTCTGTGCGGGTTTCCACCGGGTGCTCTGGTTTCCTCCCACAGTCCAAAGATGTTCAGGTTAGGTGGATTGGCCATGCTAAATTGCCCCATAGTGTCTAGGGATGTCCAGGCTGGGTAGATTAGCCGTGGGAGATGCTGGGTTACAGGGATGGGGTGTGGTGGATCTGGGTGGGATGTTCTTCGGAGGGTTGCTGTGAACTCAATGGGCCAAATGATCTGCTTCCACACTGTAAGGATTCTATGAAATACTTGATTTTCCATAGATGTAATGTATGTCATTATATAAAGCCTGTTTTCTGGAAGTACTGATCTGTCTTTCTTTTGAAAATATTCCAGCCGTCACCACACAGTGAAGGCTCTTCCTAGGCTGTGAAATGCTTTTAGACATTCTGAGATCATGAAGGCTGCTCTACAGGTAATATAGTTTCAAAGTGGTGCTGCAGGGACAGTGAAGCTTAGTTATATTCCTGGCTCTGCTCCCTCTGAGCCAGGAATAGTAAACATCATTGGTGTTTCGCTGTAACTGTAAATGAATTTTTGAGGATGTCCCGGATGGCGTACTGGAGACTGCAGGCTATAGGAAGCTTTGGTGGTGTTAGATTGCTTCTAAGAAGTGCCATGCACCATTTATGCCAATTCAATTCTGGTGGCTTCTCACTTGAGCAACTCAACACAGTTTTCATTAGTATTAGTCTCAGCCCACTTCATGCTCCTTTCATGAATCCTGGACAACTGACTGCCATTGTGATGTGCTCGATTCATCCTTTAATGTTTCTTGCTACCTTAAGGAGACGTCTTTCTGTTCACCTTTATTATGCAAATCTTAGCAGAGACTGCCATCAGTCTAGATTTTTTCTGTCTCTCAAAAGTAGGCCATTGACCTCTTGAGCCAGCTCTGGCTGATCATCGAGCTCAATATCCTAATTCTGCCCTCCCTCCATATTTCTCTAGCAACAAGAGCTAGATCCAGCTCCTTCTTGAAAACATCTAATGTCTTGACCGCAACCACTTCTCTTTGGTAATGAATTAGACAGGCTCACTACTCTCTGGGTGAAGAAATAATGTAAATGTCTTGTTTCTCTTTGATCTTTTCCCCTGTAGCTCACTTTGGTACCTCGGAAACTGGATGGGACTGTTGACATCTAAACATTTGGCACTGCCAATGTTCTGTGTGGTCAGACGTATCTGAGTGCAGATGTATTCCAGTTGCCTATATTTCCCATGCAGTAACTGTGAGGAAGTCCATGATGGCCCCTTGCTAGAATCATGGAATCTCTACAATAGGGAAAGAGGCCATTCAGCCCATCGAGCCTACACCAACCCTCTGACAAGCATCCCACCCAGACCCAGCCCCAACCCTATCCACGCCTTTCCCACAGCTAATCCATCTAACCTGCACATCTTTGGACTGTGAGAGAAAACCAGAATGCCCAGAGGAAACCCACACAGGCAACATGCAAAGTTCACACAGGCAGTTGCCCAAGGGTGGAATTGAATACATGACCCTGGCGTTGTAAGGCAGCAGTGCTAACCACCGTGCTACCGTGACACCCAAGGCTCACATGGTGTGGTATTAGAGCCACTGGTTGCCCGTGAGCAAATTAGCCACTTGGTCTTACTTCTGAAAGTCCCTAAACAGCAACTAAATAGATAGAAGTGGCATGGTGGCTCAGTGATTGGACCTGCTACCTCACAGAACTAGGGATCTGGGTTCAATTCTGGCCCTGAGAATTCCAGGCTGTGTGGAGGGGTCTGGGTGGGTTGCTCTATCAAGAGCTGGTGCAGACTCGATGGGCCGAATGGCCTCTATCTGCATTGTATGGATACTAGGATTCCATAACTGTTGGGAGAGGCAGCTTTGAGTGTACACCCTTTCAGACCCAATTTCTATGTGCATTCACTGGCAGAATTTACAAGTGAAAGTTGATATAGCTGCCTTTGCCTTTCACAGAGACCTACATCACAGAAAAAAAGCCCTTCAACCCATTAAGTTTGTAATGGCCGGAAACAACTGCCTTACAAATCCCATTTTCCAGCACTTGGCCTGAAATCTCGTATCTCTTGACATCGCAAGTGCACATTTAAATTCTTCTTAAATGTTACGAGGGTTTCTACCTCTACCACCATTTCAGGCAATGACTTCCAGATTCCTATTTAAAAACTTTTCATCTGACCACATCATCTTCATTGAATCCAGGTTATTCATCTTAAAGTGGGAAGTTTATTGCCAATATTAGTCACTGTGCATTCCACTCTACATTGCACCTGATTTCAAGCTTTTGCCCCATGTCTTATTATCATGGTTTTGGTTCTGACTGTTACTCTGTAAGGTTAGATCTTGAAAAGCCCAAAGTCTTTCCATCTTGTTTCAGATCTGAAGCCTCTTATGTTAACACAGTTTGGAGCTGGAGGAACACAGCAGGCCAGGCAGCATCAGAAGAGCAGGAAAGCTGACGTTACGGGTTGGGACCCTTCTTCAGAAATGGGGGAGGGGGAAGGGAGCTCTGAAATAAATAGAGAGCGGAGGCGTGGGGCTGGGGAAGGTAGGTGGGATGATGGTAGGTGAGTGCAGGTAGGCAATGGTGGGTCAGTGAGGTGGGAGGAGCGGATAGGTGGGAGAGAAGACGGACAGGTTGCGTCAGGTCAAGGACGTGGGGATGAGAGGGAGGGTTGTCATGGGATTGAAGCCGGGAGTGGACAGATTTTGAAACTGGTAAAATCCACATTGAGACCATTGGGTTGTAGGCTGCCTGGCCTGCTGTGTTCCTCCAGCTCCAAACTGTGTTATCTCTGACTCCAGCATCGGCAGTTCTTATTATCTCTGAAGCCTCTTGTGGCTTATCTTTGACTTGCCTTGAAAGGTCTGAATTGTCTCCCGGGATAAATTCAGCCAAGAGCGGGTTGAGTCGAGCACAGCTTGGTTCTCTCAGAGAGTGCGATAGAACCCTGGCCACTTTCCACCCAGCTCAGGGACACAAGCCAGATTAACGTGGCCTTAGTGAGCGCAGGTTGGGGATTATACCTGGGATCTGTAAAGATCACTGCCACAACTGGAAGAGTAATTACTACTGAGCCATGAAGCAGGTGAGGAGATTTATAATGAGCTCTGAGGGTTAGAGTAAGGAGTGAAACCTCTCGGGCAGCGCGGAGATTATTTTC
Source organism: Rhincodon typus (assembly GCF_021869965.1). NCBI lineage: Eukaryota > Metazoa > Chordata > Chondrichthyes > Orectolobiformes > Rhincodontidae > Rhincodon > Rhincodon typus. Next base: position 13,825,049 of record NC_063367.1, on the reverse strand, counting down.
TTCATAAACCAATCCTACTTCTGGAGCTAAACGTCATGGGAGGCTTTCCAGCTCTATTCTGCTGGCCTGAAAAGCAAATATGATTGGTTTAAGAGGGTAAGTGGAGAATTAAAGAAAAGGAAATTAAAAAGGAAGGCCTCAGAGAACTTACTCTGAGTGCTTTTTAATTTTGCAAGGCCAGTCATTTTCCCTGGTATATATTTGTGGCCGTTCAGCAAAGGGAATGGACATATGTTGAAAGGAACGAGATTACTTAACTGAAAACAACAAATGCTGGAGATCACAGCGGGTCAGACAGCATCCATGGAGAGAGAGCAAGCTAACATTCATTAGCTTGCTGTCTCTCCATGGATGCTGCCTGACCGCTGTGATCTCCAGCATTTGTTGTTTTCAGTACAGATTCCAGCATCTGCAGTAATTTGCTCCTAGGTCACTTAACTGCTGTCCTGCTTGAAGTCTAAAAGCACTGAGCTAGGTGTGAATTGAAATGAGAAACCATTGAAGCTGATATCAAGGTACTGACAGAGCCCTGACGGGGAAGATATTCCAAAGGGCTATCTTTTCTTGGGGAGAGAAAAAAGATTCTAAGCTGAGAATAAGAAGTATTTCTCAAATGTCAGGTGTAAATTTGAGCTGTCTGGTGATTTACGGCTGAGTGAAGTTGTTTAAGCTTTCAGGGACCCTGATGTGTTGGGAGGGGGAAAGAAATGTTTCTATTACTTTGGAATAGGTTAGAAGATTAATTCTGACTGAGGTCACTGCAGTTCGTGAGCAGATGTCTGCAATAATTCCATTGAATCAATTCCACACTATTATTGTTATTAAAATGCAAAGGTTTATGAAGCCACATAAAATGCAGGAGAGGTAAAGTAATGAGTATTTATTACTCCTGGAGGAACAATTTGTGGATATTTTTCACGTTCTGGCAGCAATGAAGGAAAGCTTATATATTTAACATCTTGCCATCTCTGAATGTTATGAATGCATGTGGCATTGATTGATGGTGGCCCGCTTTAACAGGCACTTTAGTCGGCTTAGTCCCTTATGTGATATTATCAGCACTCCGCACAGGGGCAGCTCAAGCCCATTGCTGCTTGTGTTTCTTGATTGCCACTTTGACCTCTGAATTCTGGGACCTGCCCCTTTGGAATGGACTCTTTCGGAGCATGTTGCTTTGCAGGTGAATGACTTCAGAATAGAATGCTAAATTCCATTCATATTAACCCGCAAGATTAATGCTAATAACTAGACTTCTGTGTACTTTTGAGCCACTCGTCTCTGGAAGGCTTGTTTTAATCATTTCGAAAAGAGATCCCACATCTGCAGATAGTCCTGGAATTCTATCCATGGACTCAATGCAGAGGTTGTAACAATATGCATTTATAGAGCACTTTTAATGTAGCAAAATGCCCCCAAGCAACTCCCAGTAGGAGATGAGACACTGAGAAACATAAGGTATAGGTAAAGTTTCTACAGTCCTATCAGGCCATGGAGCTACTGTCTCATTACAGAGAGGCGACTGGTGGTGGTTTAACCTGAGGGTCACCAAGCCTCAGGCAAGGGGAGAAGCTGAGAAGGAGAGTCCTTCATGGTAACCTCAGCCCATGCTGGAATTGAACCCGTACTGTTGGCATCACTCTGCATCACAAAGCAAAATTATTACAACAGCACAGCCAAAGAACTAGATTTTGGGAAGCACATTTAAAGGGACAGGAAGGAAATTGCAGAGTCGAAGCCAGAACATCCAATGATGAAGCAATGGAAATGTAGAATGAATGCTTTGTTGGGATATGGGTACCACTGGCATTACCCATATATTTGGCCCAAAATTTCAAGATGGCGGCAGTGGAGTGGGCACCATCAGGGCCCTTGGGCCCAGATCTCATCCATTCCACCTGCTTTCCTTTTATCCTTCCTTTCCTTTTTCTCTTTACTTGCTTTTCTTCTTTTCTCAGTTGTTTTTTTTTTCAGTTTTTAGTGCCTCTTGCTTAGCTTTTGGAGGCAGCGAGGTGACGGAGCGTGGCAAAGGCTGGGACTCGGCGTGAGCCCGGATGGTGGCGATCGGCGGCTGCTAGTAAAAGGTGGCGTCAGCGGCGGTCAGGCCTGAAACCTTCGAAGCGGCGGTGAGGCCTGCATGCCCGGGTGGGTCTAAACCCAGAGCGGGAAAGCATGCTTTGTACAGGGGAGAGTGAACCCTCTTGGGGAGAGCCCAGCTTGGAGCATCTACAGGCCCATGGCTTCAGAAAGGACTTGAATGTTTGACATTTTAACTTTATTTCTTGTTTTTCTACTTTTATGTTAAGAACACTGTAGTGTTGAATTTTTTAACTTATTACTTTATTTTTCTATTTCTGTGACTAACATTTTGTTCCTAGGTACTTTGTACCTAAGATTGCGCTATGTGTGGTGACATTGTATACTTTTCACTGTACTCTTGTACCGCATACTGAGTACATGTGACAATGATGGCTAAATCTAAACTTTTTCTAACTGCCCTTGAACTGAGTGGTTTGCTCTCTCTAATTTGCTATTTCAGAGGGCATTGATAAAAGGAAGGCAGATGGAATGGATGAGATCTAGGCTCCAGGGCCCCGACGCTGCCCATTCCACTGCTGCTATCTTGAGATTTTGGGCCAAATACATGGATAATGCCAGTGGTGCCCATATCCCATGAAAGCATACATTCTACATTTTCATTGCTTCATCATTGGATGTTCTGGCTTTGACTCTGCAATTTCCTTCCTGTCCCTTTAAATGTGCTTCCCAAAATCTAGTTCTTTGGCCGTGCTGTTGTAATAATTTTGCTTTGTGATGCAGAGTGATGCCAACAGTGTGAGTTCAATTCCCGCACGGGCTGAGGTTACCGTGAAGGACTCTCCTTTTCAGCTTCTCCCCTCGCCTGAGGTTTGGTGACCCTCAGGTTAAACCACCACCAGTCGCCTCTCTCTAATTGCCATTTCAGAGGACAGTGAAGAGTTACTCACGTTGTTATGGGTCTGGAGTCACATATAGACCAGACCAGGTAAGGATGGCAGATTTCCTTCCTGTAAAGGATATTAGTGAACCAGTTGGGTTTTCGACAACAGTCAATAGTTTGCAGTCACTATTGTTTTGTTATTTTAAAATCCTGGTATTATTAATCAAATTTAAAGTTTCACCAGCTGTCTTGGTGGGATTTGAAACCAGTTCCTCAGAGAACATGCTCCCCAGGGTCTACTAGTTTAGTGGTTCATTAATGTCAGTAGTATACCATGAATGACCTTGAATCCATTGCTGATTGTCGGAAAGACCCATCTGGTTTACTAATGCCCTTCAGGGAAGGAAGCTGCCATCCTTACCTGGTCTGATCTACATGTGACTCCAGACCCGTAGCAACGTGATTGACTCTAATTGCCGTCTGGGCAATTAGGAATTGGCAATAAATGCTGGCCTAGCCAGCGATGCCCTCATCCTGTGAATGAATTAAAAAAAACATCTCCCATCATGCTCAAGAGGCTAGAGTTGGAGGAGTGCAGCTACTGTGGAGGGTTCAGAAAGAAGTGAGAGAAATAGGGATCTGGAAACGAGAACAGCCATTTTAAAACCGAGTGCTTATCCAAAAGTACAACCAGGAAATGCAGTCATTCTCATGATTGTTCTGCTGCCGTTAAAAGTTACACTCAACTTTGCTGACAACCTTGTTAGAAAACTAAAATGTAAAACAGGCATAAGTCAATGTAAACACAGCAGGGCTCACTAAAAACAAAGAGTGACAGTTGCAGGTTAAACATCTTGACCATTATTCATGTATGTGAGGCACCTCTTTGGAGTTATGCTATCAGAGAAACAAGAATGTGTGCAACTTCACAGATAATGCAGTGTGGTGAATAAAGGTTTATAAAATGCCCCATTTGTTTCAGTTCAGGCTCTGTTAGCCTGAAGAGTGAAATTATCAGCACAAGAGTTAGCTCCTAACTTTTACACTGCTGAGTCTAACAGCCTTATTCAATTAATACAGTCCAGGGCCACAATATAAATGAATAGTTATGATTTTGACATGGGAGAATTTGAGAGCTGGATTTAGCCACTGGAAATTCAGGGAGCAGCAGTCGCCTAGTGCCTGAACTCAACAACCAGTGAGGACTGTCCTCGTACAAAGCAAATTTAAGCAGATTTTTGTTTTTGCTCAAGACTGTTAGAGAGCCCTGCTTACTGTGACCTGGATATTTCATTTAAGTTTAATTACATTTTATAATAGTTCATGGCTTCCCATCCTAAAATGTACTCTGACCCTACATTCCCTTTATTGATAAAACTGTCTACATCCACTTCTGTTACATTACCTGTATCTGTCCCTGATACATTTTAACTGCTGTTAAATCAGGGGCTTGGTATTTCCTTAAGTTGACCACACTAAGGCTCCCCCAGATGGCCTTCCATTCTCCAAGAGAATCCAAAATTCTATTGACTCTACATTGGCTTCCAGCCCCATTAAAGGATGGTATATAAAAGCAAATACAAACACTGCAGATAGAAGTATTCTGTTAAGACCAAAAAAAGCTGAACAAACTCAGCGGGTCAGGCAGCATATGATGTGGGATTCCCCTCAGCAGGGTCTGTCGTTTGATGTAGTAATGCTTATTTGATCTTGGTATCATTAAATGGATATGGGTATTGTGGTATTGAAGAAGCCAATGGATGTTTATTACCGTGAAATTTTATACACAGCCATTACATTGACATGCATATAAATGTCTGATTAAGGTTAATGGTTTACAACAGAACAGCATTGGGCAAGATGATTATTATCTACACTGCATTATCTGCTAAATTTCATCCGTTCTTGTCATTGAAGTCCCTTTGTGTCACGGATGGGAGAACTTGCCTATTTGCTGGATTGACATCTCAACTGTATCCAAATTGACCTACCTACAATTGGTTGTACTTGAACTGCAGGGCATAGCCAACTCGAGTTTCTTTGTGTTTAAAGAGCAGGAGATTTAGAAAACTTAAGATCGTGACACTTAAACAGACCTTCTACATTCTTCAATGGCATTTACATTTGCTTCGTCTGTTTGTGGCTCCCATACCTGGCTTTAAGGCCCTGACTTTAACAGCTAAAATGGAGTCTGTTTGAACCCAATATTTGGCCAAAATGATCTTCCTGATTTCAGGGTTCCCTCATCAAGCCTTCACCCATTGGCAGAAATTTGACCTGTTCAAAAACCGAGTTGAACCATTCACATCTGTGTTCTGCTTGCCATTTTTAATGGTCCCAGCATCTTAGATCCATAGAGATCCAACTCATGCTGTTACCCTGAGTCAGCAGCACAGACAAAAGCCATTTGGCCCATCTGGCCCATGCTGATGTTTATGCTTCACATGTGCTTCCTTCCAGCCTCGTAAATCGAACCCTATCTCCATTCCGTGTCTTTATCTCTCGTACCCTTATCAGGATTTCCCTCAAGTGCATCAACGCTTCTTGCCTCAGCTGCTCTTCGTGCTGGTAGTTCCACATTACCCCTACTCTCTTGGTGGAAAAAGTCACTCAAAATCACCAGTCGTACATTCCTCTCCAAACCACTCACCAACCTGACTTGGGAAGATATCACCACTGATATCTTCAGTGACCCACCACTGTCGCTGGGTCAAAATCCTAGAATTCCCTCCCTAAGTGCATTATGGGTCAACCTACAGCACATGGACTGCAGCGGTTCAGGAAGGCAGCTCATCACCACCTTCTCAAGGGAAACTGGGGTGGGGTGGGTCAATAAATACTGTCCGAGCCAGCGATGTCCACGTCATGTATATAGCTAGATCTCTTATTGGTGTAACAGTGGCTGAAGTGGAGGGGGGCAGGTGGAGTGAGAGGGAATGATGGTATAACTCGAGGTGGGAGCAGAAGTGGGCAGGAGTTACATTTGACTTAACCTCCACCCAGAGTAGTCTTTCCCCACCGACACCCATGTCCAAGCCTTTTAAACCAGAACTGGAATTCTAGACAATCGTACAGAGTGGGTTACACAAGGAGTCACCTCATCTGACATCACTGTAAAACAGGCGGACTTATAATTCTCTTCCACCTTACTTAACACCATGCTATACTTGATAACATCTTGAGGACAGTGTTACTCTTCCGGTGCAGAAACTGTATGCAACAGCCTCAGCCTGAATCCCTTTTATTTTCCTGAACTTTACCCTCCATCTCTCACCATCTGATCTATTTTAATTTTCCATTGGTGTCGTTAATCTTTGGCTGCTCTAAGTGATCGATTTATTGTGGCTTTTAAATATGTTATGAATCCCTCTCATGAATTGGACCATTAAGTGATTATTCACTGCGGTGAATTATCATTTTATAATATCTACTGGCTACAGACTTTCCTGGTAATCAACAGCAAATTATTTCTCAATAAACTTGCTGCGCTCCTGGTGCAACCGTTAATCCTGAGAAAGCATCACTTACGTGTCAGATCTGCCAGGTTTTAAGGTTGACTTTACTTGTCCAGTGAAATTAGGATGTACTGTGATGAACAAACAGGATCCAAGAACAGGTTTGATGCTTTCACCCCCATGTTTCACAAAACATAAGCAAAATGTAATGCCCAGATAGACATAGAACAGTAACAAAGGGACCTTGGTGCATTAGTCCATAGATCCCGAAAGTTGTCAGCGCAGGTAGGGTGGTGAGAAAGGCATACAGGATGCTTGCCTTCGTTAGCTGGGGCATTGAATAGAGGAGCAAGGAAGTCTTGTTACAAACTTGATAAAACATTGGTTAGGCCACAGATGGTATACCGTATGCCGTTCTGTTCACCACACTATTGAAAAGACCTGATTGCACTGGAGAGAGTGCAGAGGAGATCCACCAGGATGTTGCCTGGAAAGTCTCAGTTATGAGGAGAGACTAGATAGGCTGAGTTTGTTTTCCTTGGAGCAGAGGAAGCTGAGGGGGAATCAGATTGAGATAGACAAAATTATGAGAGGCATAGATAAGGTAGATCATGAGTATCATTTACCCATGGCAGATGTGTCTAAAACCAGAGGGTATAGGTTTAAGGTGAACAGTAAGTGGCTTAGATTCTATCTGAGGAAAGGTTTTTTTCACCCAGAGGATGGCAGAAATATGAAACGTACCATCTTAGAGGGTAATGGAGGCAAGTACTCTTATGACATTTAAGATGTATCTGGATGAGCACTTAAACTCCAGGACATAGTAGGCTAAGGACCAAGTGCAAGTAAATGGGATTAGTATAGTTCATGATTTGATGGTCAGCATAGACATGGCGGGTCGCAGGGCCTGTTTCTATGCTGTGAGACTCTATGACTGGTTTATGATGCAAAGTGATGCCAACAGTGTGTATTCAATTCCCACACTGGCTGATGTTACCATGAGGTTACTCTCCTCCTCAACCTTTCCCTTTGCCTGAGGCATGATGACCCTCAGGTTAAACACACCACCAGTCGAATTTCTAATAAGAAAGCAGTCCTTTGGGACTATGGCAATTTTACGCCAATTCTAGAAATGTTCCAATTATTTGCTGCGTTCCAACAAAGTAATTCTTTTCATTTTGGAGTTCATTACCATGTTTGGAGCGTTTCTTTCTTGGCTATCTGATTCCCAATGACTTTCTCCCCTGGACATTTAACAGCCAGGGCTCAGTGGTCAGTGTTCTCTCCCTTCTGAGTCAGCAGCTTCCAGGGTCATAATCCCATTCCAGATCACTAAATCTAAATTAGAGCTCCCGAATGTGGTAGTGAAGGGAACGCCGCACTTTAGAGCACCTGTCTCCTGCTTTGAGTAAATGTAAATGATCCTGTATCCCAGTCACTGGAATTTGACCCCCATCCTGGTCACTGCTATTGCATAAATAGAATTGTAATCTGGCTAAAACAATTAGACGCAAGAATCTAGTGATAAAAAGATCCTCAATTATCTCCATTTTCACTCTCAAGACATGAAATTCAGTCAATTTGGAGGCAGCAGTGTAGAAATTCAAGGAACCGCTTTTGTTAAATCCTTGAGTGTTTTTCAGTTATGGTTGAGATTGAATTACAGAGTGAGTGATTCAATAGTCCATGGTACAAAGATTTTCAAATTACCTTATTTTTATCTGTAGTTTATAGAACTCCTGATTCAAATATACTTTCTTTTGCAAATTAGTTAGGCGTTTATCAAAGTTCTGTGTGGATTTGTGTCCACTGGGTTGACATAGCTCAAAGTTATTCCATTTAGCCTGATTTAGCTTTCTGTATGGTGCAACAGTGGGAGGGGAGAATGGAGCTGTTTATTAAAAGGGCTGTGATATCTGAACTCCTTCCTCTGAGCACCGTAGCTGTAGTTACACTGTGTGGACTGCAATTGTTCAAGAAGGAGTTTCTCCATCCCCACCACCTCGAGAGCATTTAGGGACCAGCAATAAATGTTTAACCTAGCAATTGATGCTCGCATCCTGTGAATGAATGAATAAAAATAAACCCAAGATCTTGGAAAAATGTTTGTTTGAATTTGTCAGTTACACAGTGCAGCTTGTAGAACATCAATCATGTTACTGAAAAATTGTGGGGGAAATGAATCAGGTGTTTTATAACTGTGAGCTGTAAAGGATAAATGGTTGCTACCCTGCTTTATTGAATCTTCTTGAACAAAGGCATTAATAATTTATATTGTGTACACAGGGCAATTATAAAGTTTGAATTTACATTTTTGATTACAGTGAAAAAAATGCTCTTTCTTTCCTAGGGATATGGGCAAAATGCAGGCAAATGGGATTAGTTTAGTTTGAGAAATCAGCTTTTTCAAAGACGAATTGGATCGAAGGAATTGCTTCTACGCTGTATGACTGTATGGTTCTATTCTTTGTAAAAAGTACAGTGTGCATGTGAGCCATTGGTTTTGCTGGTGTTACACTTGGAGCTACTTACTCTGGTATTGTTTCTCTGCATGCTTTTTGGAGCTTTGTATATGAGTTCCAAAAATTCATCCAATCCCCTCTTTAAATCATATCGTCTTTGCCTCAAAAACCACTTCTGCAAAACATCCAAACTGCAGTCACTCTCTGCGTGCAAATTAATGTTTTTAGCTGGAACCTGGTGGTGAGCACCTGGGAAGTACATTTATTTAGGGAGAAGAGGTAGGTGTATCATGAATGCAAATCCCACCAAGCTAAGCTGAGATATTGAATTCAGCAAATTGAGTAATTTATAGATTAGTGCAAGAGATTGAATTAAAAGTTATCGAATTGTCATAAAAATGCGACAAGTTCATCAGTGTCCTGAAGGGAAGAGGACCTCCCATTCTGAACCTTTTTGATCTGTTTGTGAGCGCCCAGTGCAAGAATATTATGATAAAAGCAGGAACCTGATGATAAGTAATGCTGCTCATTGAAGAGTCAGCACAGATGCAATTGGCTGAATAGCTTTCTTCTGTGCTGTAACACTTTGGCACGATTCTGTGTCTGTTCCTTAATGTTTTCAAAAACAGTTTTCTTTTCCAAAGGCTGCAGCAGCACTTCCTATTATAGCATAACCTCTTGTACAAATTCAATTTGCTGTTGTATTCACTTTTCCCACAACAGTGTACAAATCTCACAATCTCACATGTCTTTTTACAACCTTTTCTACCTACACACCAACCACTACATCTGCCCTGTGAGATACCTTTACTTTTGCAACCCTTGCTAACCTATTAGCTGATTGAAATAACTGCACAGGGGCCAGTATCACGTTACCCATTAATTACATGTACACAGAACATGGACTCTGATCTGTCAGCTCCAAGCCAGTCCCTAGACTGAGAAGATCGTCTGAATCTCTTGTTTATATCTGTCAGCCAGGGATCCCTGATTGGCCCAGGTCAACAACCCCAATCAAGATCTCATACTCAATGAGACCCATCTGGCCATGGTTCCAATCACTACACTGATATTTATTTTTTTAACAATTTTACATTCCAAATGCCATCAATCCTCTTCCTATATTTTTCTGTGGGATATTGGCATCCTTGGCAATACCAGCATTTGTTGCCCATCCCTAATTGCCCTTGAAGTGAGTGCTATGTTGTGCCATTTTGGAGAGCAGTTGAGAGCCAACCACAATGCTATGGGTCTGGAGTCACATGTAGGTCAGACCACATAAGGACAGCAGATTTCCATCCATAAAGTGAACCAGATGAATTTTCACAACAATTAATGATAGTTTCATGATTATCATTCTTGAGGCTAGTGTTCAATTCTAGAGAGTTTATTCATTGAATTTAAATTCCTGAGCATTAGTTTGGGCCCCTGGATTACTAACTCAGCAACATTACCCTTACACCACCATCTCCCTTCAGTGTATTAAATGGTAGGAGGATTCAGAAATGGGATCTCAGGATCTCAGCTCTCCCTGTTCCTTTACTGGTTCTGTTTTCTTGTCCCTAAAATTGAGTTCTGTTTATTTCTTTCTCAACACCTGAAGTGTGAACAATGTTTATCTCTTTGTGTAAAAGCCTCGAGGGACTCTGCCATATGATAAAAATTGACTTGTGTGTTATATTCATTTTTCATTAAATTAACCATCTCCTCTATAAGCAATAACCATTTTCACTCCAATGAGACAGTGAAGGAGAATGAATTCCACTAACATTCTGCTGATGCTGTGCATTGCTTGAGGCCAGGCAAGTCATAATGACAGTACGTTGCTCTCGTTTTTATGGTCCATTTTTTTTGCAATTTACGGAACTCTGCAGAATTGTTTGTATACATAACTGTTGACTTTAAATTCATTGATCCTTTAGACGATTGATGTCCAATACTTTTATTTAAAAAACTCCACCTGATCAATAGTCAAATACAGTTGAGGTATTTAAAAAACTCCAAGATAAATTGCTATCGCTCATATTTTTTCCTCCTTTCGACTTTGTATTCTCTTGTGTTGTCTCCTTTCTGCTTCTTTCTTTCCTTTTTCTTATTTCCTACATCCTTGTGTTGTTCTGTGTACTTTCTAGAAGGAGCAAGCAGTAGGACTTGGAATGGAAGCAAATTGGTCCAACTCGTCTTGTATATCTAAGCGTGGAACTCCACAATGATCATTATATCCATTCTCTAGTGTTACTGGTAGCTCCTCACTCTTTTTCTCTGTCTCCTGTTCTCCTCTCCTCTCTCTTACTTCTTTTTCCATTCTCTTCTCCCTTTTGCTTTCCATTATCTTCTTTCTCTCACTGCTCGCCCTGCTTTCTCTTCCATTCAATTCTTTCTTTTTTTTTATTTTGCTTCACTACTCTCGAATGTAATGTACATTATCTAGTGAATACCACAATGAGAGTTAAATAGGTTGCTTCTTTTTAATCCATCACTAGAACTAGAACTCTTGTCTATACATCATTGAACTGTGCTCCTTAATGCATTTTCAAGATGGTACAGATTCATAACAAGAGAAGTTCAGCTGCTATAAACCTGTGGTGTACGACAAGCTTATCTTTATTGGTCAGGGCATTGAATATAAGAGTCACAATGTCATGTTGCAGCTTTATAAGGCTTTGGTTAGGTCACACTTAGAGTATTGCATTCAATTCTAGTTGCCACATTACTGAAAGGATGTGAAGACTTTGGAGGGGGTGAAGAAGAGGATGCTGCCTGGATTAGACAGTGAACCCACCACACTATACACTGTTACACACACACTCAAACACACGCACACATACACACACACTCTCACACAAACATGCTCACACAGACCCTCTCTCATTCACACACTCTGTCTCAAACACACAGTCACACTCACAGCTCACAAACACTCTCTGTCTCAAGCACACACACACACACACATGCGCACACATATATAAAAATTTAAGGGATGAATTTGCATTTGCAGATTTGTAATTGTAGATACATTCTATTTTGTTCAAAAAGCACACAATTTGTAGACAGTCAATGTGGCATTTTATAAATTCCTACTTTGGAAATAAAACCAAACTGACTCCAAGTTAAAACATAGACAGATTCTAAACAAGGCCTCACACCTAATACGCATTGTCTTAACTCAGATGACACCCCTGGTATATTGATAAAACCTTTAGTTATCCCAGGGCAGTGACTTGAAAGAAATTCTGGGATTTGCAATATTAACCAATTGATGCCTGCATCTCTTTTCTGACTGATTGAAGATTTAACAGCTGTCTTAGGTTTGCACAATACATTTGCATCGGTTCTATGACAGCTTTGATCTTTTGCTTATAAATGCTGTGTCTGACACCACCTCACTCACTAACACCTAGAAGGAGTGAGCCTTTGAAAGCTTGTGATTTCAGATAAACCGGTTGGACTATAACCTGGTGTCGTATGACTTCTGACCTTGTCCACCCCAGTCCCTCACCGGCACCTCCACATCATGGAGTAGACAGTATGAGATATAAGGAGAGGCTAGAAAAACTAAGGTTGTTTTCTCTGGTGCGGTGAAGGCTGAGGGGAGACTGGATACAAGTCTATAAAATTATGAGATACATAGATAGGGTTGACAGTCAGGACATTTTTCCCAGACTTGGAATGTCTAATGCTCAGGAGCATGCATTTAAGGTGAGAGGGGAAAAGAGATGTAAGGGGCAAGTTTTTTACACAGGGTGTGTCGGAGCTGGAACGTGCTTCCAAGGGTGGTGGTGGGGGGCAAATATGATAGGGGTGTTAAGGGGCTTTTAGATAAGCACATGAATATGCAAGGAATGGAGGCATATGGGCCAAGGGCAGGCAGAAGGGATTAGCTTAATTTGGCGTCATGTTCAGCACAACATTGTGGGCTGAATGGCCCATTCCAATGCTGTACTGTTCTATGTTTTATATTCTATGTTCTTTGAGTCACTGAATGGGTCTAGTGCCAGAATAAAATTACTTTGTGTGCACCATTGCTCCAATCATACACAAAGCTTCCAGACAACACCAGCAGTGGGTTGAGCCCAATGGCACTATCACATACCCTGAGCAGTTTGGTGACACATGACTATGCATTGAGACAGGTCCAGGTAAATGGACAATTCTGCTTAAAACTGAAATGAAGAACAACTCCTTAGTGATCATTGCATAGCTTGTTGTCATCAGTTTGCAGTCAACTCTATAACCAAGGCTTGTTTTGGTGTTGGGAGAAAATGGCGTGTGCTTTGTCGCTACTGATTATCAGTAACTGGATTTCAAATCTGATAACTGTTTCCAGTTGAAATTTTTGGGAAGTGCCGGCTCATAGATTACTGTGTGTTGGTGACATGATAATGTTTTTATGCAACAGCAATGTTTGGAACACTTCCAATCACATGCCATTACTGCAACCATCAGGTTTGCCTTTCTGATTTAATAAGTTAACTAAGAGCCGATCAAGTTGGGCTTTAATGTCACCGGGGCGGAGAAAATAGGAACAGGAGTAGGCCATTCAGCCTTTCATCCAACACAATCATGGCTGATCTTCTATCTTGACTCTAAACCTGTTCGTTCCCCCTTGATGCCTTTAGCCTCTAGAAACGGATCTATATTTCATTAGACTGATGTGGTTATGAAATAACTTAGGAAGGATCATATGAGGGTGGATGAACATTGCAGAAATCTACAGATTACGAACTTGTGGAATGAAATCTGTTTTGTTATCTTTTAATTTCTACCCAGTTTCAAAACTGGAATCTCCCATCAGTGTTCCATTTTTATCATGTAATATTGACCATGTACTGATCCCTCTTGAGATTGTCTTTAAAATCTGTGACAGACTGATAAATGATAGGTTTTCTTAATGTTTCAAACACAGCTAAATACAACCACTTAGCTTTACTGCTTACATATTCCACCATGTGGATAAATCAGTTTGTCCAAACTGGGCTTAACCTGATAGTCATATGTTGCAGAGTTTTCTGAGGAGAAAGTTGAAGAGTGGGCCTAAATTAGACAGGTCCTTTGAACGTCATGATAGGCTGAATGGCCTCCTCAAGAACTCTCAGATTGCTCAGACATAGAAGTATGAAGGAATTGCGCTAAATAGTCAAAAGTAAGGAATTTAACAATCGCCCTTTGATAATCAATAGCATTACCATTGCCGAATCCACCATCTATTGAACAGAAACCAAACTGGGACAGCCATATAAATAGTGTGACTATAAGAACAGGTCAAAGGCTAGGAATTCTATAGTGAGTAACTCTCCTCCTGTCTCCCCAAAACCTTTCCAGTATCTATAGGACACAAGATGGATTGCTGTCCACTTCTCTGAATGAGTACAGCTCCTCAAAAGGCTTGACACCATCCGGGGAAAGCAGCTCACTTGATTGATACCTCACTCTCTACCTCAAACTTTAACAACCACCATCAACGGCGTACTGTGGCTTCAAATTGTATCACCTACGAGGCACACTGCAACGATTCACTGAGCCTTCAACCACACCATCCAAGCCCATGGCTGCTGCCACCTAGTGGCATAACAGACACTTGGAAAGACCACTTCTTACAATGTTCCCCCTCCAAATGTCTTGGAGCTATGTTGCCGTTTCTTCCCCATCACTGCAGCAGTTCTAGAAGGCAGCTGACCACCACTTTCTCAAGGGCAATCGGGGCTGGGCCGCAAATGCTGGCCTTAACAGTAACACCCACCTCCCATGAGTGAATAAAAAAAAGCATAAACACTGAAGTAAGTCAGATCTCCCAATGCTTGTCATTGTGATGCCAATCAGCAGGTTCATATTAAAAAGTGTGAAATGTAGAGGCCTAGAGTTTGGTTTTCAGGATGCAATTCACCCAAAATCACGTAAGCCACATAAAATTTTAAGTGCAAACTATGCACTGCACCATTTGCATTTCCACTGTCTTTTGCCATGTTCTTAAAAATCTCATGAGACAAATGCCCGGCTCACACTACCTCAGATTGATTGAATTGCTGTTGAGTTTCAATCAGTTGTATTTATTTGTGCTACTTCATAGAAGGTCTAAAAATATAATTTCATTCAGCCACATGGGCACTAATCGTCACGGTCTAAAAGCTTTGGAGATTTTTTTTCTAATCTACTAAGAAACTGACTAAATGTAACACAGTACCGCTTGCGAATCATTCTGTGTAGTTCTTTAAAGTCATTTTCAGCTATTTTAAAAGCTGGTTCCTTGCAGCTTGTCAATTGACACTGATTGAAATGCTAAATCTTCTTCCAATCAAATTGCATTAATCGAAGTTCCCACTGCAGGTGAAATAACTGCACAGAGGCCGGTATATCGTCAGCAAGTCACCCTTTATTTACGTGTGCACGGTACAATGTACTCTGAGCAGCCAGCTCAAAGCCAGGCCCTAGACTAAGGAGACCACTTTGCAGAACACCTCTAGTCCATGCACAAGCATGACCCCGACGTTCCCATAGCCAGTCATTTTAATACAGCAGGTCCTGCTCGCATGCCCCACTTGTCTGTCCTGGGCATATTGCAGTGTTCCAGTGAATCACAGCGCAACCTGGAGGAACAACGTCTCATCTTCAGACTCGGCACTTTACAGCCTTCTGGACTTAACATTGAGTTCCACACCTTCAAAATGTGAACCAACTCCCATTCCTTCCCTTTCTTTTAGCTTTACTAGTTACATACTCTGTCACCATGCCCTCCCCCTCACCCCCACCACCATCCCAGTGGGACTATCTGTTCTCTCCAGTCTGGCAGTTAGACACACCATTGTTCTGCTGTTCTCATGTTCTGAACCCTTAATCTGAACTATCAACATCTTTTCTCCCCCCGTACTCTACACGCCAAACACCCCCCAGCTATAGCATAAATGCTGTCCCCGTCATATTTCACTTCAGCTCTGGTGAAGAGTCATCTGGACTCAAAATGTTAGCTTGCTGTCTCTCCATAGATGCAGCCTGACCCGCTGTGATCTCCAACATTTGTTGTTTTCAGCCTAAACTGAGGAGACTTTCTGAATCTCCTATTTAAATCTGTCAGCCAGGGCTCCCTGATTGACTCAGGTTAACCCCAACCACCACCCACCGCCCCCCCTCACCCCATTAATATTTGCACAGTCAATGAGACCCACCTGCCCTTGGTTCCAATCACTGCACAAGGAAAAACAAATTTATGTCCACTAATGCTTCCCAAAAGTTGGTTGATTTTGAGTGTTTTGGGTATGGTGATTGTCAAATGAATGCCAGCAAAAACGAGGTGGGAGAAAACGTCTCAAAACTAACACAACTGCAAATTGCATTTAAAGTGGAAACTCTCCCTGTGAAATTAGCAAAAATGAAATCTCAAGCTACAGGTACCGTTGGCATTTTTACTTGTCTCTTCATTGAATTTTTCTATGTATTAGCTTTCTTTCTATCTGCCCACCTATTGCTTTTCCCTCTGCGCTCTCAAATCAAGAGGTCAGCCTGGAGAACCTGAGTGCCAGGCTACGTTTGAGGAAGTCACTGGGAGTACAGGCTGACTCCCCTTCAATTCTTCTTAAGGTCTATTTTTTGCAATCAGCTATTCCCTGCCAACAACTAAATTGAAACCTGGTACATTCAGTGTACTGGGAATGTCAGCCCGAAAGAAACATATGCTATTGTCAATGAACTGCCCAGTTGTCTCTATTTCCTAGCAATACTGGTCAGCATGATTAATAAGGTATGCAGTGTTTCAACTCTGCATTAGCAGCATTGGACAGTCTCTGAAGCGATTCCAAATTGTTTTTGTATTCACTGCTTGGATGTGTAGGCTGTTTTCAAGTTGACGGTTACTTGTGCGAATTAATTCTGGAAAGGAATATGACCCACTTTGTGTTGTAGACAATGAATTAGACCAGAGAAATACAAAGAACTGTAAGAGTTCATAGATAATTGGATGCAGTGAGACAGTTGAGAAAGAGACAATGAAAGATTGGAATTGGAGTGCTGAACACTGGTATCACTGACAAACCGGTGTGTTCCTTTGGTTCTGTGGCCCAGAAAACAACCAACTCACTGACAATTCCATATGTCAATATACAGCACTTGTCAATAAACCAACATCGCATAAGTATTAAAAATAATAAATTCATTGTTTGGCTCGCTTTCTGAGGAGGATGTTTCTAATAATGTCAGCATTGATACTTTCAGGACCGTTTCCTGTTGGTAAAATCACCAGCACTTTCCTTTTAAAATAACTTTGATTTTGCAAACAGTACTACTTATGAGAAATCTTTATGAACATATTTACAATGTTGCTGCATGTGGTGATTCAGACATGTTATTCGCTGCAGTTTCTCCTTAGCATGTCGTGGAACCAAAACCCAGAGTTCCCTAAAATCCTGTTGTTGAATGAGAAATAAGTGGACAATTTCCACAGAAATCATTTCCACGATCGTAGAAAGCCACACGTTGCAGGTAGATGAGAGACTTGATGCAGTCAAGTCAATCAATCTCCTTGCTACAATTTCCTCCAATCTCCAAACTCTTATCCTTGCATTTAATTCCCTTCATGACCTTACCTGCTCCTATGTCTAACTCCTCCCACCTCTACAATCCCTACAAATTCCATTGACTACAACATAGAGAATGCTGGAGAAGTCCAGCAGGTCTGACAGCATCTGTGGAGAGAGAAACAAAGTTAACATCTCGAATCTGGTTCTGAAAAAGAGTCATGCTGGACTTGAAATGTTAACTCTGTTTCTCTATCCTACCAAACCTGCTGAGCTTTTCCAGCAATTTCTCTATGTGTTTCAGATTTCCACCTTCCACGGTATCTATACACTCCAGCCTCTTCCGTGTCCCATCGTTTTCATTCTACTATTGATGTGACATCAGTCATTTCGTCCCAACACTCTGGAATTCCCTTTCTAAATCTTTGTTTCTACTCTTTCAAAATCCTATTTATAAACCAACTCTTCAACCACGCTTTCAAACCCATCATCCTAATTTGTCTTTTTTAGTGGCAACATCTAATTTTGTCTGTTTATGCTTTTGTGAGACATCTTGAGTGTTTTTCTGTATTAAAAGCAAAATAAAGCCTTTAAACAGAACATGTTTCATCACAGATAGAGGTTATTTAGCCTGTCATGTCTGTGCTGGGTCCCCAAATGAGAAGTGCACTCAGTGTCATTCCCCCACCTTCTCCTTCGTGACCCTGCATATTCTTGCTTGTTAGATAATAATCCAATCCCATCTTGAATGTCTCTATTTATTCGGCCTCTTTTACACTTTCAGGAAGGGAGACAGTAGCCTGGTGGTATTATTATTGGACTGTTAATCCAGAGATCCCAAGTGGGGACCCAAGTTCCAATTCTGCCATGGCAGATGGTGGAATTTGAATTCAATCAATGTCTGGAATTAAGAGTCTAATAATGACATGAATCGATTGTTGGGAAAAACCCATCTGGTTCACTAATGTCCTTTAGAGAAGGAAACTGCCATCCTTACCTAGTCTGGCCTACATGTGACTCGAGACCCACAGCAATGTTGTTGACTCTTAACTGCCCTCTGGGCAATAAATCCTGGCTTAAACAGCGATGCCCTCATTCTCATCCTATGAATGAATAAAAAAAATCAAATCCTATTCATTTTCTGCATGAATAAAATTCTCCTAATGTCACTGTTGCTTCTTTTGCCAATGACCTTAAATACGTGCCTTGCATTCTTGATCCTTCTCCTTGTGGGATATGCTTTTTCCTATATAGTCTATCCAGATCCCTTAAGACTTTTAATCAAAACTCCTTTCTCCATAACGAGAACAGCCCCATATTTTCCAATCTAATCATTTATTTCTAAGTCACCTCATGATGTCCCAAAGCTTTATATCAATACTTTTCAAGTGTTGCCACTGTTGTAATGTAGGACATATGATGATGTAGCAAGCTCCCGCAAATAATGTGATAACAACCAGACCATTCCTTTCAAGTGACGTGTGTTAAAGGATAAATATTAACCAGTTCACTATGTCCACTTGAGAAAACAAGACTGTAATATCCATGAGCTGGCACCCCATTAAGACATTGCATAAATATGAGTTACTTTTATCTGGGTTGGATCAAATGTGGAAATTGTGAGGCAGTGGGATTATGTGTGAATACCCCTTAATATCACAGTGGCTCCTTGACATAGAGTTATAGAGTCATACAGCATGGAAAGAGATCCTTCAGTCCAACTAGTCCATGTCAAACATATTTCCAAACTAAACTAGTCCCACCTGCCTGCTCCTCGACCATATCCTTTCAAACTTTTCCTATTCATGTACTTATTCAAGTGTCTTTTAAACATTGTAATTGTACCCGCATCCACCACTTCCTCAGGAAGTTTGTTCCACATGTGAACCACTTTATGTGTAAAAAATTTGCTCCTCATGTCTTTTTTTAAATCTCTCACCTCTCAAATTAAAAATGTGCCCACTAATCGTGACATCCCCCACCCTAGGGAAAAGACACCCACCATTTATCCTATCTATACACCTCATGATTTTATAAACCTCGATAAGGTCACTTCTCAACCTCCTACGCTCCAGCAAAAAAAGCCCCAGCCTATCCAGCCTTTCTTTTATAACTCAAACCTTCCATACCCGGCAACATGCTCGTAAATTGTGTCATTTGAATCAGTGATTTTCTAACCATGTGCTGTAATGATATATCTACCAGACACTTCTCTGGCTTGGAACTTAGTTACATGATTAACACTAAACTAAAGAGTAAATGTCCTGATAGCAAGTATAAGAAAGGTTTTAGGGTGGTGTTTTCCACAGGGCTGATATATTTTTCTCTGGGCAGTAGTAGTAATGTTCTGTGCATTCAGTGTAATATGGGCCGATGGCCATGTTTATTAGGCATGGTTGTCATGGTGATGAAGGCCCATCTCTGCTTCAGTTGTGTGATAGTATTGATAAGGCATGATTGTTTTGTGATTTGATCATGTTTCCAGCTTTTCATGTTAATCAGCACCCCTGAGGTGCTGCTCTGAAGGTCAAAGCAAAATGATTTGTACAACTCGAGAAGCAAATTCTTTCATTATAATCCCCAACACATAATCTTACAGTTCAGCTCAAATGCACACACACAATCCATGGAGTCTACAGTTGTTGACAGGCCATATATATGGCTTAACCTTTGAACTGCTGCAGGACATAAATTAGCACTTCCTCCTTCATTTCAACCATAACCAATTTAAATACTTGGATCCCATTTGTTAAATTCCCATTATTCAAGGAATAGGGTATAACACAAATGTACAAGCACACTCTATCTATAATAGCAGAGAATTAAGCTTTTCAGCATTAACTCAGATTTGGTTTGTATGTTTTCAATATGTATAGGAACAGAGTTAGGCCATTTGGACCATCATATCTGCTCCGCCGTTCAATCACAGCTGATATGTTTCTCAATCTCATTCTCCTGCCTTCACCCCATAACCCTTGATTCCTTTACTAAACAAGAACCAACCTATCTCCGTCTTAAGTACACTTAATGACTTGGCCTCCACCTTGGCATTGAGTTCCACAGATTCACCACCATCTGGCTGAAGGAACGCCTCCTTATTTCAGTTCTAAAAGGTCGTCCCTTAACTCTGAGGTTGTGCCCTTGGGTCCTAGTCTCTCCTACCAGTGGAAACATCTTCTCCACATCCACTTTGTCCAGGCCTTTCATTATTCTGTAAGTTACAAACCCAGAGTTCTCAACCACTCATCATTTGACAAACCCTTCACCCCCAGGATCATACTGTCACCCTCTAGAGTAGCTCAAATGCCTTCCTTAGATACAGGGCCCACGTTTGCTGGCAATATTTCAAATGGGGTCTGACCAGAGCCTTATACAGCTGCAGCTGTACATCCCTGCTCTTGCATTCTAGATCTCTTGAAATGAATGCTAACATTGCATTTGCCTTCCTAACCTGCATGTTAACTTTAAGAGAATCTTGAACCAGGACTCCCAAGTCCCTTTGTCCTTCAGAATTCTGAAGCCTTTCCTGTTTAGAAAATAGTTCATGCCTCAATTCTTCCTACCAAAGTGCATTACCCAGTAATAAGCAAATTAGATAAAGGAGAGCAAGTAGACGTGATCTATTCAGATTTCTAGGTTTTTGACAAAGTGGTGTAATCCATCCCGTGTGGGTGATGTATTCAGACATCTCATTCTCCAACACCTTCTCCTTCAAGATGTTACCGAACTCAGCATGTTATTTGTCTTTTAACACATTTTTCCTGTGAAAAGTGTTTCAAGGGACTTTGGTTAAGTTATACCAATTGATGGTCAGATTGAAGGTTCTTGAATTGGACCAGCCTCAATATTCAGATCCCACTCGCTCACTGAACTCTGTTTAGTGTAATGCACAGCCCTGCATCCTCTGCTTAACAACAGAGAGGATTAATCAAACAATGACCCTTGGTGTCTGTGGGTGCACAGCTAATCTACCAGCTGAGATATCTATTAAATATCTATTAAATAGGCTTCTATGTGGGACTAACATTTTTTTCTTTAATTTCCTGCTGTGTAAAAAGCATTCCCGTAACTCCGCCCACCCCCAGAACATTGACAGAGTCGATTGTGGCGATTAGTGTGGGAATGTGAATCACACAAGTGTTCACCTTGATATACCTTACTGTCTGTGGAACCATCGTGCAATGTGTTAAAACCAGTTTTAGTTCTATCGAAGAAGGAGACTTATTAAGCAGGCATCACAGAAGGAAGGCCATTCATCCATATCTAACATACATCTAGATTTTGTCATTGTCCATATGTGATTGAAGATCTTAAGTGGGCCAAATATCTATTCCCCTTGATGGAGGGATTGATAACCAGGGGGCATAGATTTAAAGCAAGGGGCATGATGTTTAGAGTGGATGTAAGGAAAAACCTTTACCCAGAGTATAGTGGGAATCTAGAACTCACTGTTGCAAGGATGGTCAATGCAGAAAACCTCATAACATTTAAAAAATATTTAGATGTGCACTTGCGATGCCAAGACAAACAAGACTATGTGCTAAGTGCTGGAAAATGGGATCAAAATAGTGAGGTGATACTTTTTGACCAGAGCAGATACAACAGGCTGATGGGCATTTTTCTGTGCTGTCGATATGTACGACTCTATCACATGGCATCTGAACTTCTGGGAGATATCTTCTTGGCTGCATATTATCTGAAATCTGCACAGTGTGTCTTTTGACATTTTGTGATTTCATGTTGATATGCGAGGAATGTAGACATTGTAATTAGAATTGGCGCAAGTGTTTTGAGTGAACCGCAGTTTGGTGTAGTCATATTGGGATTGTGAAGAATGGTACCAGAGTTTTTATAATGCATTGTAAACTCAATGATCAAGAGTAATATAATCAGTTTAGAATCCTTTGTACAATTTGGCTGAGACCTCATGTTTCATGAAGACGGATGTCTGTGATTAAAGCAATGGACCAAATTAGAACAGGAAAGCAGTCCAGCTTTCACAGGATAAGTAAAAACTAGACAGGATTCCAAGGCTCATCAGGACAAATAAAGAATGGCAAACTTCAAGCAATTGCCACAAGTTATACTACAGGAGAAAAGAAACTGATTGGATGGCAAGTTGAATCCAGTTGGTAGAGGGAAAAACAATTTGGCATTCTTATGTTGCTCCTAAAGAGTGCAAGCTTTGGTAACATGTCAGCAACATCTAAGATTAAAGAAACCAATAGCAATACTATTTTCTCCTTTCCAGCATCTATAGATCCATTGGAATATCTTTTTTTTATGAGATGTGGGCGTCCCTGGCTAGCACATTATTTATTGCCCATCTCTAGTTATCCTGGTGAAAGTGGTGGTGAGCTGCCTTCTTGAACCTGTGCATCCCTTGAGGTGTAGAGACACCCACAGTGCTGTTAGGGAGGGAACTGTAGGATTTTGACCCCAGTGACAATGAAAGAAACGGCAATGCATTTACAAGTCTGTGTAGTGAGTGGCATGGAAAGGAAATTTCAGAAGGTGGTGTTCCCATGTTTCTGCTCCCCTTGTCCTTCTAGGCGGCAGAAGTTGTGAATTTGGAAGGTTGTTGAAGGACCCTTGGTGAATTATGCAGTGCATCTTGTGGA
Organism: Rhincodon typus; assembly: GCF_021869965.1. Taxonomy (NCBI): domain Eukaryota; kingdom Metazoa; phylum Chordata; class Chondrichthyes; order Orectolobiformes; family Rhincodontidae; genus Rhincodon; species Rhincodon typus. The sequence continues at coordinate 13,802,090 of NC_063367.1, read as the reverse complement.
TAGTACACACTGCTGCCACTATGTATTAGTGATGAAGGGAATGAATGTTGAAGATGGATGGGGTGCCACTCAAGTGGGCTGCATTGTCCTGGATGCTTGTTAAGCTTCTTGAGTGTTGTTGGGGCTGCACTCATCCAAGCAAGTGGGGAATATTCCATCACACGCCTGACTTGTGCCTTGTAGATGGTGGACAGGCTTTGAAGAGTGAGGCGGTGAGTTACTCATGGCAGAATTCCTGGAGCCACAGTGTGCAGGCTGGCCCAGTTCAGTTTCTGGTCACCACAGGATTTTGACAGTGGGAGAATTCGGCAATTGTAATGCTATTGAATGCCAATGGATGATGCTTAATTTGTCTTTTTCAGATGGTCATTGTCTCGCACTTGTATGGCCTGAATGTTACTTGACATTTGTTAGCCCAAGGCTGGGTATTGTCCAGGTCTTGCTGCATGTGGACATGGACTGTGCAAGCATCTGAGTTGCAAATGGTGCCGAAGGTTGTGCAATTATCAGCAAATATTCCCACTTCTAAACTTAAGGAGGGAAGGTCATTAATAAGATAGCTGAAGATCGGTGGACCTACGACACTACACTGAGGAACTCCTGCAGTGATGTCCTGGAACTGAGATAACTGAACTCCAACAAGCACAACCACCTTCCTTTGTGCTAGGTATGACTTCAGTTGCTTGCATGGCCAGTTTGCTATGCAGAGTGATGCCAACAGCATGAGTTCAATTCCCACATCAGCTGGGGTCTCTCTCTCTGTATCACTGGTGAGACTTTACCTTACCTTTATACTAGATTCCTGTCCCCTGGTAAGTCATTTTTATATTTAGATGTAAAAGTTTCATCCTCATGGTCCTACCGATCATAGAGCGGCTCTCTCATTAGAGAGAGAGAACTGGTGGTGGTGTAACCTGAGGGTCACTGCGCCTCAGGTGAGGGGAGAGGTTGAGAAGGAGGTTCCTTCACAGTAAGCTCAGTCAGTACAGGAATTGAGTACATGCTATTGGTGTCACTCTGCGTTGCAAACCAGCCATCCAGCCAACTGAGCGAACCATAAAAGGAAGGAAGTATTCAATTGTGTAGGTGAGAGCACTGCAGCAGTTCTCAATGTCACTGAGTGAATCCAATGGCCCCAAAACAGATGTATGCATATTGGAACTGGAATAGGCTATTCATCACCTTGACCTTATTCCAGCATTCGGTTGGGTTTAGCTGATCTGCTTCTCAGTTCCAGTTGCCTGCTTCAGCTCCATAATCCCTGGCACCCTGGGGCAACCCATATTCAGGGATGTGGGTCTTAAATGTCACAGTTGTCACAGCCTTCGCAGCCTTTTGGAAGTGAGAATTCCAGTTTCTGCCTATTCTTTGTGTGTTTCCCTGATTTTCATCCTGAATGGCCTAGTTCTAATTTTGGGATGTATCTACGTTTTCAAACGCTTCTAACATCAACCCACTCCAACATGGTCTACATTCAAGAGATTCTAGGTCAATTTCAGCAATTTCCCTTTGTTACTGAACTCACTGTGACCCAAGTGGGGAGACGGAAGCTATCCTGATTCGGCTAATTTCACCATTGCCTGCTCATTTTGACACAGGCCTGGAAAAATGCCTGGGACTTGCTTAGTTTAGATCCCCACGTCACTCCCTTCAGTTGCAATCTGGGGAGCTTTGTGGCCACTCAGTAATAGTCAAATGCACTTTGAAGATGATATTGCTGTAACCTGCCGTAAGGTTGGAAGTACTCAAGGTATTGGCAGTGCAGCACAGCTTGCTAGCAAGCCTGAAACAGTCCATCGTAAATAGGTATGCCTTCCAGATTGGATTTTTTGATAGTCGGCAGACACAAACAAGGTAGTCTGTCACAAAGCGATACTGTCTCTTTAAAGGAGAGCCGTATGAAGAGAAGGAAAATCTAATCTATTCAAAACAAAATTGAAATAATGCTGTCATATTAAAGCCATCAAGAAAGGAAGGGTAGGATTATCTGTGCCTTGCCGTCTGTGCCTGACCATCTCAGGAATTACTAACTGGATTGATACTATCATCAGTCTTTGAGATATCTTCAGGCGAAATTGTTTTCTGTAGAGCCGAGAAACACCCATAATTTAACCCTTTTTAGTCTTGCAATGTTTTGTTTAGTTTTAGTAATCCACATTTTTTCATGCAAAAGGCATGTCCATGCACAGTGGCTCAATGGTTAGCATTGCTACCTCAAAGTACCAGGGACCTCGGTTTGATTCCATTCTAGGGGGACTGCCTGTGTGGAGTTTGCACATTCTCCCTGTGTCTGCATGGGTTTCCTCTGGGTGCTCCTGTTTTCTCTGATGGTCCAAAATTGTGCAGGTTAGGGTGGATTGGTCATGGGAAATGCAGGGTTACAGCGATAGCATAGGAGGGTGTGTGGGGATGGGATGCTCTTTGGAAGGTCGGGATGGGCCGAATGGCCTGCTTCCACACTTCTAGGGATTCTATGAAAACATTTGGTAAACATCCATCTGCAGGGTAAAGGAAGACACAAGAATTAATCTGCTTTCCACAGAGGTTTACTCCTGCAAAAGGAAGAAATTTCTTCAACCAGAGAGTGGTGAGCCCATGGAATTCTCTTCCACAGGAAATGACTGAGGCCAAGAAATTAAATGTTTTCGACAAGGAGATAGATACAGTTCTTAGGTCTGAAGGTGTCAAAGGGTATGGGGAGAAAGCAGGAACAGGGTATTAAGTTGGATTATCAGCACCATCATGGCACAGCAATCTCAAAGCACCAATTGGTCTACTTCTACTCCTATTTTCTGTTTCTATTCTCCTGTTCATAGTACTCCATGCAGCACCAGTGTAAACTACTTTCCCCTTCCACAGACTAAATCCCTCCCAGCTGGAAATATTTACTCTCCTTCAACTTATATCTCCATCAACATTAACGAAATGAAAGAGCTGGTCATTGACTTTGAGAAGTGGAGAGGGGGTCATGCCCCTCTCCACATCAATGGTGCTCAGGTGGAGATGGTCAAGAGCAACTGAGTGATGACCACCAACAATCTGTTCTGGTCCATCATGTTGATGCAATGGTTAAGAAAGCACAACAACATCTCTCCATTCCTCTGGAAGCTAAGGAAATTTGGCATGTCCACAATGACTCTTACCAATTTTTATAGTTGCACCATAGAAAGTATCCTATCTGGATGCATCACAGCTTGGTATGGCACCTGCTCTTCCCAAGACCATGATAAACTACAGAGAGTTGTGAACATAGCCAAGTCCATCAGCCTTCCATCCATTGACTCTATCTGTCCTTCTTGCTGCCTCGGGAAAGCAACCAACATAATCAAAAACCTCTCCCACCCCGTTTATACTCTTTTCCACCCTCTTCCGTCAGGCAGAAGTTAGTATATACGTACGAATAGATTCAAAAATAGTTTCTTCCCCGCTGTTATTAGACTTCTGAAAGGACCTCACAAATTTTAAATTTAGTGTTGATCTCGTTCTTTGTGCACCTTCTCTGCAGCTGTAACATTGTATTCCTCACTCTGTTCTATTACCCTAATGCACTTTGTACGGTATGATCTGCGTGTACTGCATGCAAAGCAAAACTTTTCACTGCACCTAGGTATGTGTGACAATAATAAATCAAATCAAATTAAATACGTTTTTTTATTACGAGGCACCAACGGTTAGCCCCTTAGGCACATGATTCAACTCGTCACTGAAGGGAAGCGTGGCCAGAATTTAAGTCTGCATAGTAGGACCTCAATGGATTTCTAATCCATTGCTTTAACTGCTGGGCCATGACTACACTCTCCAAAGACAATGTTACATTTAATGCACTGCTGAGATTCAAATTCAAGACCTCCTGTTTACAAGCCAAGTCTCTAACCAACTGTGTCACAGTGCCAACTTACTGGCTGTTATATATGTGTGGGTTTTCGGAAAGGAACAATGTGCAGGGGTATGGGGAAGAGGAAGACAAATGGCATCAAGTCATGCTGCTCATTTGGAGAGCCGCTGCAGACCTTGTGGGCTGAATGGCCTCTTCCTACACTGTAACACTAGATTCTGTAGCAAGGCTGAAATATTTGTATCCATCTTCAGCAACTTATTGATGTGTGCTAACATTTCTCTGATTAGCATGATCAACTGGAGCACGCACATACACACATGCAATTGATGCAGCATTCACAATATTATCAGAGAATGGGAGGGTGCAAAGTTGATTCAGAATAGATGACGTGAGTAGACAAAGGTGTAGATGCTTGAGTGTATTGGCCAAGCCAGTTGCACTTTTATTCCTCTGACACAGATAGAAACCCATTGGAAGGCTGCAAATGCCACAAATACCACCTTTGGTGTTTTCACAGAGCGCACGCGCACCAAAAGGAACCCAATATCATTCATCATTGTTGGTGTGGGGGCAAAGCCAGCAGTCCCTGATCTCAGGAGCAGCACCCACTGTCCAACTCCATATGGAGAGGGACAGCCAGCGAGGGGGTTGGCAGGGCAAGTAGGGGGAGGGAGGAGTGGCTGAGAGCCCGATTCCACAGCCCCCGCCCCAGAGGGGAGTGGGTCTTGACTTGATAGAGGTGTACAAATGATCAGAGGAAAAAAAAGAGTATACAGCCAGAGACTTTTTCCAAGGGTAGAGGTAGCTTTTACGAGGGGACATAGTTTTAAAGTGAAAGGAGGTAGATTTCGGGGAGACGTCAGAGGTAGGTTCTTTACTCAGAGAGTGGTAGGGGCGTGGAATGCATTACCGGAGAGGGTAGTGGAGTCGGCCTCATTAGGGGCATTTAAGCAGCTATTAGATAGACATATGGATGATAGTATAAGATAGCGGTGGAGGTTAGATAGACCTTAGGTTTCGGGTAAAAGTTCGGCACAACATCATGGGCCGAAGGGCCTGTACTGTTCTATGTTCTATGTTCTATGTTCTATGGGTCCCCTTCCTTCACCAGCCCCAGCCTGAGCCTCCTTCTTCACCTCCCTGGCACCATCACCACACACTTATGCCCATCCTGGCATTGTGGTATCAGTAGCACTTCCTGCAGCTCATCATGGCAAGCTGGTATCAGGCGCCATCTATGAGCAGGGCTTTGGCACCATGGATAATAACGCAAATATTTAGAGGCCGGCACAATGGCTCAGTGGTCAGCACTGCTGCCTCACCGTGCCAGGGACCCAGGTTTGATTTCACCCTCAGGTGACTGTCTGTGTGGAGTTTGCACATTCTCCCTGTGTCTGCGTGAGTTTCCTCCGGGTGCTCCGGTTTCCTCCCATAGTCCAAAGATGTGCAGGTTAGGTGGATTGGCCATGCTAAATTGCCCATAGTATCCAGGGATGTCCAGGCTAGGTGGGTTAGCCATGGGAAATGCAGGGATGGGCAGGCCTGGGTAGGACGGTCTTCGGAGGGTTGGTGTAGACTCAATGGGCCAAATGGCCTGCTTACACATTGTAGGGATCCTATGAATATCACCAGAATTGAACACTGAGGAAATCCACAGCAGTAATAGCTGCATTGTCTCTGTCTTTTTCCCAAAGGCAGCCATTCCCACTTATGTAAGCCCAAATAGCTTAGATACAGTTGGGAAAGAGGCTTGTGTTTCCACAAGGATCCAGCTGGAATTTAACCATCTGCAACCAAATTTGTAAATGAAAGCAAAATACCACAATGGCTGGAAATCTGAAATGAGAACAAAAAGTGCTGGAGAAACTCAGCAGGTCTGGCAGCATCAGTGGAGCGAGAAGCAGAGGTGGCACGGTGGCTCAGTGGGCAGCACTGCTGCCTCACAGCACCACAGACCCAGGTTCAATTCCACCCTCAGGTGACTGTCTGTGAGGAGTTTGCACATTGTCTGTGTGGGTTTCCTCTGGGTGCCCCGGTTTCCTCCCACAGTCCAAAGATGTGCAGGCTAGGTGGATTGGTCATGCTAAAACTGCCCATAGTGTTCAGGGATGTGTAGATTGGGTGGGTTATGGAGGCTTGGGTCTGGGTGGGATGCTCTGAGGTTTGGTGTGGACTTGTTGGGCCAAAGGGCCTGTTTCAACACCATAGGGATTCTATGATCTCATATACATGCTCTTTGGATTTAAATTTTCAGCTTGCCATTAAGGATCTCTTGCATGTTCCTTAAGGTATTAGCCATTGCACAGCTCTCTTACCTCCCAGTTAAGATTGTGGGTTCAAGTCCCAGTCTAGAGACTTGGGAACCAACTTCAGAGCTAACATTCCAGGACAATAGAGAGAAATTAAGGAGCAAACATGTGGAGAGATTTCAGATATATGTGCAAATAGTAGGGTTGTAATAATAGCTGATTTTAATTTAACAAACATTGACTCGGACTGCCATTGTTTAAAAGATTTGGATGGTGAGGAATTTGTTAAATGTGTTCAAGAAATTTTTCTTCATCAGCATGTAATTTCTTTCTACTAGTGAAGGAGCTAAACATGACATTCTCTTGGGAAATAAGGCAGGGCAAGGGACTGAAGTGTTAGTATGGGAGCGCTTTGGGACTATAGAATCATAAATCCCCTATCAAGTGGAAGAAGGCTATTCAGCCCATTGAGTCCACACCAATCCTCCGAAGAGCATCCCATCCAGACCCATCCCCTTAATCTCACCCTGCAACCCTGCATTTCCTAAGGCTGCACCTCACCAGCACATCCCTGGATGCTATGGGGCAACTTGGCATGGCCAATCCCCCTAACCTGCATATCTTTGGACTGTGGGAGGAAACCAGAGCACCTGGAGGAAACCTGTGCAGGCTGGTGTTCATAATTGTATTAGTTTTAAAATAGTTATGGAAAACGATAAGTCTTCCATAAAAGTTAATATTCTTAATTGGAGTAAGGCAAATTTTAATGGTATGAAACAAGAACTTTCAAAAGTTGATTGGAGTAGACTGTTTGCAGGTAAAGGCATGTCTGCTATGTGCAGATTGACTGCAGATTTTCCTACGTTATGGGTACTGACTAGATAAGTAATTACCCAGAGTCCATGAAGCACCAGAGGCAAGTCTATTCAAGAGAGAGGCAACTTGTTATTTAGCTTGAGGAAAACCTCAATACAAGTCAGCTTTACTTCTGCACAGCATTAAGGCAACTTGATTTTGTAATCTTTATTGAAATATCTAGAGCCCAAGTGGGAATGCTCCAGTTCAAAATCTGACCCACTCCAGGACTTGGGGGGGAAGGGAGCTTTTCTTTCATTCATTAAAAGTTGAAAGATTGTGTTTCCTTTGCATAATATATTTGCAAAAACAAAATAAAAGTCTTGCATGAGTGAGCAGGAAAACTGAGAGAGAGTTCTATTTTGAAATGAAGTATTGTTTTCCATTCAAGTATCTCAAAAGATTTTTCTAGCCTTCCATAATTGGTAGCTTTCAGGACATGATTGACAGAAATCCATTGTCATATAAATAGTTGTGGATCACCCTTTAATTATTTCTGGACTGAAATGAGGAATGTGGAACGTTATATACTTCCATCAACAATGGCGTCTTGTGATAAAAGAAACATTTCAGCTATGATTGAATGGTGGTGCAGACTTGATAGACCAAATGGCCTAATTCTGCTCTTATATCTTATGGCCTTATGATCTTATTAAATGGCAAAATAAGCTCGAGGGTCAAATGGTTTTTTCCAGCTCTTATTGTTTATGTAGAAACAGATATCAGTCTACCGTGTTTTGTGGTTGAAGGATCTGTCAATGCTTGTTATGTAAAGTCAGACATGACAAATGAAGCTGTGGGCGAGTTGGTGAATTGTTACAGTTCACTTGGGGTGTCTGAGTTGCTGTGGCTACAAGTACTGTTCTCATGGATGCTGACTATGCAGGCTCCAATGCTGCTTTCATTGCTTGGCCAACTGCAATCCAGTCCTGGTCGTAGTACCTGCCCTATGTTGGAAGGATTCACAGGTTGATAATTGACCTGTCAGGCCAGATCACCAACCTGCCTTCTGTGGCCATTGGTTCTTGGGGTGGGACCAGAGCTCAGAGCTCAGAGGATGCGCTACTTACTGTACCACAGGACCTCCATGTGAATAAGGTGTGGAAGGACAAGCAGCATCCCAACCTTGAGACATCTGCTTTGGAAGAATCTGATTGCAAAGGACTGGGACTCACCAATATATGTACCGGAGCTGAGGCACACACTTTCCAAAGAAGGCTATTAGCTGATTTCCTGTTTCCCCCAATTTCCTGGCCTAGGACCATCCCAGTTAAAGTCAACTAAGTTACCAGCAGGGGGTCTGTTAGCTCAGTTGGCTGGTTTCCAATGCAGAATGATGCCAATAACACGGGTTCAGTTCCTACACTGGCTGAGGTTACCATTGTAGGACTTTTCATTTCAACCTCTTCCCTCATCTGAGGTGTGGTGACTCTCAGGTTAAACCACCACCAGTCATTTCTCTCTCCTGAGAAAGAGAGCTACCCTATGGTCTAATAAGACGATGGCAACTCTACCTTTTACCTTAACCCAATGATTGAATCAGAGATACCCCTGACTATTGAGAACCATTGAGATAGCCCTGTTAGTCAGGGTTTAAATATAATCTCCTGAATCTCCTGTGGCATTGCTCATAGTTACAGAGGGAGGAGGGTCAGGTGGAGTTTGGAATGTGGCTCCTGGCAGCAATGATACCTGACAGGGACAGTGGACAGAAATGAATTACCTCCAGAGAAAGTAGCATTAACACAGATACAGACATTGCCAGTTGATTGAAAGATATTTGGGTGTTCAGGCTTTACCAATTTACTATTAGCAGAATGAATCCTGCAGCAGATCTCCATCAGTGCATTAGGGTTTCAGTATCAGGGAGAGACAGACCTGTGGTTTGCAATGCTTCATTTACTCATAGCAGGATGCAGTTGTGTGTGTATCCTATAGTATTTTGATGCACCTGTATGGGCTGTAAGATTTTAAAAAAACACATTTAATGCATTGCAGAGAGTTGTTGTCTGAAAGAAATAGAGTTATCTCCAGTTTGACTACTCTAATATACTCTTGGCCAGCCTCCCATTTTCCAGTCTCTAAAGTGAGCTCATCCAAAACTGTACAACTGATAACTTATACCAATTCCTTTTCAGCTGAAAGTCTGCACTCAATGACTTACATTGGCTTCCAGTTTAGCAATCCTTTGATCTTCAAAATCCTCAACCATCTCTTCAGATCCTTCTCTCCAGATTTCTGTAACCTCCTCCTCTGAGAGCTCTGAATTCCTTCAACTCCATGCTCTTGCACATTGCCCTCTTCATTTGCCTTAGTATTCGTGACTACACTCTGAGATTCTGATTTGTTTGATATATTTACTGTCACATGTATCTTGTTACAAAACACAGTGAAAAGTGTTGTATAGTGTCACCACACTCTGGAGCCATCTTAAAAAACACAAAAAAAAAACAAAACAAAGAATACAAAGGCAGGAAAGAATATAAATTCTTTCTACCTTTCAGACAGTCCTCAAGACCCACGTCCCTGACAGAGCATTTAGTCACCTGTCCAAATACCTTTCGATTTGTCTCAGTAATAATTTTTTTATCTGATAACGCTCCTGTGAAGCAGCTTATTGGAACATTAAACTACGATAAAAGGACGAGAGAAATGGAAGTTGTAAAATTTTAGATGTTTTACGTTGTGAATAAAACTAGCATTTTTGTGAGACGAAGTTTGAGAAATGAAAACTGGAACATGTTGGTTCTGAGATCAAGGCCCGTCGCTACTATTGAGTACCACTGGCATACCGTGGGTGAGATAAGTTAAATTCCATTTTTATTACCTGGGATTCAGGGATCTGAACTGATGTTTTAGGAATCACAATCTACACTTCCATCCAGCTTTCTATGAAGGGCGCAAATCAGTTGTCTCATCAGGGGCAGAAATTACAACCATTCTTCCTGTCTCTTGCAGCACTTCATTGGGAGATGATGGCCTAGTGGTATTATAAATAGACTGTTAATCCAGGGACACAGGTAATGTTCTGGGGACCCAGGTTCAAATCCCACCATGGCGTACACTGGGACTTGAGCTCAATTTAAAAAAAAAAAAACCTGGTTCACTAATGCCAAATAGGGAAGGAAGCTACCATCTTTACCCAGTCTGGCCTACATGTGACTCCAGGCCCACAGCAATGTGCTTGACGCTTAACTGCCCTCTGGGCAATAAATGTTGGCCTAGCCAGTAACATCTTAATCCCATTAATGAATTAAAAAAACAATTTTGATTCAATGTGAAGGGATGAGTAGCTGTCAGTCATGTATTCAGATGATTTTTAGTCTGTGGATATTGAGGTGCGCTATGTAAATTCCTTTTTGTGAAAAATGTTTAATTTGCTAACACAAAAGACAGGCGAGCTTTCCTTTTCATTAAAATGCTTGACGGCTTCACTACTTTCCAGCAATTTTGTTTTATTTTTGTTGCCACTCTTAAATTGGCTGTAAAAACAAAATCCCCAGACTTGATGTGTGGCAGGAAGTGTATTGTACTGGGGTTAAGGGCTTTACAAATGACATTGCTGTACAGCTAATTGGCCATTAAGAGGATGCATGGAGCAGCTGGGGAGCGCTGCAGTTCAGGTGAGGACTTGTATTTACTGAGATTTCCGCAGGCTTTTGTGACAAGGCCCAGTAGCTAAAAGGAACAGAAACAACATGTTGGAAGAATAAAAGTGCTAATAAACTGACCCCAAGGAGAGGAAGAAGACAAACAATTTGGATAGCCTTTAGCCATTTCCAACTGAGAGTCTCTCTCCTCTGTAACAGTAGTTGCCTAACTAGCTTATACTTAACACTAAATATTCAGAATTGAAATTCCAGTCCAGAGGATGCAGAATTTGATTTTACAAATTGCAGATTCACGTTTGACGAGGCAGTGTGTGTTAATTGTGAAGAGTATTGATGAGGTTGTCACTGGATGATTACCTCATGAGTCAATTCAGTGTCTTCATAGAATTCCTACAAGTGTGGAAGCAGGCCATTCGGCTCATCACCGACCCTCCGAGGAGCATCCCATCCCCTACTGTATCCCTGCATTTCCCATGGCCAATCCACCTAACCTGCACATCTTTGGATTGTTGGAGGAAACCCACAAAGACATAGGGAGAACGTGCAAACTCCACACAGACAGTCACCTGAGGCTGGGTTCAAACTCAGGTCCCTGGCACTATGAGGCAGCAGTGCTAACCACTGGGCCATCCCGTCTTTGTTGTCTCTTTTTTAACCTGGATGTCCTACATGATGGACAATGGGCTCAGTTTCTCAATCCCAAACGACCAGCCTTGGGCGTGCGGCACAAGCCCATCTGAAGTTGAAGACACCATTCTTCCTCCTGTTGCCTCCCTTATTGCTGTTTGTGGGAGCTTGCTGTGCAGAAACTGAAAGTGATCCCGTAAGTGGTGAAGAAGGCACATAATATGTTGGTCTTCACAGTGAGAGGATTTGAGTATGGGAGCAGGGATGTTTTGCTGCATTTGTGTAGGGCTTTGGTGAGACTACACCTGAAGTATTGTCTACTCTTTTGGTCTCCTTATCTGAGGAAGGATGTTCTTTTACCAGACTGATTCCTGGGATTGCAGGACTGATGTACGAAGAGGAATGGATCAGTTAGGATTATATTCTCTGGAGATTATATAAATAAGGCGAATCTCGTAGAAACCTGTACAATTCTAACAGGACGAGATAGTGTAAATGCAGAAAGGATGTTCCTGATGACCAGGAAGTCCAGATCCAGGAGTCACAGTCTAATGATATGGGGTAGGCATTTAGGACTGGGATGAGGTGAAATTTCTTCACCCAGAGAACAGTGAACCTGTAGAATTCTCTACCATAGAGAGCAATTTAATGGTTTCAAGAAGGAATTATATATAGTTTTTGGGGCTAAAGAAATCAAAGTGTACGGGGAGAAAGCAGAAACAGGGTGCTAAAGTGGATGATCAGCCATGATCATACTGAATGGTGGAGCAGGTTAGATGGGTCGAATGGTATTTGATACTAACTTTGTGTTTGTATGCTGTGCTTGTTTGGCTTTCTGTAAATATAGCCAAAACATTTACATGGGCTTCTATGGGAATACTTGTTTTGAATAATGTAATTTTGCTGAATGCAGTGATTTTCAGCAATGTAACTACATTGTTAATTAAGAACTATCTGTCCAATAGTTACACAAAACATAGGTATGGTACAGAATAAGGAAGCCCAGTCTCAGCTCTTCTAACCTGATTATCCAGATACAGTTTGAGCCCTGATAAAGATATTGGCTGGACTGGGACTGCAGCAGGTGCTGAGAGAAATAAACACAAGGTTAAAAACTTACTTGATGTCATCCTCGTCAATCTATCTGTTGTAAATGCATCTGCCCATGACAGTTTTGATAGGAGTGACCAGTCGATACTCACTCACTACATGTTTCCCAGTTTGCAGGTTTCCAATACACACCACACACCACGTACACACACACATACACACGCACACCACGTACACACGCACACCACGTTCACACACGCACACATACACACGCACACCACATACACACACAAACACACTCCAAGTACACATACACGCACACACCACGTACACACACACACACACATGCCCCACACACACACGCACACACACACCCCACACACACACACTCCATACACACATACCCCACACACACACTCACTCCACACAAACACACACTCCACGCACACACACTCCACGTACACACACACACAGACACTCACGTACACAAACACAGACACACACACACGGAAAAGCTCAGCAGCTTTGGCAGCATCTGTGGAGAGAAATCAGAGGTAACCTTCCGAGCCAATTGTTCCTTCCTCAGAACTGATGGCAGCTAGGAAAATGTTAGTTTTTATGCAGCAAATAGGGATCGGAGAGGGGATAAGGAGTAAACAATAGGTGGGGATAGAGCCCAAAGAGAGAGAAGAACAGTTGGACAGATAAAGGAGTGGATAATGATCTGGCTGGGAGGATGAATAGCTATTAATGGGGACTGTTAGTGGCGAACAATAAGTTGTGTGTAATAGCAGACTATATGTTAACAAGGCCTGGTCCGTGGGGGTTGGGGTAAGGACATGGGAGAGGGTGCTCAAGCCTTAAAGTTGTTGAACTCGGTATTGAGTCTGGAGGGCTGCAGGGTCCCCAAGCGGAAAATGAGGTGCTGTTATTCCAGCTTGCGCTTAGCTTCACCAGTTCTTTGTTGATTTGCATAGACTCAGAGGTCTAAATTCCCACATTTCCAGCAAGATGACAGCAGGGTAAGTTGCTCCATTCAGAGCACCCCTCTGCTCCACAGTTCTCTTTCTCTTTCTTTCTTTGTCCTTCCTTTTTTATTCTCCCTTCTTCTCCATCCCTCTGTCGTAATTCTATTCCTCCCCCCCATCATCCCTTTTAATGGGAAGGAGTCGGGAAGGAGTTGCACCGCGGCCGGGAAACCACCTGGCGGGAGCTGAACGTGTGGGTTGTGCCCTGCAGCGATGGTGGATCGTGGGTGGGCCAGAGCTACAGCAACGGATCAAGAGTGGGTTGGCGAGGCAGAGGCGATGAGATCAGGTTGGTGATGAAACCCAGAGCAGGACACTGGCAGGGGCATGGTGAGGGCTGGAAAACCCAGAGTGGGACTGTGGCTGTGGAAAGCAAACGTCAGCCTTCCTGCTCCTCTGATGCTGCTTGGCCTGCTGCATTCATCCAGTTCTACACCTTGTTATCTCAGATTCTCCAGCATCTGCAGTTCCTGCTATCTTTGGATTCTCTTAAGTTATCTTTTTGCTTCTTATCTTATTCTAAGTTAATGCAAATGGCGCCATGTATGTACAGCAAAGGTACACACATTTTACTTTATTTTTACATTGAATACACATGACAATACATGATTCAATCAAATGTGCCACGTATTTTCTAGAATATCCGTGGTCAAGGCCAAATGTGACAAGAATTTCATTTAAATGTATTTCATTGCCTCAAATAAGTGCAAGTTTTACTTTTTGCCTGTGCATCTTCTATCTCAGTACATATTCCATCAGCAATGAATAAGGGATTACTGCAAGCAGGGAGTAACCTGCAGTTTCTTGCCCATTCGGGCATACAGCTAGAACAGTTTGAGAGAGAATGTTTCTGGCCTTAGTCTCAAAGTTTCGGACTGTGCAAGTTCTGAAGCGAGTGCCAGCAGAAAGGTCAATGGGACGACCAGCTGTGTTAGGCAGAGCTTGTGTTCTGCTCTTTGCTACCTTTTTGTTTGGCTGTGTTTGAGGGATGGAAGGCACCAGGTTTGAGTTTCAGACGGTTACAGGGTAGATTTGTACTCAGGGAGTGTCTGGGTAGAGGCTTTCTGAGACACAAAGGGAAGAATATCTCGGGTGGTTAGACTCTGGAGTACTAAGGAATCAGGCACTTTGTATACAAGCCAGAAAAAAATAGGTTCAGTTAAACACACAGCCGTCACAAATAAAACAAACAGGGAATTCAAGAGAAACTACTTCACCCAGAGACCGATTAGAAGATGCAAATAACTATCACAAGGAGTATTTCAGATCATTTGTATAGAAAAATCAGGAGGAGGAATGTGAGGAAAATGCAGGCAATTGGATGTGAGAAATGTTGGATCAACCATGATCCTATTGAATGGTTATCTTGAGGGGCCGAACTGCCTACTCTTGTTCCCATTTCTTACGGTCTTACATATTTATGGCGAATTTCGAGAAGGGAGAAAGGAATTCTAGAAGTCTATGCTGACAAAGTAGGGTGGAGAATGAACACCAGCCTCAACAGTTGGGCCGAATGGCCTGTTTCTTTCTTGTTAATTCGACGCCAGTAAGATCTTTATCACTAAGCTGTTAATCCAGGTAGTGTTCTGGAGACCTGTGTTCGAATCCCACGACAGCAGATGGTGGAATTTGAAATGTAAAAAAATTCTGGAGTTAAGGATGACCATGAAACTGTTGGCGATTGTCGGGAAAATCCTGTCTGATTCATTAATGCCCTTCAGGCAATATCTCGGGTGGCAAGGAAATTCAGGCAAGGAAATTGGCCATCCTCACCTTGCCTATTCTACATGTGACTCCAAATACAAAGCAATGTGGTTGACTCTTAACGGCCCTCTGGGCATTTAGGAATGGACAATAAATGCTGGCTCAGCCAGCAATGCACCCAATCCTGTAAACAAATTTTAAAAATAAGGAAAATAAGAATTTGGAATTTTCCAAATATTTACTTAAACTAAGGTGGATTTCTCAGTGTATGCTCACATCTGAAGTGGAAACTTGTGGCTCAAATTATTTTTTTTTTGTTGGCCTTCACCCCTTGACAAGGTTGAGTTTAATTTGAATTTATTCTCTTGGTGTTGCAGTGATTGTCTGTCTCTGATTACACTGAGATGTTGATAAAGGAGCTCCCTCCTTGGACTACCACAGTCCTTGTGGTGATGATGCATGCACAGTGGTAATAGGATTTTAACCCAGTGCCTGGATTTGGAGGGGAACGTCACGGATGATGGCATTCCCACCAGCTTACAGCTTGTGACCTTCACAGAGATCAAAGCTGCAAGGGAGCCCGGTGCTGTTGCAATAGCCTTAGACAGGTTAGACAGCTTTGTGACCATTCTTTACATCTAAGCCTATTACAATTTTAAAAAATGATCAATTTCAAACATGACGTGCAGTGAGATATTCAGGAAGAACAGTTGACTTCTGATCTGTGGTTTTCCCACCATCAGGGGATTTCCTTGATTCATAACTGGAACTGTTACAGAATAATTGCTGCAATTAGTCAGTAACTCCAAATCTCTCTTTTTTTACATTCTTTCATGGGATGTGGGCTTTGTTGGACTTGTTGTCCATCCCTGATTTCCCTTGAACTGAGTGCCTTCTTCCTAATGAAGGGTGAAAACCCAAAACGTTTACTTCCCTGCTCCTCTGATGCTGCCTGACCAGCTCCACACTGTATTGACATTTCAGAAGGTAGGTTGGAGTCAACAACGATGCTGTGATTTGGAGTCTCAAGTAGGCCAGACCAAATAAGGATTGCAGATTTCCTTCCCTGAAGGACATTAATGAATCAGAATCAGGCAACGATCAGTGATAATTTCTAATGTGATTTGCCATTTCATATATGTTAGTCTAGGTACTATATGTCACAAGAGATCGGGGGTTGTTGAGTCAAATGTCTTGAAGTTTATTTACAACTCTAACAATTTGCTCAGCTACAAACGTCCACACAGTCTCAGCTACTTGCTTACTGAAGCTGCTGTATGGAACATGTACAATTGACTGAAGACTCTACAATGTTTCCATTGTACAGAGAATGACTGAGGCAAGATTGGTAGGGTAATAGGGAATATCACATGTTGTGATGTCTGGTAACTGTCTTAAAGCTATAGGCCTGCTTAGGTAGGTACTTTTACCGTAACACAACAGCTTCATGGTCATCACAGCTGAGTGCAGCTTTCAGTTCAGATTTGTCATTACTTAAACTTAGATTTCACTAGCTGTCAGAGAGAGAATTTAACACCGGTGTTCCCAGAGCATTAGCTGAGACCTCTGGCTTACTGGTCCAGTAACATTGGCGCTATGCCATTGTCTTCCAGCACGAGGAAAGGTGAAAAAAAATACTTTCATCTTGATGTTAAGTGATTGCGCTGTTGGTGTTTATGTTGTTTTCACTTGACCCCAACATGTGCATAAGGTGTCAGGAGACAAAATCCAGGAATGAAAAGCAACGCCATCTCTAATTTTCTAAATAATCTGTTCAGAGATGTTATTAAACACTTCTGGAACAGGTGGGACTTGAACTCAAGCCTCCTGGTTCAGGAGTAGGGCATTACTATTGTGTCACAAGAGGGCCCCTGGCAAAGACATCCCTACAACTTTACTGAATATTCTGTCCTCCATGCCTGGTTCTGAAATTAATGTGGTACTTTAACCCACTTGGTCCATCTGTCCTCCCAATACAGTAACATGGTAACATACTGGTAATGTCACTATGGACTAATACAAAGGCTCTGGGGACATGGGTTCATGGAGCTGGTAGAATTTAAATCCAATTAATAAAAAAGAAGTAGAATTGGAAAGCTAATTTCAGAAATGGTGACCATGACAACTATCGTTAAGGGTTGTAGAAACCCATCTGGTTCATGGTCCTTGAGGGGAAGAAAACTGATGCCCTTACCGGGTTTGGCCTACATGTGACTTCAGACCCATATTACTGCGGTTGACTCTCAACTACCCTCTGAAATAGGTAAGCAAGCCACTTAGTACAAGGGCAATTAAGGATGGGCAACAACCAAAGATGCCCATATCCTGTGAAAGAATAAACAGAAAGAAAACAGTTGGGGCAAGTAAATAAACACAGATTAAGGATGAGTTACGTGTCTACACTGTTAAGCTTAATGCCCATCTGAGGTGTCGCATTTACAAACTGAACCATTTTTTAAAAATATGCTATATAAAACCTCTACTATCTGTCCATCTCTTGTGAAATTCTAGATTCCACCTCACTATTGGCAAAGTAAGAATTAGTCTATCAAAACTGGCCTGAAATTGCCTCGTTTCTTAAAGGGGCAACTTGATATTTTAAGGTAACATACTAGCCTCTGAATCAATAGTTTGCAAGATCTAGCCCCACTCCAGAGACTCAAGCATATGACCCAGGCTGGCACTTTAGTGTAGTGCTGAGAGGGTGCTGCAATGTCAGAGGATTCTGTTGAATACAAAGAACACCTTTGCTCTCAGGTAGGTGCAGAGAGATCCCACAGCAAAGGAGTCCTCCTTAATGTTCTTGCTAATATTTTCCCTTCCGTCAGTATTGTTAAAAAAAGACAGCCTGGCCATTAACTGACAATCATCATTAGCTGGTGCATTCTGCATGACAATGCCTTTGCTGATCAGAGTCCATGCCAAAGCACTCAGCGGTCTCCTTTCATTGTATTAGTATTGTTTTTATCTTCTTAAATTGGTATTCTTGCATATTGTCCTGATGAGTACAAGTTGAAAATCTTTAACAAAATGTCTTTAATTCAAGTTCTATACTACTAAGAGACAATAATTTTAAAAACCTGCTCATTGCCACTTTGTAGGTTATGGAGCTTGTGTGTTCATTTTACTGCGACTAGTTTCTTGGAGTTACAATTGTGTTCTTTATAAGAGTGTTATATTTTTGAACTACGTTCTTAATTTAAGGGAAAATAAAGAGGGTCATTTAACCTGTTCAAAAGTGTGCTGAATAAAATAGCATGCACAGCTGTTTTGATTGAGAGTGAATAAAAGAGACCAAGGTTGTTTCTTTTCATTTTTTTTTACTGGGAGTCAAGTGCAAGATGTTTACGCTGAGGGGCAATGTCAGCAGCCTTATCCTAACAATGCTTAGACTATGAGTCTCCAGAATTGTAGAAACCTATAGAAAATGCTGGGTCGTATGCATTTGGTCTTTATAGATTCCATTTGCTTTCAAGTGCGTTCTCAAGGATAGATAATCATCATTTTTTTTAACCAGACTACAAGGCCCATGTGATTCATGTTGCAATGATGATAGGTTTGAGAAGGGTAGGGTCTTTGGTTTCCCTGAATTCTATCCAAGTAGGTTACCCGCATCTGGGAGGGGGAGAACAGCTATAAAAGTTGATGCTGTGGCTCATTGTGCAGGAAGGTGGGTGGAAGCTGTGCATGGATATAAAGTTGAATTTGTGAAGAATTAAAAGATTTGCTTTACTTGTGCTAGAGGTAGGATCTCTTGGGGGAGAGGGGAAACAGTTCAGTACAACTGACAGTTCTGAGATTAAATGACCCAGAGCTGAGTGTTAACAAAAAGAAGCAAATCCTTGGGAGTTAAGAATCACCTGAGACTGTTTATACAAGAATTGAATGTCTCCTTAAACAACAGTGCAAAATATATCTGTGAAGTGCTTTTCTGTTATGCTGAAAGGAAAAGGAGAATGTTTTGTTTTATGGTTGAAATTCAAGTTGCATAAAAAGGTAATATTTAGTACTGAGATAGTAGGAACTGCAGATGCTGGAGAATCTGAGATAACAAGGTGTAACAAGGTCATTTCTGAAGAAGGGTCCAGACCCAAAATGTCAGCTTTCCTGCTCCTCCGATGCTGCTTGACCTGCTGTGTTCGTCCAGCTCTACACCTTGTTATCTAATATTTAGTACTAGTGCTTTTAGTCTTTTGTTGCAATAAAGTTCTTAAAATGTGGAATCTTCTGTCATCCTTTCAGCTATTATCTGGATGTTTGAATGTCATTTCAACAGCTACTGGTCTCTAAAGAGATTGTGATAACTAAATTACAACAGTGCTTGTTCTTCAGGAGGGCATCAACATGTCAAAGTTACTTTGTGTCAAAGCCAAAGTATTCTGTTCATTTATTTGTTCATGGGATGTGAGAATTGCTTGCTGGGTTTGCATTTATTGCTGATCCCTTATTATTCTTAGGGCATTTAAGAGTCAACCACATTGTTGTGGGCCTGGACTCACATTTTGATCAGAGCAGATCAGGATGACAGAGAACATGACAGAATGGTCACCGGACCTAAAACGTTAACTCTGTTTTCTCCTTCACAGATGCTGCCAGACCTGCTGAGCTTTTCCAGCAACTTTGTTTTTGTTCCTGATTTACAGCATCCGCAGTTCTTTCGGTTTTTATTACATAGTTGTCATTTGGCCGGTTTTTTACCTCTTATTTTTTTAAATTGAGATCAAATTTCACTATCTGTCATGGTGGGATTTGAAGCCACGTCCCCAGAACGTTAGCCTGACATTAGTCTCTGGCTCACTATTGACATCACTGCTATGTCTTCACCATCCACCCCCCGATTTATATAATTCAAACAAATTGAATATATACCTGTAAAATGGTGACAACATCTCAAAAAGTGCTTAATTGACTGTAACATGCTCTGCAGACTGCTCAAGTTGTGAAAGAGGCCATATCAACATAAGTTCTTTCTCTTGAATGAACGTCATCCCAATTAGCAGTAACTTGCTTTGTCTTGCTTTGATTTGGAAATTCCAATTAAACTTAATGTTATCTCCAGCAACAAACTTCTCATGATGCGAACCCAGAAGATAAATCCTGGTTTCAAATTCCAATCCATTCTCAGCGTCATTCACTGAAATTGCATTTTGGTTTAGGGCAAGGGACGAGGAAATGGAGGATGGGGAGGGCTGGGTGAATTGAGTGGGATTATTGAACCTACAGGGAACTTTTAGGTTCACTGCGATTATAGTACATTCCCCCCATGTGTTTATTATTGTTTTGGGATCAATGTTAATGAAATGTGGACTGAGTTGCTAATCCTGGCTGTGTGATGGATTGTGTCATAGCTCCTGGCCTGACTGAGGGCAGGTGCAAATAGGATCATAGCATATTTCCACAGTAGTATACAGAGCATTAAGGAAGCTTGCAGAGCTCGGCTGGTACCTGACTGGACTTATCACTATCGTTATGTAGCAATAGGGTATTATGCTTTGCGAGAGAGCTTTTGTCTGTAGCCAGAGGAGAGGTAATACAAACAGATAAAATCAATTTTAATCTTCCCTGGGCTTAAGAAATGTATTCATTTCTTTTCTTTTCCAGCCTCTGAGAAGTAGTCATGTTTTCTGTCAATTTTCTATTCACACAATGTTGTGCACAAGGCAGTTGACGGATGTTCGGTTACAAGGAGATCAATATCAGGACTCTGCGGTAGGACATGGGTTGGCATTGCTTGCCTTTTGTTATCCTCATCAGCCATCCCTCAAAGATTCCAAGTCTGGATGAGGAAACAACACATCTTGTCCGTGGTGCGCATTGTGGGTGGGTAATGGGCATACTCGTGTACATGCACAAGGACACACACACACACACACACACACACACACACACACACACACACACAGAGCCAGGCAACGACGGCCACGTCCCACAAGATAATTTTAAAAAGTCAACATCTGCAGGAGAGAACATCAGAAGGGGAAACAAGTCAATTCATCATCTTCAAACACGATCCCATCTCTAATTTATATGTAGAGGACTGGCTGCATTCAGAATGAGTGCTAACAAATAATTGGCAATTATTTATTTGATTGAGAAGACTGAGGTGAAAGGCCAAAGCTTCAGCACAACACTCGCTAACATTCCAAAGACTCAAGAGGCGAAGAATGATTAGGTGATACCAATTTGAATTACATATTAACATGGAACATGAGTAGGTCCTTGAGCTTGTGCATTCAATTAAAGTCATGGCTGATCTGTACCTCAGTTCTATTTACTCAACTTTACTCATCCGACCTAAGCAACTTAAAAAGAATTCTTTATAAGTAAAAGCTTGCGGATTTTAGAGGAAATGGAAGAGCTCAGGGAGACACAGAGTTTTTTAATGCCCTGGGAGCAAAGCCCAATAGGGAATAAAAACAAAAAGCAAGCTCGTCACTCAAAGGCTCCACTTTGAGGTATATAATTCGAGCCGGACCAGTCTGTGTCATTCGCAAGTTTTACTGTTTTTTCCTTCTTGGAGATTAGGACTATAAATTCAACACCAGGAGATCTTACAACAAAAGGGTGGGGATGTAGCAGATAGTTGAGAGCCAGTGACAGGCCTCCATTGATTGTATCAATAGGGATATATACCAAATTAGCAGGAAGGAAGCATCACCACCCTTCACCCCGTGCACATTTTAGAATCATTAATTACTTTCCCTCTTTCTGTAATCCTGATATGCAACTTGGTAACTTTACAAGGATTTACAGTACATTTTATCCTGCACTGCTGTTAATAAAATGAAGCCATACATAATTAATACATTCTTACTATCAAGTATCGCTTTATTATTTGATTGCGTTTCTGAAACTTTGCATTTTCTACACTGAATGGAGCAAAAGGCACTAATTATTAAATTGTGCGCATTCTCAGTCAATTAGAATTCTTTGCCTCGGCCGATACCTTTGTATTTCCCATTAAATAGAAGCAAAAACCAATTAGAAAGGGTTTTTTTAATACATGTGGAGGGAATTGTAATCTTTTACTTTACATGGGATTCTGACCTCCCGTTTGACTACAAAGTCATTAATTAAGAGGTGTGGAGAATTAAAAATAAAAGTGCAGAATACTATACAGACAAGTTCTGGCGTTTTACTGTGGCTGCACTGCACAGTATATGCAAAGAAGGAATAAGTGGGCAAGAATGTCAAATTCTGCAGTCATTTGACTTTTCAATTTGCTTTCAGCGTGTTCTTGGGTTCCCAACGCAAGTATCTTTTTCTCCAAGGGAGACTAATAATTTACCATACAGTAATACAGTCATACAGCCATAGAAACAGACCCCTTCGGTCTAAACAGTCCATGCTGAACATAATGCCAAACTAAACTCGTCCCACCTGTCTGCTCCTGGCCAGTACCCCTCCAAACCTGTCCCATTCCTGTACTCATCCAAATATCTTTTAAATGTTATAACTGTACTTGCATTCACCACTTCCTCAGGAAGTTCATTCTTTATGTGAACCACCATCTGCACAAAAGATTTGCCCCTCATGTCTTGTAGAGATAGACCATACAGCACGGAAACAGACCCTTCGGTCTAACCATTCCATAGCAAACACAAACCGAAACTAAACTAATCCCTCCTGCCTGCTTCTGGCCCATATCCTTCCAAACATTCCTATTCATGTACTTATCCAAATGTCTTTTAAATGTTGTAATTGTACCCACATCCACCACTTCTTCAGGAAGTTCATTCCACATCCACGTGTAAAAAATTTGCCCCCTCATGTCTTTTTATAAATCTCTCTCCTCTGACCTTAATAATATGCCCCCTTGTCTAGAAATCCCCCACCCTAGGAACAGACCACCTACCATTAACACTATCTATACCCTCATGATTTTATAAACCTCTATAAGGTCACCTCTCAACCTCTTACACTCCAGTGAAAATTGTCCCAGCCTCTCCAACCTCCCCTTCTAACTCAAACCTTCCATACCCAGCAACATCCTGTTAAATTTCTTCTGAACCTTCTCGAGCTTAATAACATCCTTCCTATAACAGGGTGACCAGAACTGGACACAGCACTCCAGAAGAAGAAGAAGGCATCTTGATTATTTGTTTTCATGGGATTTGGGCATCATTGGCCAGGCTACCATTTGTTGCCCATCATGAATTGACCTTGAAACTGAGTGACTGACAAGACGATTGCAGAGAGCAGTTAAGGGTCACCCAAATTGTTGTGGTCTCAAAGTCACAAGTGTTCCAGACAAGGTCAGAAGGGCAGATTTCCATCCCTAATGGACATTATCCTTTTAAATAAAAGTAAACAATAGTTTGTGCCTTGCAGGTGTTCAGACTTGGCAGTGAGCACAAATGGGGGGAAATCAAAGTGGTTGGGAAGGGTGAAGGGGAGCGCGTTATAGAACTATTTTGTCAATCCAAGTTGAGGATGAAGATGTATCTTTCAAATTCTCATGCATACAAAGAAACATTACCTTTGGACTAAACCTGATCTTAAAACACAGCATAGAATCACGTCTATTGCACCATAAGACATCCAAAGAATGAAACTCAAATATTCAACTACTGTGCACAGCCTTAAAAGAAAATTGCCTGAGCAATACAAGCAGAAATATTTCAAGTGTACCAGTTGGTCCACAAACACAGACATTCAAACATTGCAAAGTTCCAGCTTCTTCTCTTGGGATTTACTTTCCCATTTTAAAACTTTATTTGATGATATTTCATTGATTTTATTCCCAGGCTGTTTTATTTTTCCACAATTTTTCCTGTAGGGTGTGAGTGAAGAATTGTACCCTTCCCATCTCTCGTCCGACTTGTCCCTCCTCAGTTCAAATTAGGTTGTTACAACGAAATTAAAGGCTGGATCCCCAGATTGCTGTTTCTGTTCTGAGCTACCTCCATCAAAAGAAGCAATTTCTAAGTGGTGATAAAACACTGTTGAGGGCATCATGTGAATCTGCACTCTGCTTTCTGTAGCCTTCAGGAATTAAAAAGAAGGGATTTATTGAAAAACAGGGAAGAGGAGACTGAAACCTGTGCAGTGATTCCGCACATTAATATTTACTGGGGCAGGATTGCTAATCCCATTGGCAAAATTTCATGCCATCATGTGGCATATGATTCGAATGTCCATGTAAAGGAGTCTGAATTCCCTCAGTGTTAATGCTTCTTGGATAGCACTCTGTGTGATCCTGAAGTATAGACACAACAATCATTTTCAGAAAAGCAATTTTTTTAGAAGGAAAGAGTTATTATTATTGGTAAATGCATTGAATTAGAACAGACTACCATGTCAACAAGGACAGGAAGGGAAGATATATTTAAGGGCCAGTTCAATAAGCATGAGAGGGAAGAGTGCGAGGAGTCTTAGATGGAGCAAAAACACTCACACAGGCTATTTACAAAGGCCTGCTTTGGTGTAAGATGAAGTAAATTGTGAAAGACTTGAGTCAGCTTAAACTTTTGAAATGGAAACAGAATACTTATGACACTGAGGGAGGCTTTTTGGCCCATCGAGACTGTGTTATCTTCCCCCACTTCCTCCCAAAACTGCTATCTGGACCCCAACAGCGCTCCACTGCCATTATCCCCACCTTTGGCATGGGTTTATCCCAACTGTGAGGACTCAGATAGGATTGGTACTGGTGGTGGCCTCCAGTAGATTGAGAACTGTGGACATTGCAATGGTTGAGTCCACCTTGCAATAGAGGAGGGGAGGCTGGTGAGCGTAGACATCATAGACATGGGATTGCAGATGGGTAGAAATGAAAGCAAAGATTTAGCAGAGCAGCAGCTATACCAACAGCCAATTAATTGATTAAATCATGGACTAAACGGAATTGATTGCATGTTTGAAGTCATTACTCTGAGGATTTGCAGTGCTTTAGAGTGGATCATTTTTAACTTTGCATTTCATAACAGGACTGTAACTGCACAACAGGTTAACCAGGCAAGTACAGGAGTGCAATGTCAGATTTCTTCAATGGTGACGTTGAATCTGAATTTTGGCAGGAAGCCATCATCAGTTCATTAGCTTGAATTGGGCGTGTGTTAAGTTTGTTCTTTCATTTGCTTGCGAGCAGAGGTAGAATAGTGGATAATGACAGCCGTTTAAAAAAAAATTATGGAATAAATAGTTGGGATCCAGAACACACTGAATCTTTCTACTGTACACAACAAGAGGGATGGTTATGTGAAGAGAGAGGATTTTCAGGATAATGGGGAAGAGGCAGGAGTAGGACAAGCTGAGTAAGTCTTCCAATGAGCCAGCTTAGATATGACAGGCCAAATGGCCTCCTCCATGCTCCAGCCATTCTTTGATTGTGTGGACCTTCAGGCTATGCCTATTTGCACCACCCTTCTCTGTGCAATAAAACTTCCCCTGAAATATTGCCCACGAACAATGCTATTTTTGCATGTTACAATGAATCTTGCCTCAGTTGAAGAATGCACAGGTGAGTGTGGGATTAGGGATTGAATTGTGCCAATTCAGAGATGTCACACTTGACGTCTGGTCAGAGCTGAGTTGTCTGATCTCCACTGGGGTGCCTTTAAGAATGTTGCATGTGGTACCAGTGCTAGTGACGCGGGAATGTCAGGATCCTCACCCAGTGCTAGAAGGTGAGGATGACAGCTGAAGGCATGGGTGAGGTTACATTGTACTCCTCCCTGTGGCCAAATGCTCCTGAAAAATCATCATTGGCCTTTGTATTGCATTATTTATTGAGGGCAACATGGTGGGCTCAGTGGTTAGCACTGCTGCCTCACAGCACCAGGGACCCAGGTTCAATTCCACCCACAGGTGACAGTCTGTGCAGAGTTTGCACATTCTGTGTGTCTGCATGGATTTCCTTCAGGTGGCCCAGTTTCCTCCTGCATTCCAAGGATGTATGGGTCAGATGGATTGGCCATGGTAATTTGCCTGTAGTATCCAGGGATGCGCTAGCTTGATGGATTAGCCATGGGAAATACAGGTTGGGGTGTGGATCTGGGAGGGATCCTCTTCGGAGGGTTAGTTTGGACTCAATGGGCTGAATGGCCTACTTTCACACTGTACAGATTCTGTGATTCTACGTATGCGCACCTGTCACAAACTGTGTTTTGAACTTTATGTGATGCCAACTTTGAACAGCCAGATAATGCATTTTTATAAAGTTTATGAAAGGAGTACACTTCTGGGAAAAAAGATTGAAGTGTTGACTCTCCCTTCTGTCTCTTTGAGGGTATTCAGTGACTGAGTGTGGGTGGGTAGTGTCGGGGAGGGGTGAAAGGTGGGTAAAACGTCAGTGCAGCTTTTGAGTGGTCCAAATGTACAGAATGACTGCATGGAGCCCCTCCACTTCGTATCTTGTTGGGGAAAACCTTAGCTTTCAGGAATCACCTTCTCCCTGTCCCAGTAAAGATAAGGAAGGCACTTTAGCCAGAGAATAGTCACTGTGAATCTCTGTCCTTTATTCCCTTGAAACCACCAGAGCTTGCCGATAGAACATGTCAAACTATGGTCATGTCCTTCTGATCAAACCTGCCTATCCTCATCACCTCAGGCCAATGCAGGTGGTTATCCATAATCACATTCTAATAGGTAGTTAGAAGCGTGAAGAGCTTGCAGCATATTTAAATTGACTCGACTTTGGGAGTTAAATGAACTATTAACAGATTTGCATTTTGCAATGTTAAGAATGAGGGTGGGAGTTGTAACACTGCACACTTAACAGAAAGTGACTTGTGTTATTATACACTTAACAAAGATGAGCTTCTGTAGAAACAAGTGAGGCAGATGTTGGCTAAGCAATTGCTTGGCAGGTAAATCCCGCAGTGGAGCAGCGTTAAATGCTACAAATCAGAACATTTTCCTTGTCAAATCAACTTGCCATATTTAAAATTACTGATTTAATTTTCATACATTCACCAATGTTGATTTCACTCAAGTAGCAGATACAGTGAATATTGATACCAGTGTGTCCTTGCCTTAAAGAGTTAGCTGTGGCTCAGTGGGTAGCCCACTGTCCTCCCATACTAGAAAGTCTCACCTGGACCATCTGAGTACAGATATCAATCCTGTGCTGTGCTGGAGGTGCTGACTTTTAAGTGAGATGTGAAACTAGAACTCACAGGTATAGCCACAAAATAGGGGGAAGCAGATCTAAAACTAAGCCGAGAAGGAACTTCTGCACCCAAAAGGTTGAGAATCTGTGGAATACCCTGCCCAGTGAGGCTGCCTCATTGAATGACTTTAAGGCAAAGATAGATTTTTGAACAGTAAAGGAATTAAAATTTATGGTGAGTGGGCGGGTGAGTGGAGCTGAGTCCATGAAAAAATCAGCCACGATCTTATTGAATGGTGGAGCTGTTTCACTGAGCCAGATGGCCTACTCCTGCTCCTATTTCTTACATTCTTATGAAAGAGTGCTTCTGTTTTTTCTTCAAGTGAACCTAAAAGGATCCCTACTTTAAGTAAGAGCAAGGGAGGATTAGTCCTCAGTTTCCTGGGCCAATGTTTATCCATCAACGGGCAGGTTATCTACAAGAGCGACAATACTTCAGAAATATTGCATTCAGTTCAGTTCAGTTCTGAGGAAGGGTCACCGGACCCGAAACGTTAACTCTGTTTTCTCCTCCGAGGATGCTGCCAGACCTGCTGAGCTTTTCCAGCAACTTTGTTTTTGTTCCTGATTTACAGCATCGCAGTTCTTTTAGTTTTTATTTAGAAATATTGCATTGCTTGGAAAGTGCCATGGGATGTTCTGATGCTGTGATACACGCTATATAAACGCAAATCTTTCAGTGCGGTAGTGGCACAGAACTTTAATTTACAAAGTCTCTGAATGTGAGTAAAATTACAGCAAAAGCTGAGACATTTTTCACTGGAGTGTAGGAGATTGAGGGGTGACCTTATAGAGGTTTAAAAATTCATGAGGGGCATAGATAAGGTGAGTGGCAGGTCTCTTTTCCCAAGGGTGGGGGATTTCAAGACTCAGGGGCATATTTTTAAGGTGAGAGCAGAAAGATTTAAAAAAAAACATGTGGGGCAATTTTTTTTAGACAGTGGCTTGTGTGTGGGATGAACTTCCAGAGAACATGGTGGATGTAGGTACAGTTACAGCGCTTAAAAGATGTTTGGGTAAGTACATAAATAGGAAATGTTTAGAAGAATATGGACCAAGAGCAGGCAGGTGGGACTAGTTTAGTTTGGGATAATGGTGGGCTTGGCTAGACCGAAGGGTCTGTTTCCATGCCGTATGACTCTATGACTATTTAGTAACTAAACAAATGAAATGCGTAAAACCATTGCTTGTCATTGATACAGGGAGGTGTTGAAAAGATGGAATGGTTGGACCGGAGGGTCTGTTTCCATGCTGTATAACTCTGATTCTGTGACTGTTTTAACAGGAAGAATAACTTCTGCCTCTCCGTTATGTGGAGTGAGTTGTCATTTTGTTTCTCATTGGATAGGGGTGCCATTGGAAAGTTTAGTATTTGTTGCTCTTTCCTCTTGAACTGAATCACTTCATTGGCCACTTGAGAGGGCAGTTAAGAGCCAATTTACGGCTGTGGGTCTGGGATCACATGTAGACCAGATCAGGTAAGGATGGCAGATTTCCTTCACCAAAAGACATGAATGAATCAGGTGAGGTTTAAAAACCAATTGACGATATCTGTAACCATTGTTAAGACTAATCTTCAATTCCAGGTCCACGAATTGATTTTAAGTTTTACCAGCTGGTGAGATTTGAACCCATATCCCTGGAGCATTAGATTGAGCTTCGGTGTTACTAACCTATGAACAGGAGGTGAACCAAAATGCTTTCTAGAAAGGTGGTAATGTTTTCTCATTGACACTGAGGCAATTCTGTGAATGTGGTGATTTGAATGTTGAGTTTCGAACAGCCTGGGCATGCAACATATGTTGCATTTTTATGGCACTGGGCCATCCCAAATCACTTTGCGACAAATTAATCGCTTTGGAAGTGCGGCCAACATGGCAGGTGTGTTTGCCCGATTATGCACAGCAAGAGTCCACAACCCACTGGTGAATGTCTGTCCGATTGGTCTGATCCTGGCCAAGCCGAATAGTTATTGCGAGAGCATTCGGAGAAGTTTTTTCTACTGTGTGTGACCATGAGCAATTAGCGAAGTGCACCTTTGATTGTGTAGCACTCCCTCAGCATCACTTGGAAGTATCCATTCAGGTATCCTTCTTTCCCCCCTTTTTATTCCTTTATAGGATCACTAACAAAGTCAACATTTCCAAATGCTGTTAGACTGAGTGGTTTGCTGGGGCCTGTGCCATTAAGAGCTGACCACAGTCAGTGGACGTACTGGATTAATTGGGTAAGTGTGGCAGATTTCCTTCACTAAAGGGCATCAGTGAACCACTTGGGTTTTTACTATGATGTCCTCAGTCGTGGTGACCATAAAGTTAACTTTCAATTCCAGATTTCACGTTTCGAATTTAAATTCCATAGAATCACTACAGTGTGGAAGCAGGTCATTCAGTTCATCGAGTCCACACTAACCCTCCAAACAGCATCCCGCCCATACCCATGGCTAATCAACATATCCCTGGTCACAATGGGCAACTTGGCATGTCCAATCCACCATCGGGCACACCTTTGGACTGCAGGAAGAAACCCACGCAGACACAGCGAGAATGTGCAAACTCTACATAGACAGTTGCCTGAGGGTGGAATCACACCCAGATCCCTGGCGCTGTGAGGCAGTAATGCTAACCACTGAGCCACTGCTTTTAACCACCTATTATGTTGGGATTTGGGATTTACCACCTACCCATGTTCTCAGAATATTCTGAATTACTCATCCAAAGACCTTGCCACTATACCACAGGTCTGCCTCCCCTTAAATATTGACTGAAGAGCAGTGGGATATCCAATGGACGTGGGCTGAGAAGAAAAGGAGTAAAGATAATTTAGAGAACACAGTGTGTGACAGATGTGTAATTATCAATATTCCTCAATCAACCTGTTTAGAGACATTATTACACACCTCTGGAACAGGTAGGACTTTACCTTGGCCTTCAGGGTCACAGGCAGGGACCGCTACCGCTGTAGCACAAGAGCCTTTGGAATGTAATTATAAAGCGAGTGCCCAGACCTGATTAAGTAGCTCAGCATCATTACTGTGAATGTTAGAAATATGCACCCCAAAAAGAGGCCATTCAGCTGTCTGCATGGTCCCACTTGCCTGGCCTTTCTCCTAACCTTTCAAGTTGCTATTGCTACTGCTTCCTTCATCCTTCCAGGTCAGTGCATTCCAGGTAATATTGGATAAGTATCTCTTGTTACCAACCCCCTGTTGCTGCTTGTAAAAGCTGATGGTTGGACTGGTCCAGCAGTTGGGATGCAGGGTCAAATTCTTAGGGGACTTCACTATCTTCACCAGTACTTTATAGTGAAGGGAGACACATTCAAGGAGATGTAAATCATTTCAGGTCCAAGCCATGTGGAAAATAATAATAATAATAACTTGGAAATGTATGCCAAACATGTAGGAATAAAAATAGTCAAATTCAGCAGGTTAAAGGTAAGTGGTGAATGGGATGTTAAAAAGGAAAGAATATTGAATGAAAGTTACATTAAAGTTATCAAGCCAATGCATCATTCCTACATTACAACCTCATTGCAGTACATATAGGTTGAATAGTTTAAATACTTCATTCATGGTCAGTAGCATGTAAGAAGTAAGGTTACATCGGTACCTTTCCATTCTTCGTCCTAATGGCTTGAATGTAGTTAACATTCTGAGTTGCCTTGATTAGTCTGGGTGCATTGATGGATCTAGTTCTGAACTTGAGCATCTTGCAGAACGGATTTTCCAAACTCCCACTACCAACATCGTCAAAGACCCATCGCACCCTGGTAATGATCTCCTACCATCTCATCTGTCAGGCAGAAGATACAGAAACCTGAACACACACAGCAGCACCTTCAGGAAATGTTTCTTCCCAGCCATTATTTGACTGCTGAATGGACTCTCTAGCCTCAAATAATGCTGATATTGCTAACGTTGATCATACCTTGTTACGCTCTGAGCAATGTAACCTGTGTGCCTCTGTCTAAGCCTTGTTGATCCTTGCTTACTATGATCTGCCTGTACTGCTTGCAAACAAAACTTTTCACTGTACTTCAGTACACATGACAGTCAATCAATCAATCAATCAAATATTAAGTCTTCTTGCCTGTGGGAGTTCAAACATGCAGAGATCAAGGTCATTGTTGTACATTGAAAACCAAACTCTGAAGATCAAACTCTGGAGAAAAGAACAAAGGCACAGTAAAAAATCGTATATATTTGACATTTTTAGCATCATTTACCTTCCACATTTCTCTTTGCTAGGTGCAAAGATATTGAAAATGGGGGAAAATAAATTGCTGCTTGGCTGACAGTCAAGTGTTATCCAATTGGAGAATGAATCATCTTAGTTTCACATTGGCAGTGCATCTCAAGGATGGATGTGTTGGCTGGCTAAGGGCTGGTGTGTGCAGACGGTCATGAGATGAAACCTCCAGGGATATAGTCAATCACAGTTGGCAGTCTTAGCAACATAAAAAAGGTAAAGTTGCTGTAGTCCTACCTGACCAAAGGGCTGCTCTCATTTGAGAGAAACAACAGATAATGGTTTAACCTAAGGGTCAGCTCACCACTTTTTAATTCTTTCCTGGAATGAGGGCATCACTGGCTGGACCAGCATTTATTGCTCATCCTGAATTGCCCTTATTGAGAGTCAGCCATATAGCTATGGGTATGGAGTCATGTGTAGGCTAGACCAGGTAAGGATAGCAGATTTCCTTCCCTAAAGGACATTAGTAAACCAAATGGACAATCAACAAAGGTCACTATTAGGCTAGCTTTGCTTCACCCCAATGCCAATTTGCCTTGGTGGGATTTGAACCCACGTTCCTAAAGCTTTAGTCTGCGATTCTGAATTGCTAGCCAAGTGACAGGACCACTATGTTGCTACCTGTTTACGGCCTTTGCAATGTAGCTGTGCCTTATAGTTGTTTAGACTCTTAATTCCAAATTTCTTTCATTGAATTTAAATTCTGTTAGCTGCCGTGGTGGGATTTGAGCCCAGGTCTCCTGAATCCTGTGTCTCTGGATCAATAGATGAGATAACAAGGTGTAGAGCTGGATGAACACAGCAGGCCAAGCAGCATCAGAGGAGCAGGAAGGCTGACATTTCGGGCCTAGACCCTTCTTCAGATGCTACTCTGATGCTGCTTGGCCTGCTGTGTTCATCCAGCTCTACACCTTGTTATCTCAGATTCTCCAGCATCTGCAGTTCCTACTATCTCTGGATCAATAGTCCAGCAATAATACCATTAGGCCATCACCTCCCTTCAATTGAGGGAAAAGGTTCAGGAGAACACTTATTCATGATATTCTCAGTTGATGCAGGAATTGAACCCATGTTATTGGCATTACCTTGTATCACAAAAAAAAGCTGTCTAATCAACTGAGCTAACCGACTTCCAAACACAAGACTAGTGAGGTGCTAGCAGCTTTACTTGTAGGGCCAGTGCTGTGCTATTGGTCATTTCCTAACAGGCTCTATTCTTTGACAAACTGTCTTGTGCAAATTGCCAATGTGTTGTCAATCACTACTTACCTGTAGCTTAGAAGCATACAGAGGGTTGCTGCAATACATTTCGAAGTGTGGATCTAAGGGGAGGTACCTGATATGCTATTCTTTCATTCCTGATGCTTGATCCTAGCGAGGGATTTATTCCCATGACTGCAAGCATCAACATTTACATTGGTAAATCATCCACATCCTATCTCAAAGCATCTTGGAGGGAGTCATAGAGCTTGAGGACAAAGCTGGAAACAGTGGAATGCAGACTCAGGGTATGTCCCAGGAGAAAGTTCAGACACTAGTCACAATGCTGCATGAGCATTTTGTGCAAGTTTAATGCAATATCATTGCTCTGATACAGTATTCCCCTGTTAACAGAAACCATTAATGGGAACCATTTGGCCCTTTGAGCCTGTTCTGAATATATTCAGTAATTGAATATAATTCAATGTATACATGATCGTGGCTGATCATCAAACTCAGCACCCTGTTCCCACTTTCTCCCCATACCCTTTGGTCTCTGCAGCTCTAAGAATTGTATCTAACTCCTTAGTGAACTCATTCAGTATTCAATATTTGGGCTTCAACCAGTTTCTGAGGTAGACAATTCTGCAGACTCACCGCTCTCTGGGTAGGAATAGTTTCTCCACATCTGAACCCTAATTGGCCCAGCATGCCTCATTACCCTTGAACTGAATTGTTCCCTTGGCCATTGCAAGGGGCAGCTAAGTGTCTTGCAGTGCGTCCGGAGTCATATGTCAAGTGGACTGGGTAAAGATGGCAGATTTTCTACTCTGGCAAACCAGACGGACTTTTACAACCATCAACAGCAGTCATTACCGAGGCTAGCTCTCCCATTCCAAATTTTATTAACTGAATTTAAACTCCATCAGCCTCCATGATAGTATTCGAAACCACGTCCCCAGGACTTTGTCCTGGCCCACTAGCTTATGAGTTCAGTGACCCCCATCACAACGTCACCAGCTGTCCTCCCTGTTCAACTCTGGGGTTATCAGCCACAGTGTAGTATTTTGCTCACAAAGCTTGCAACGGCAATATCTAATCTTGTAAAATATTGTCCTTGTGAATCTGATTACATTGAAGCTCTCAGTGATTTTCTGACCCTTGAACGATATTCAGAGTTGCATTTTTGTCCTTCATATTTTCTTTTCAATTAAAGGCATATTACAACAAGCCCAAAGTAAAAGCTGCTGTTCTATTCAGTCAGGAACCGTTTCCATCCTTCCACCTCGTTCCTTTCTCTCACTCTCAATGTGAATTATTTTGGAGGTTTAGTTTTTTAGTTGGAACAGAACCTATTTACTTTAAATGAAAGCTGTAAAATTCCTCACGGCTCCTGGCCTTGGCTTTTTCCTGGAAACATGAACTCAAGCAGAACTTGTTAAATTAACAATAAATCACCCAGGGTTCTGACAAATTGGATCCTGGGCGGAAGATAATTTAAAATACCAACTCATCAAAGGCCTCAGAAGCATGTTGAATGTTGAGCAGAGTGTTTGTGTGACATAAGGATGACTGATTTGTGACTGACAGCTGTGTAAAGAGATGGGTGCTGTAA
The DNA here is from genome assembly GCF_021869965.1 of Rhincodon typus. Lineage (NCBI taxonomy): Eukaryota > Metazoa > Chordata > Chondrichthyes > Orectolobiformes > Rhincodontidae > Rhincodon > Rhincodon typus. Next base: position 13,767,948 of record NC_063367.1, on the reverse strand, counting down.
ACCAGGTCAGAAGAATGATGTCTCTCATTGAGATGTTGCCTTCTGTTGACAGTGGTTACCTCAACTCATTTACTGCACAGGGCTCTTGAGCTGTCACTCACGCTGCATTGCGGGGTCACTGTCTCTAACAACTGAGATACCACCTCGCATCTTCGCTCCCCACTCCATATCAGGACTAATCAGTGGTTGTGTCATCAATGTGTGCCAATTTTTTTGTTTGGTCATGAATAAGTTCCTTTCGAAAATTGATGAGGAAACAAGAAGACGGCAGCAGTTGGGAAAAGCATCATTATGTTTTGAACAAAGAAATGTAGAAAATAGGAGCAGGAGTAGGCCATTCGGCGCTTCAAGCCTGGTCCGCCATTCAATATGATCATGGCTGATTGTCTAACTCAGTCCCCCTTCCCACTTTCTCTCTTTATCTTCAACCCCTTTAGCCCTAAGAATTATATCTAACTCCCACCTGAAAACATTAATTGTTTCGGCCTCAACTGCTTTCTGTGACAGAGAATTCCACAGGTTCTCATCTCTCTCCTAAATAGTCTATTCATGGATGCAGGACTAGAGGACCCAGACTCAGTCCATGCTCTGTGCTGAATTTGTAAGAAGAGTTTGGATTGATATGGTGCCTTTTGTTGTATAGGGTTAACGTTGGAGATTGCGTAAATTCCACCCAATTTGATTAGGTCATACAACCTGGATTGGTGAAAAGAGAAGTTCTACTTTAGATTCCATTGAGCAGACATATTGTTTGTGTGTCCTGATGGTTTTAGCTATTATGACTAACTAAGCCACTATCATTTGTAACTGTTGCCATTAAGCAATAAAAAATATTACAGTTTGTTAAGCTCCTCTTCTCATTAAGACTCAGGAGTAGTTCACTCTCTGCCACTGTTAACCAATATATTCTTAGACTCATGGGCGTCTTGTGACCCACTGGTTGTGCCCTTTCTTTGAGCCAGAAGGTCAGCATTCAATTCTCCTCTGCCATGGAAATGAGTCCTAACATGTCTGAACAAGTTAATTAAGGACAATTTAGAATAGAGGATTGGTGGCTGCACTCAACCCTGACAATTAGTTGCCAGTTTTTGCCTCTGCAGCACATTTAACACCTTTCTCAACAACAGGATGGCCCAACTTGGTTTCCAATCAATGAATTACTTTTTTAAAAAAGTATTGTCACTGTTGTAGTGCAGAAAACACAGCTGCCAGTTTGTGAACAGCAAATTCCCACTAAAACAATAACCAGACAATCTGAGATAGTAGGAACTGCAGATGCTAGAGAATCCGAGACAACAAAGTGCAGGGCTGGATGAACACAGCAGGCCAAGCAGCATCATAGGAGCAGAGAGGCTCTGGTTTCTTTTAGCGGAGGAGATTGAGAGATGATAATTGACTGGGAAATATGCCCTCTTCAAAGTAGAGCAGTGAGAACTTTTACTTTCACCTGAAATGGGAGACAGGACCTTGGCATCAAATCTCACCTGATAAAAACAGCATCTCTGGCAGTGCAGCACTCTTCCAGTAGAGTGTTAGCTTAGATGTTGTGCTCAAGTCTGTGGTGTGGGACTTGAACCTGCAGCCTTACGACTGATAGGTAAAAAAAGGGACCCACTGAGGAATGCCAAAAATGCCACAGTAAATGTATGATTAATGCCAAAATTTTGAATAGCTGAACTATAAACCTCAGTTGCAAAAGCCAAAGTACATCGTTTCTTACACACCAGCTAATCTTGAGTTAACCTTTCATCTACAAGTCTGGTCAGAGGTGCATGCTTCACGTAGAAAAGAATTCCTTAATACCTATGATTAGGACAAGTGGTTTATCACCATGACATCCGTCAATGATCCCCACTAATTTTCGTTCATACCACATGTGGTTGTCGAGCTTACTGTAATTGTACAGGACAAGTTCTCTCAGGCAAGTGAAAATGTCAGTTTTAGGTGAAAATAAGTTATGTTTAATCATTTGATTTATAAATTAAATGTGATATGTGTATGTGAGGCAACACCTAAGATATTATTAGAGATGTTGGAAATCTTGAGGGTAAGAAAGCTAGCATAAAGGCACTTTACCTGAATGCTCGTAGCATTCGTAACAAGGTTGATGAGTTAATGGCACAAATCATTGCGAATGAATATGATTTTGTAGCCATTATGGAGACATGGTTACAGGATGGTCACGACTGGGAGTTAAATATCCAAGGGTACCTGACTATTCGGAAGGACAGACAGGAAAGTAAGGGAGGTGGTGTAGCTCTGATATTCAAGGATGACATCAGGGCGGTGCTGAGAGATGATATATGTTCTATGGAGAATGAGGTTGAATCCATTTGGGTGGAAATTAGAAATTCTAAGAGGAAAAAGTCACTGATAGGCGTAATCTATAGGCCACCAAATAATAACATCACATTGGGGCGGGCAATAAACAAAGAAATAACTAATGCCTGTAAAAATGGTACGGCAATTATCATGGGGGATTTTAACCTACATGTAGATTGGTCGAACCAGCTCGGTCAGGGTAGCCTTGAGGAGGAGCTCGTTGAGTGTATCCATGATAGTTTTCTTGAACAGTATGTAATGGAACCAACGAGGGAGCAAGCTATCCTAGATCTGGTCCTGTGTAATGAGACAGGAATAATTAATGACCTCATAGTTAGGGATCCTCTTGGAAGGAGTGATCACAGTATGGTTGAATTTAGAATACAGATGGAGAGTGTGAAGATAAAATCCAATACCAGGGTCCTGTGCTTGAACAAGGGGAACTACAATAGAATGAGGGAGGACTTGTCTAAAGTAGACTGGAAACAAAGATTTTATGGTGGGACAGTTGACGAGCAGTGGAGGACTTTCAAAGCAATTTTTCAAAGTGCTCAGCAAAAGTATATTCCAGTGAAAAGAAAGGACTGTAAGAAAAGGGGTAATCTGCCATGGGTGTCTAAAGAAATAAGGGAGGCTATCAAATTGAAAGAGAAGGCATACAAAGTGGCCAAAAACAGCATGA
>NC_063367.1:13753368-13764544 GCF_021869965.1 Rhincodon typus | reverse complement strand
ATAAATGTGAAGTCATACATTTTGGTAGGAGTAATAGTAAAAAGGATTATTACTTGAATGGTAAAAAGTTGCATCATGCTGCTATGCAGAGGGACCTGGGTGTCCTTGAGTCTGAATCACAGAAGGTAGGTTTGCAGGTACAACAAGTAATTAGGAAGGCAAATGGAATTTTTTCCTTCATTGCTAAAGGGATTGAGATTAAAAGCAGAGAGGTTATGTTGCAGCTGTACAAGGTGCTGGTGAGGCCACACCTGGAGTACTGTGTGCAGTTTTGGTCTCCTTACTTGAGAAAGGATGTACTGGCACTGGAGGGGGTGCAAAGGAGGTTCACTAGGTTGATTCCGGAGTTAAGGGGGTTGGCTTATGAGGAGAGACTGAGTAGATTGGGATTATATTCATTGGAATTCAGAATATTGAGGGGGGATCTTATAGAAACATATAAAATTATGAGGGGAATAGGTAAGATAGAAGTAGAGAGGATGTTTCCACTGGCAGGTGAAGCTAGGACATGAGGGCATAACCCCAACATTAGAGGGAGCAGATTTAGGACTGAATTGAGAAGGAACTTCTTCACCCAGAGGGTTGTTAATCTATGGAATTCCTTGCCCAGTGGAGTAGTTGTCGCTACTTCAGTAAACGTTTTTAAAGATAAGGTAGACATTTTTTTGAACAATAAAGGAATTAAGGGATACGGTGAGAACGCGGGTAAGTGGATCTGAGTCCACGAAAAGATCAGCCATGATCTTATTAAATGGCGGAGCAGGCTCGAAGGGCCGGACGGCCTACTCCTGCTCCTAGTTCTTATGTTCTTATGTTCACCTCTTGAGTAAACATAGAAACATTTGGCCCCTCAAGCCTGCATCAACATTCAATATCACTGTGGCCAATCCTCTGTATCAATGCCATATTCCTGCTTTCTACCCATACCCCTTGATGCCTTTAAAAGCTAAAAATTTGTCTGTCAGCAGGTGACTACCAGTTAGTGAAATTATTTAATGTTTCTAAAGATAATCGAGCTCCGTTACTTCAACTGTCCTTGGATTTTATGGCAACGAATTACCATCTACTTCTTTATTATGAATAACATTTATCTCTTGGAAGCATTGGGATCTTAGCACTTAAGGAGACTATGTGAGTCTATGCCAGTTACTTTATTGAGTGACCCAGTCAGTCATAAAGTCATACAGCGGAAAAAGACCCTTCGGCCCAACTGGTGAATGCCAACCATAATCCCAAACTAAACTAGCCCCAACTGCCTGCACTTGACCCATATCCCTCCAACCATTTCTTATTCGTGTACTTACCCAAATATCTTTTAAACATTGTAACTGTAACTGCATCCACCAGATATGTTCAACTCTTTTACTCGTTTCTCAAACGTGTGCAGTTTTCTCTCCTTCAAGTATTTACCTATTTCCCTTCTGAAGACTACTGTAGAATCTGCCATCACAACCCCATCAGGCTGTGCATTGAAAATCTTACCTAGTCATTGCGTACAAAGTTTTTCCTCGTGTTGTCGCTTCTGGGCGAGTCACATCAAATGAATACAAAGTAACTTCATTTGAATTGGCCTTGTTATGTTGGCGAATACGGTTGCTATTTTGGTTCTCACAAACGCTAATCCGTTGGTTGTGAGGGTGGAATGTTGGGAAGCACTTCTTTGAACGGTGCAAAAGAGATCCGTTGCAGCCACCAGTGCTGGCAGTTCAACATGCCACCTGCAAGCTGGCACTTCTAATCATGTAGCATCCCTGCTGTGCTGCACTGATGTGTCAACAGACATTGTGTGCAAATTACACTCAAGCTCAAAACATCAACCTTCAGAGCTTATAGCAGAAAGTCTTACAAATGAGTTAAGTCTACATCCTGTGGATGTCACACTGTGTATCCAACAGCAACAACACACTGAGCAGATTTAAAGAAATTTATATAATATATATATTGTAGAAGGAGAGAGAAATTGAAGCATTTGGATTTTGAGACAAATCAGAGATGTTGTGGGGAGAATAAGAACAGGAGCCAATCTAGAGAAACAACCAGCTATAATAATGGTAATAATAATAATTAGCAATTTAGCAGAGAACTCAGTTGGACAATTTCATCATCTGATCAATGGGCTTCACAGCCTAGATAAGATGAACAGCTAAATGTTGCCAAGGTACTCAGCTGGTAGTCAGGAAAGAGACATAATGTTCCATCTAGCCAGTCCCTCAAACAAACGTCCATTAACCCTCAGCCTACTCTGGGGATGTGCATTCCTGAAGACCTCATCTCGTGACCTCCAATTGTCCATTCTCCTACAGTCTCCCACAGTCTCACCCAGCCTGTCAACCCTGTGCCAAATGGAAAGCAACAGAAATCTTTGTGACCTGAACCATTTTTGTTTAGAATTGATAAACAGAAGCATTTATTGAAAATTTGAAAAGTAAACTTCTTATAAACCTTTATTTTGCTGGGATTGCTCACAGATGTAACCTAGTGACTAACTTTCAGTCTATGGAGGCTTCAGGCCCATTCTGGAGAATGGAAATCCTTTACAAGTGATAGTTTTTTTTTTCAAATTCGCTCGTGAGGTGTGGGTGTTGCTGGCTGGCCCTGCATTTATTGCCCATCCCCAGCTCACCACCACCTTCTCGAGGGCAATGAAGGACATACCAATAAATGCTGACCCAACCAGTGACAAGTGAATTAAAAAAAATCAACTAGCTCATTAGGAAAATAGATTTAAGTTCTATTTTTAAAGTAGATCCTGAATATTGCTGAGGAGAGAAACATGTCAGTCAATTCTTCATTCAATCAGGATAAATTGGGAGTATAGATTTCGAAACGCATACAGATTAACCATGATCTTATTGATGCCAGAACAGGTTTGAGGGGCAGACAGGTCTTCCTCTGTTCATATTTCATGTGTTTGCAAATGCGAGAATGCCGAATTTCAAATGGTCACAACAATTGATACTGCAGAAGAAATTGGTATGAATTGGTTGGCAATTCGAATCTGAATATTCAAAGTGCACTAACAACCAATTTGTGTTAATCAGTTGAGGTCAGTTTACACTTGCTAGAAGTGACATTAAGTCAGATGCAAGGTCACACATGCTGCAAACAAAAGGAATATGACTCTGATTGTCTGTTATACTTAAGCCTTGCATTTTTTTGTTGAAATATCGAGGAGCTCAGGAAGTTTGATTCGTCCCAGTCCTTCTCAATGTTAATCACAAAATCACAAAATTGTTAAGGGGCAGAAGCTCCATCGTGTCTGTGCCAATTCTGCCACCTAGCACCATTCTCCTACTTTCTTCCCCATATCCCTGCACACCATTTCTATCAAATAATCGTCCATTGACCTCTTGAACACTCCAATTGAATCAGTCTCCACCAGGATTCCAGGGAGTGCATTCTGTACCATGATGACTCGGCATGCAAAAAGTTCTTTTGCACCACTTTTGCTTCATCACTTTAATCGAAAAGAATTGAATATCCTTTATTGTCACATGTAATCCATTATAGAATTACAGTGAAGGTCTCTGAAATCTGTGCCATCTCGTTCCTTTATCTTTAATGAACAGGAACAGCTTCTCCCTATTTACTCTATCTAAGAACACTGTATGCTTTATGAACTGCTCTCCACCTTTCCACCTTTCCAACCATCTTATATATCCAGGTCCTCCTGCTCCTTACACCGCCTTTAGAATTGTGCACCCTATTTTCTATTATCTTTCAATGTACCCAGATAATCTTAAATTAACAAAGCTAACACCTTGGCCAATCATTACCCATTTCTCCTGAAGAACAAATTGTCACAATCTTTTTAAATTTGGCATTCTTGCAATGGTCCTGACGCGTGCAAGACAGGAAAAGCTTTGACAATACATCTCACTTCTCAGCACAATTGACAATATATCCACATACTTGCTCAAAGAATAAAAACAAATTTCTTGTTCCAGAGCTGGATTAATTAAAGCCACTGCACTCTGAAACAACACTTTATTATTTTCCAGGCGTTTTTGCGTTTGGCACTTTGGGAGGAAATGTTTCTCAGATAATCTTTATTTAACTGTCTGATCATTTGTATCTGCTGTTGCAGATTGCGCATTAAAAGCTATTTAATGCTTAATGGGTCTATGTTCAGATGGCTGAGGGTGGCAGACAGCAGCGTGAGTGACAATAAAATATCCTGCACAGCTGTTGCTGGTAAACATATGCAAAGGAAAATGTAGCATTGTCATGAAAATCTGGGCTTTCGTTTAATGAACAGTGTGCTGTCACTCCCTGCTTGGCTCCATCACTCGTGAATTACTTTAGTACAGAAAAGTGCACGTGCAGAATTTACTCTTGCTGGTTGAATCCTATTGTATTAACCATCGACCCTTCAGGTAAATTTTAAAAAGGGCATTATTTAAGCCTGGTTCTTTCACTTGCTCTGAAATATTCTTGGTGTTGGGCTAATCTTTCAGATTCTTGGGATTGCTACATTTTTGTTAGTGTCACAGGGCAGTAGGTGGCGACAGTGACAGACAGCACCAGCTTTCAAACTAGATAGGACCTGAGTCAGGAGGAAAGGGCTTAAGTCTGACTCCAGAGATTCAAGATGAAAGTTGATGCTGTGCTGAGGGACAGCTGCACAGTTTCAAGCTGCCCCCTTTCGGGTGAGATGTCAAACTCGAAACCCTGTCCATCTGTCTTGGACAGATGTAAAAGTTTCTATCACACCTTCCCTGTTCTTCTTCAAGAAGTTATCCCTGACGTTCCAGCCAATATTTATCCTTTAACCAATATCACTAAAACCAGGTTAACTGGGTATTATTCTTTTGTTTGTTACAGTTGTGGGATCTTACAGTGCAGAAACTGAGTGCTGTATTTCTTCCATGACAGTGACAACACTTCATTGGCTGTAAAGCATGTTGGGGTCATGAGGTCATGAAAGGCACTGTATAAATGCAAATCTTTATTTCTTCCTCCTATGAAAATGTGGCCTTTGTTTCTGTTAAATTGAAAGGAAGCTTACTTTATTTCCCTTCAACAATACAGTCCTTGTAAACGTATGAGAGACTTGGGGTGGAGTATGGCCTCAAGTGTTGGCCCAAACCTGAATGATTCTTGAAGTCTTCTAACATAGATACCAACTGATCAAAGCTTAGAGATGATCAGAGAAATTCTTATCCTATTGCTCCTTAAATTACACAGACACAGTTACAACAGCAGCAAGACATGACCCTCTTGTGATATCCTCTTTAGAAAATGGAAGACACTGAGCTAAGTGCATCTGAAGGAGCAACAGAACAAAATCTTCTCTGATCACCTCTAAGTTTTGACGAGTTTGTACTTGAGTCAAGACCTCTGCTTCAAGCACCGGTCAAGATGTGTACATGGATATTTTCTAACGAACATGTTCAAATGACACACCGCTGGAGTAGGTGGGACTTCAAACTGGATCTCCTGGCTCAGAGTTAGGGACACTACCACCACCCCACAAGGGCCCTAGAATGATAGAGATGTGGATGATAGTCAGCAGGATTCAAGTATACACAGACGTTGCTGTGATTGATTTCTGATACATCAGCTTAATCACTCAGCCCTGAAAACACTTTGTGAACATGTGGGGATATTCTTGATTAAGTCTTCTCCATCTCTGCTCTTCCTGCCCTTGCAACTGCAGGGGGCACAGTCACTGCATGTACCAGGCCTGCCATTAAAAGGGTGAATTGACAAGTATGCTTTGCCATCTGATTTTTATTAGATACAGAGGGACAAGATATAAAATTATTAAATCAATGATATAAGTCCCTCCTTATGTTTGTGTTTGAAAGATAGATGGAAACACAGCACCCAGTTTAGCTGAGTTTTGAAGTCCCATGCCTTTTATATGCGATAGTGTCTTGACCAATACTTTCTTCCTCAATCAATATCATCCAAGAAAAATATTAACGGGTCAGCCACCTTGCTGCGGTTTGTAGGTGTTGAACACGAATGCACAATTCATTGCTTGAAATGTTATGACACCCAAAGTGTATCAGTCTCTTGCAATGTCACAAGAAGAATCTGCAGGTACTGGAGACATCGAGAGAAACATTCTATGAGAACAACAGTGGAAGCTCGAGGGTTATAACGGATAGGCAAGATGCAATATTTCTCGAGAAGAGAACAGAGTGAGGGGGGGATCTGACTGAGCTCCATAAAACAATGAAGGGATTTGATAGTGTCGACATAGAGATCATCTTCCCAATTGTGGGGGAGACAAAAGCTAAGTGCAGTAACTTTAACACATTTGCTTCTGAATCCAACTGCAATCCCAGAGACAAGGTATACAAAAGATTTTATGATCACTAGGTCATTGAGTTATAGAGTCATACAGCGCTGAAACAGATCCTTCAGTCCAAGCAGTCCATAATCCTAAACTAAACTAGTCTCACTTGCCTGCTCCTGGCCCATATCCCTCGAAACTTTCTCTACTCATGTACTTATATAAATGCCTTTTAAATATTGTAGCTGTACCCACAGCCACAATATCCTGTGGAAACAGGCCATTCAGCCCAAAAAGTCCACACCAACCCTCTGAAGAGCATCCTCCCCAGATCCATTCCCCTGCCCTATCCCTCTATTTCCCAAGGCTAACACACCTAACCTACACATCCCTGAACACAATGGGCAATTTAACATGGCCAATCCACCTAATTTGCACATCTTTGTACTGTGGGAGGAAACCAGAGCACCCAGACAAAACCCACACAAACACAGGGAGAATGTGCAAACTCCACACAGACAGTTGCCTAAGGCTGGAATTGAACCCAGTCCCTGGCGCTGTGAAGGCAGCAGTGCTAACCACTGAGCCACCGTGACACCTGAAGGGGTTCCTCCTCAACTCAGTCCTAAATCTGCTCCCTGCTTATATTGGGGTTATGCACCACCCACCCCAGTTCTAGATTCACACCTCACTTAAAGGACAGCACCTCCAGCACACCCTCAGTACTCCACTGGATAAACATCTATACTCAGATGGTCTGAGTGAGACTTGAACCCACAACTTTCATCCTTCGGAAGCCACGTGCTACCCACTGAGCCACAGTTGAAAAGTATGTGTTTAAGCATTTAAGGGGAAATGGGATGAGTACATGAGAGAAAAAGCAACCGAAGGCAACAGTGATGGAGTTTTTGGCTGAATTAAGGCGGGCTGTTGCTTAGGTACAGCATAAGCACAGACCAATCAGACATGATGTCCTGCTGCATGCTGCATCTTCGATATGCCACTATTGCAACATATTTCCGGTCTTCTTTCGATCTCCACGTGAGATTTCATTGCTTCATTGACTGAATACGGCTCCAACATACAAGACTGTTTCTTTTCTGTGGAGTCCAAAATATGTATCGTTAGCCACCCACCAGACAGAACATGTGAGGGTCGCTTGAAGCATTTTTATAACGGAAGCGAGCAGATTGCTGTTTGCAAGAAGAATCAAGCAATCAAGACTGGTCACCAAGGCAACCAGAAGATGGAAGTGAAACAAGAAAAGTAAGTGCTGAGAATTATACAGCCGGTCAACCAACACTTATACAAAGAAAAGGTCAGCAGGTTTTTTTCTTTAGAATTCTATGTTAGAATTGAAAACATAAGGACCAGCAAACATTTCAGTAAAGCAGCAGGTGATTTTCGCCTCAATATATTTTTTTTGCCGGACAAAAATTTCAGAAAGGAGCAACACTTGAGTTCCTTGTTTCAAGAGACATTATTTTTAACTTAGCAGTAAAACCCAAAAGGTATGGCTGCGGACGCAAAACTAAAGAGGTCCATTTTAGATTCAGAACACAGATGGAATCGGGTTTAGTGTTTGTTCAATGTTCCACTTCTCCAGATACAGTCTAAGAGGACAGGCTAGGCCATTTGGGACTAGATGAGGAGAAATTTCTTCACCCAGAGAGTGGTGAGGCTGTGAAATCTTCTGTCACAGAAAGCAGTTGAGGCTAACACACTGAACGTTTTCAAGATGGAGTTAGAGAGAGTTCTTGAGCTAAAGGGACCAAACAGTATGGGAAGAAAATGGGAACAGGGGACTGAGTTGGATGATCAGCTAGGAAGATATTGAATGTTGAAGCAGGATCAAAAGGCTGAGTGGCCTACTCCTGTCCTATTTCCTATGTTTCAATGTTAATGCTTGATTCCATTGAAGTTGCTGGGAAATATTTTTTACATATTTGCTCACAGGATATGGGTGTTGCTGACAAGGCCAGCACTTTTTCTGTTGCCCCTTAGGTCCCTTCTTAATCTAGAACGTAGAACATAGAACAGTACAGCACAGTACAGGCCCTTCGGCCCACGATGTTGTGCCGAACTTTTACCTTAAACCTAAGGTCTATCTAACCTCCACCGCTACCTTGTACTATCATCCATATGCCTATCTAATAGCCGCTTAAATGCCCCTAATGAGGCCAACTCCACCACCCTCTCCGGCAATGCATTCCACGCCCCTACCACTCTCTGAGTAAAGAACCTTAATCTTTCTCCTTTAACGTGAGAGGGGAAATATTTAAAAGAAATCTAACGGTCAACTTTTTCACACAGAGGCTGGTGAATGTATGGAATGAGCTGCCAGAGGAAGTGGTGGAGGCTGGTACAATTACAACATATTAAAGGCATCTGGTTGGGTATGTGAATAGGAAGGGGTTAGAGGGATATGGGCCAAATGCTGACAAATGGGACTAGATTAATTTAGGCTTGACAGGGATCTACTTCAATGCTGTACGGTTCTATGACTCTAATTGCCCTAGAGAAGGTGGTGGCAAGGTTCCTTCTTGAATCACCGCAGGACATGGAGAGTTGGGACATGGGCAATGCTTTAAGGAAGGCAATTCCAGGATTTTGACCCAGTGACAGCGAAGGAATGGTATAAAGTTTGGTATTTGGCATAGAAAGGAACCTACAGGTGGTAGTGTTTCTATTTATCTGCTGCCCTTAGCCTTCTGCATACACAGGTCACTGCAGTGTGGTTGACTCTGAATTGTCCTTTGGGCAATTAGGGATGGACAATAAACGTGATGCCCACATCTCACGAATGACTTAAAAGATAGGCCCAGTCACTGTAGAAATGCATTTAAGCGCAGATATTGGGTTTGTGAAATTCTAAAACTAGCAGACTATTTTATCCTGAGACACTGACAGTTGATGATCCTGGACTCATTTTTAAATATGGATCCTAGTGACTCTTAAATTCCTATATCACCTTGGCTTGACATCTTACCAATGTGGAATCTCTCATCCTTTGTTCTGCAAAACGACAATCCAAGTTAAAAAAGAAATGCAATAAAAAGAAATACACCTTTCCCACCTAATTCCTAAATCGATTTCCAATCCACTAGTCTTTACTCTAAAATAAACTGGAAATGTTAATTTATTTTGCCATTGTTTCTGATGTATTTCAGATTAACTTTGTGGGTTTTCACTGGCATTTCTAGATGCAGATGCATTTGTGCTGTAGCCAATTTTTTGATTGAGTCTCAGTGAAGTGCCTTAGGCTGTATAAAAGGTGCTGTGTAAATGCAAGTTGTTGTTGTTGATGCTTCATGAATCACTGCCATGTGTCACAGCTCATGCCAAGAGCCTAAATTGTGCAGAAAATCAAAATTTCACATTGCAGGTGAATAATTTTGAAACATTTTAAGTGAATGCTCGGTGTGTTTTTCTTTTCAGTGGTATACTGGCATGATTTACTCCCCTTAAGGCATAATTGGATACAGCATACATTTGTCTAAAGGCCATTTCTTGTCAACAATTTTGCTTGGTTACTTTTTACTCATACTGCACTTAATACCTCTCCCTCTCAGGGCACTATTCATTCACAAAGAAAATCCTACAGATCTTTAAAATTAGACAGGAGTAGCTGAAGAGAGGCATGTGAATCTCTCAAGCATCAGTTGCAACCCTCAAAATAAATGCTCCCGATGAGAAAATAAGGAGAAATTGTATTTTTTTTGAACAGGGAACTGTTACAATCTGGTTGGCAGTGCTTGAAAGGATGGTGGAAGAAGTTTCAATTGTTCAAAAGAGGGTTGGAAATATAGAATCATAGAATCTTATTGTACAGAAGGAGGTCATTCGACCCATCGATTCTGTACCAGCTCAGGAAACAGCTACACGGTTGGTTCCATTCTCCAGCCCTATCTCCATAGCGCATGAAATTTATCATACAAAATAGAATATCTTTCATTGTCAAGTGTACTCCAGAAGACTGGAGTACAATGAAAAGATTTTACAATGGCTGCCAATGACGCCATCTTAGGTACAAGTACCTAGATACAAATCTTGGATACAAAAGAGGAATGAAAGGAAAAGTAGTAACATTACTTACGGTATCTAAAAACGTAAGAAATAAGATAATCATAACATAGTTCAAGGATTGAGATCACAGTCTGGTAAAGAATGTCAAACAGAGATTACATTGCAGTTCTGAGGAAGGGTCCCCCGACCCGAAACGTTAATTTCTTCACAGATGCTGCCAGACCTGCTGAGCTTTTCCAGCAACTGTTGTTTTTGTTCCCGATTTACAGCATCCGCAGTTCTTTCGGTTTTCATTACATTGCAGCAGCTCAGCAAGCATGTGGCCTGACTGCCAGCCCCAGGCCCCAGTCTAACTACTGTCCTGCTCCGCACCAAGCTTCCAGTCTGCTCCATACCGGCACTCAGCTCCACCAAGGTAGTTGTATTACTCCAGGACATGGTTACCCCTCGCGCTGCTCTGGGACTCACTTCCCCTCGCGCTGCTCCGGGACTCACTTCCCCTCGCGCTGCTCTGGGACTCACTTCTCCTCGCGCTGCTCCAGGACTTGCTTCCCCTTGGGCAGCTCCAGGACTCACTTCCCCCTCACACTGCACCGGGACTCACTTCCCCGCTCGCTGCACCGGGACTCACTTCCCTTCGCGATGCTCCAGGACTCATTTCCCCTCGTGCTGCACCGGGATTCACTTCCCTTCGCACTGCTCTGGGACTCACTTCCCTGCGCGCTGCACCGGGACTCACTTCCCCTCACGATGCACCACGACTCCCTTCCCCTCGCTTTGCACTGGGACTCTCTTCCCCCTCACTCTGCAGCGGGACTCACTTCCCCTCGGGCTGCTTCGGGACTCACTTCCCCTCGGGCTGCTTCGGGACTCACTTCCCCTTGGGCTGCTGCGGGACTCGCTTCC
>NC_063367.1:13747614-13753358 GCF_021869965.1 Rhincodon typus | reverse complement strand
CTGCTTCGGGACTCACTTCCCCTTGGGCTGCTGCGGGACTCGCTTCCCCTCGCACTGCTGCGGGACTCGCTTCCCCTCGCACTGCTGCGGGACTCACTTCCCCTCACACTGCTCCAGGACTGCTAAAAAGAGAGAAAAAATGGAAAGAATGGTAGAGAACAGGCAGACCAGAGGAGTTCCACGCGGTGTGTTCTACTGTGCTGCCATTTTGCCAGACATTCAAATATATGTCCAGCTCTCTTTAGAATCCACCTCCAGCACTCTCCCAGGCAGCGCATTACAAATCCTACCAACTCTCTGAGTAAAGAAGTTTCTCCTCATCTCAGTCCTAGCTCTCTTGCTGACAGTTTTGAAATTGAAACCCCTAATTACTGACATACCAACTAGTAGAAACAGAATATGCTTCTTTATGCTGTCAAAATTGTTCATAAGTTGGAATACACCAGTAAGGTCACCTCTTAATGTTCTCTGCTGCAAGGAAAATAAGCCCAGTCTCTCTCATCTTTCCTTGTATCTAAAGTCCCTCATTCCTCGTATCAATCTGGTAAATCTCCTTTGAACTCTCTCCAGGCCTTTAACATTTTTCCTTAAATAAGGTGCCCAGAACTAAACACAATATTCCAAATGTGGTCTGACCAATGATTTGCAGAGGAGTAGCATCACTTCTTTCCTTTTATTCTCTATTCCTCTATTTATAAACTTAAGGATCCTATGAGCCTTCTTAACAACAGTCTCAACTTGCCTGGCCACCTTCGGAGAATTATCCACGTGAACCCTGATGTTTCCCTGCTCCTGTACTTCCCTCAAAGTAGTACCATTGAGCCTGTAGTGTCTCTCCATGTTTCTTCTGCCAAAATGCATTACCTCACATGTACTTGACAGTTCAAGTCTATGGGGAAAGAGCGAGAGGACTAATTGAATTGCACCTTCTGAGATCTAGCACAGGTATAATGAACTGAATTGCCACCTGTAGAAATTGTGTGCAGACAACCCATGACATTATAGAATAATGGATGGATGTTTGTGTGTGTGTGTGTCTGTGTGTGCGCGCAAACGTGTGTATGTGTGCGTGTGTGTGTATATGTGCATGTGTACGTGTGTGCGCGCGTGTATGTCTGTGCATGCGTGTGTGTGTATGTGTGAGTGCATATCTGTGTATGTGTGCGCGTGTGTGTGTGTGCGTGCATATGTGCGTGCGTGCGTGTGCACGCGCATGTGGGTGTTGTGTGAGCACGCGCGCGTGTATGTGTGCATCAGTATGCAGGTGGAGTGAAGAGCCTGTGTCAGGAAAGTCAAGGTGTAACAGCCTGAACACTCACACATCTTCCAGGGTGTGGCTAGGATTCAAATGCATAAGGATACCTTTTCCTTAAACAAAACTGGAACAACTATGTTACCCATTTCAGACAGAGATGAGGTGATTTTTTTTTTTCCTCTCTCGCCGTTGTAAATGTTTGTAACTGAAAAGGTGGTGGAAGCAGAGTCCTTGAATAGTTTCAAGACAGAGATAGTTTCATGTTAAGCAAGGTGGGAAGGGATTGGGGATGGGGAAGGTTATCGGGGTAGGTGGGAGTGCTGATTGGAGTTAACTAACAGATAAAACATGATCTTATTGTATGGTGGAACAGGCTCAAGGGGCTTGAATGGCCTAGGCCAGCAGTTCATTCATATGTAGGTTCATAATATCACAGGGATTTACTTAGGGTACCTTTATGACACTGTAGTGATTAGAATGAGGTTAGCCAGGTAGATTTCGCTGAGTATGGGATCCCTGATTGAGGTTGGTTACCAAGGTCAATCAGGGAGCCCTGACTGACAGATATAAACAGGAGCCTCAGGGATTCTCCTCACTCTAAGGACTGGCTTTGAGCCAGCTGGTCAGAGTACATGTACTGTGCACGTGTAAATAAAGGGTAACAGGATATCAGCTTCTGTGGAGTTATTTCATATACTTTTCACCAATTTAGAACATTCCAAAGAATCTTATAGTCAATGAAATACCGTGTAAAGGACGTCACTGTTGGAACACAGGAAATGCGGTGTTCAGTTTGTGCACAGCAAGATCCCACAAGCAGCGCAACATGATCATGATCTGTTAATCTGTTATCTGATCTGAGGTATAATCACTGGCCAGGAATTTGGGCTAGACTCCCCTGTTCTTCCTTGAGATTGGCCCATGGATGCCTCCACCATAGGGGATTTTGGTTCAACATCCCACCTGAAAAAGAGACACCACCTAAAGCCGCAGAGCTCCAATCTCTGTGGGTGGTAGATAACCCACAAACTGGACTTTGTTTCCTCAAAGCTGTGAGAGCGTGCAGCAACCCAAAACTCCATGCACAAGTCACCCCCTTTAAATTACTGTGCACACGTAAGGATAACAGAAGGAAAATAAATTAGTTTTTCTGTAACAAGAGACAACAAGGTGCAGGGCTGGATGAACACAGCAGGCCAAGCAGCATCATAGGAGCAGAGAGGCTGACATTTCGGGCCTAGACCCTTCATCAGAAATGGGGCAGGGGAAGGGGGTTCTGAAATAAATAGGGAGGGGGGGAGGCGGATAGAAGATGGATAGAGGAGAAGATAGGTGGAGAGGAAACAAACAGGCCCGAAATGTCAGCCTCTCTGCTCCTATGATGCTGCTTGGCCTGCTGTGTTCGTCCAGCCCTGCACCTTGTTTTCTTGGATTCACCAGCATCTGCAGTTCCTACTATCTCTAGCTTTTCTGTAAAACTGTCAATGGCCATTTGACATGTCCCGCAGTTAACAGCTGACAAAGTACTTTTGTAGAGTAGTCACTGTTATAATGAAGGAACTACATCACTCAAATTGTGCACAGCAAGCTCCCATAAACAGCAATGCGATAACAACCAACTCTTTTCATTTGACGTGGAATGAGGAGTATATATTGGCCAGCAGATCAGTGCTAACTCCTCTCTTGTGTCCTGAAGTAGTGCATGGTGACCTTTTGTGTGCACCCACGCAAGTGACTGGGTTCTCAGTTTAATGTCTCTGAAAATCAACACCAGCAACAATGCAGCACTCCCTCAGTGTAGCACTTGATTCAAGGGAGCCTTGCATTTCAATAAATCACTGACACACCTTACCCCATGAAAAAAATTTGAGGGAATGTTGCCTCTGGCTTTCTGATGCTCGCTGAGACACAACTAGATAACTGTTGCAGGAAATTCAGCTTTATTGTAAAATGACAAGTGTCACAAACCAAATAATGAGATATATCACAGAATGAGCCATCTTGAATACACTATGCCTGCTCTGTTGTGCTTTAGGGTTCCCAAGAGGAATCTATTGTAAATAAGCGTTTTGGATTAACTGAGTCATCTCGTATGAAATCAGGACACCTTGTAAAAAGTGAGACTTTTTATAGAAACTGTTCAAAAGGCCAATTGCAATGGAGGGTGCTTTGAAATTGTCTTCTTTTAAAGAGACACTGCTTCTAGGGAAAAATTTGCACACATTTTCCATTTGTGGATCTTACTTAGGAGTGAGGATCTCCCGCAACTATTTCTGTCCCTTTTTGCTGATCTATGTTTCCTTACAGTTAAATTGTCAGTTTGTTTTTTAAATTCATTAACAGGATGAAGGTGTCACTGGCTAGGTGAGAAATTATTACAATTGATTTTGCTGTGTGGCCTGGAGTTACATGTAGGCCAGACCAGATAAGGATGGCAGATTTCTTTCTCTGAAAGATGTCATTGAACGAAATATATTTTTAATGATAGTTGACATTGGTTAGCTTTTTATTGAAATCACATTTCACCATCTGATTTGAACCCCAGAACATTAACCTGGGGTGCTAGATTATTAGCCTTGTGACATTACCATTACACTATCACCTCTCCTTGGTTAACCTGGACCAGCTGGTTCAATTTGAGCCAACAATTGAACCTGAAAATTTCTTGCACATAACCAAGCTATCGAGGAATTAATAGCTAGCTTCAGTAATAACAATGATCATCACACACTGCAGAAACCCTTTAGGGTTCCCTTTTGGGAGGTAATCTGTTATCCATGCCAGGTTGCCTACATATGACTCCAAAAGTATGTCAAAAAACAGGAAAGTCGCCATAGTCTCTAGGCTCTTCTCTCCAGACCATAGGCTCTTCTCTCGTTAGAGAGAGACAATTGATGGTGGTTTAAGCTGAGGGGAGGGGAAAGATTAAGAAGGACAATCCTCATGGTAACCTCAGCAGATGCAGGAATTGAACCCTGGCTGTTGGATGGCAATGTGTTTGACTCTTAACCGCTCTCCGAAATGGCCCAGTAAACCGTTCAGTCCAAGGCCAAATGGGGATGGGCAACAAATGCTGGTGATGCTCATATCCTATCAAAATAGAAGTAACATGAATAGGATTTTGTTTGCGTGTATGCACTAGAAGGAGTGAAGCTGAATTGTCTAATGTGTTGAACTGCACACTGGACAATTCATTATTATACGCGGTTGTTGCAGCAATGGCCACAATTTGTTGTATTAAAATATTGCATTTAGCTAGGATAACAGATGAAACATTGCATTAGAATGGGCCATGAAATAGAAGAGGTTAGAAAGAAACCCATATTGGTGCCAATGGTAGATGTATTTCTGGAATGGTGGGACTGACCTATGAAGGGAGATTGGGGAAGCTGAATCTGTATTCTCTAGTCTTCCAAAGAATGAGAGGTAGTCTCACTGAAACTTACAAAATGCTGAAAGGGTTAGCCAGGGTACGTGCAGGTAAGATGAGTTCCCTGACTGAGTCCAGAAGCAGTATACACAATTTCAAAATAAGGGGACACCAAAAGGATCGAGATGACGTGATTTTATTTTGCTCAGAGACTTGTGAATATTTGGAATTGTCTGCCCCAGAGGTCTCTGTATGCTCAATCATGGAATATGTTTAAAGTAAAAATTTATAGATTTACAAGTGCCAATGATCTAAAAGAATATGGAGATAATGTAGGAAAATGCCTTTGAAATGGATGATCAGCCATAGTCATATTGAACAGAGGAGCAGACTCAATGGGCTGAATGGCTTAATCCAGTTGCTATGTTCCACTGATCCAACTGTAGAGTATTCCATTGAATTATGATAGAGGAGGGAATGATTAGAATTAGAATTTGGAATTAGAATTAGGTTTTATTATCATGTGTACTCAATTACAAGGATACTCGAGTAAAGTAAAAAATGTACATTCCCTGTGCCATTTTATGTACAAAGGGACCGAGGTACAAAATCTTAGGTACAAAGTAGAAAAATAAAGCAAGAAGCGAAAAGTTCAACAGTACAGTTCTTCTTTAGTATAAAGTAGAAAAATAAAGAAATAAAATTATAAGTTCAACATTCCAGTCCTTCTTTAGCCATGAGATAGTAGGAATTGCAGATGCTGGAGAATCTGAGATAACAAGGTGTAGAGCTGGATGAACACAGCAGGCCAAGCAGCATCAGAGGAGCAGGAAGGCTGACATTTCAGGCCTAGACCCTTCTTCAGAAATGGGGGAGGGGAAGGGGTTTCTGAAATAAATAGGGAGAGAGGGGGAGGCGGATAGGAGATGGATAGAGGAGAAGATAGGTGGAGAGGAAACAGACAGGTCAAAGAGGCGGGGATGGAGCCAGTAAAGGTGAGTGTAGGTGGGGAGTTAGGGAGGGGATAGGTCAGTCCAGGGAGGACAGACACGTCAAGGGGGCGGGATGAGGCTAGTAGGTAGGAGATGGGGGTGGGGCTTGAGGTGGGAGGAGGGGATA
>NC_063367.1:13737521-13747514 GCF_021869965.1 Rhincodon typus | reverse complement strand
AGGGGAGATTTTGAAGCTTGTGAAGTCCACATTGATACCAGTGGGCTACAGGGTTCCTAAGCAGAATATGAGTTGCTGTTCCTGCAACCTTTGGGTGGCATCGCTGTGGCACTGCAGGAGGCCCAGGATGGACATGTCGTCTGAGGAATGGGAGGGGCAGTTGAAATGGTTCGCGACTGGGAGGTGTAGTTGTTTATTGCGAACTGAGCATAGGTGTTCAGCAAAGCGGTCCCCAAGCCTCCTCTTGGTTTCCCCGATGTAGAGGAGGCCACAACGGGAACAGTGGATACAGTATACCACATTAGCAGATGTGCAGGTGAACATCTGCTATATGTGGAAAGTCTTCTTGGGGCCTGGGATGGGGGTGAGGGGGGAGGTGTAGGGGCAGGTGTAGCACCTTCTGCAGTTGCAGGGAAAAGTGCCGGGTGTGGTGGGGCTGGAGGGGAATGTGGAGCGGACAAGGGAGTCCCGGAGAGAGTGGTCCCTCCGGAAAGCAGATAAGGGTGGGGAGGGAAAAATGTCTTTGGTGGTGGGGTCGGATTGCAGATGGCGGAAGTGTCGGAGGATGATGCGTTGGATGTGGAGGTTGGTGGAGTGGTACGTAAGGATGAGGGGGATTCTGTTTTGGTTGTTATCGTGGGGAGGGGGTGTGAGGGATGAATTGCGGGAAATGCGGGAGACACGGTCGAGGGCGTTCTGGACCACTGAGGGGGGGATATTGCGGTCCTTGAAAAACAAGGACATCTGAGATGTTCGGGAGTGGAATGCCTCATCCTGGGAGCAGATGCGGCGGAGGTGAAGGAATTGGGAATAGGGGATGGCATTTTTGCAGGAAGGTGGGTGGGAGGAGGTGTATTCTAGGTAGCTGTGGGAGTCGGTGGGCTTGAAATGGATATCGGTTTCCAGGTGGTTGCCAGAGATGGAAACAGAGAGGTCCAGGAAGGAGAGAGAGGTATCAGAGATGGTCCAGGTGAACTTAAGGTGTTGGTGAAGTGGATGAACTGTTCGAGCTCCTCGTGGGAGCACGAGGCAGCGCCGATACAGTCATCAAGTAGCGGAGGAAGAGGTGGGGTTTAGGGCCAGTGTAGCTACAGAAGAGGGATTGTTCCATGTAACCTACAAAGAGGCAGGCATAGCTTGGGCCCATACGGGTACCCATGGTCACCCCCTTTGTCTGTAGGAAGTGGGAGGAATTGAAAGAGAAGTTGTTGAGGGTGAGGACGAATTCGGCTAAGCAGATGAGGGTGTCAGTGGAGGGGGACTGGTCGGGCCTGCGGGACAGGAAGAAGCGGAGGGCCTTTAGGCCATCTGTATGGGGAATGCAGATGTATAGGGACTGGACGTCCATGGTAAAGATGAGATGTTGGGGACCAGGGAATTGGAAGTTTTGGAGGAGGTGGAGGGCGTGGGTGGTGTCACGGATGTAGGTAGAGAGTTCCTGGACCAAGGGGGAGAAAATGGAGTCCAGATAGGCGGAGATAAGTTCAGTGGGGCAGGAGCAGGCGGAGACAATGGGTCGACCAGGGCAGTCGGGTTTGTGGATTTTGGGAAGGAGATAGAAGCGGACGGTGCGGGGTTGGGGAACGATAAGGTTAGAGGCTGTGGGTGGGAGGTCACCTGAGGTGATGAGGTTGTGGATGGTTTGGGAGGTGATGGTTTGGTGATCAGGGGTGGGGTCATGATCAAGGGGGCGGTAGGAAGAGCTGTTAGAGAGTTGGCGCCTGGCCTCGGCGATGTAGAGGTCAGTGCGCCATACTACAACTGCGCCTCCCTTGTCCGCAGGTTTTATGGTGAGGTTGGGATGGGAGCGGAGGGCTGCAGGTTCTGCAGGGGAGAGGTTGGAGTGGGTGAGAGGGTTGGACAGTTTGAGGCGATTGATGTCACGACGGCAGTTGGAGATGAAGAGGTCGAGGGAGGGTAGGAGGCCTTGGGGTGGTGTCCAGGAGGAGGAGGTGTGTTGGAGGCGGGAGAAGGGGTCAGTAGGGGGAGGGTTAGGCTCACGATTAAAGAAGTAAGCGCAAAAGCGGAGGCGGCAGAAAAACTGTTCAACGTCCAAGCGTGAGCAGTATTCGTTGATGTTAGGGTGGAGGCAGGCAGATGCTTCACACTGGGCTTTGCCCATGAGGGCTCGAACTCTCCCCCGCTCTGAGATTGATCTCCTCCATACTGCCAAACCGCCAATGACCACTCCAGATCTCGATGATGCTGCAATGCCACCGTTTGCTAGAGTTCCACCTGGCTACCAGATGCCTCGTCATTAAGCGCCATCATGCGTTCCAGTCATGAAACGTAGATCTTGATGCATTTATTGCCTCTCCTTACTTGTCCGGGAGAATGTTTTGATGGGCTCCCTTCTCAAGCCACAGAGCCGTGGAGTCACAGTGCCAATTTATGAATTTGTTCCTATTAAGGGAATTCGGATGTGTTACTCTATTGCACCATACAGTGGAGAATGGTCACAGTGGAGCCTTGTGGTTGGGGCAGGACCTACACTGAAAAGGGGATAAAAAAGAACATGATCTGTACCTGTTTGAGATAAAAAGGATTCAACAAAATGAGATTGTTAAATAAAAACGGAAAGAACTGCGGATGCTGTAAATCAGGAACAAAAACAAAGTTGCTGGAAAAGCTCAGCAGGTCTGGCAGCGTCTGTGAAGAAAAGAATCTGAGCTAACGTTTCGGGTCTGGTGACCCTTCCTCAGAACTGAGGGTGGCTGGGAGCACGTCAGTTTATGTGCCGAAAATAGGGAGGAGGCGTTAAGATTGTTGATTGCCTGATTCCCTCATGGGACTCATCTAATTTGCATCACTGGAAATACTTATTGATCAGCGAATATTTGAGCTATTCATTACCAATGCAACATCAGAGTTCATTTTACATCCCTTTTTCATAATAGAGGAATAAATATTCAGTGGAAAACTTAGCATTATATTTGTATATTGCTACCCCATTTGTGTGGGTTTTTATGGAGGGGTCAA
This sequence comes from Rhincodon typus, assembly GCF_021869965.1. Taxonomy (NCBI): domain Eukaryota; kingdom Metazoa; phylum Chordata; class Chondrichthyes; order Orectolobiformes; family Rhincodontidae; genus Rhincodon; species Rhincodon typus. The sequence continues at coordinate 13,744,535 of NC_063367.1, read as the reverse complement.
TGGTTCTGGGATGGCAAAGATAGTGATTAAGAGTGTGAAAGAAATTAGATTGCTAGAGAAGAAACATCCCTCTTTCATATAAAGTGGTTCCCTTATCAAAAGAAACTTGGAATCATAAGAGCACAAGTTACTGTGTATGAAATTATCAGAAGTTTTAGTTCCTATTAATATTTTGACTGTTTTTAAAGGCAGGTAATAAACACTGGTGTCAGAGAAGCATAGATCTCACAATCTTGATTCTTTCTGTCAATGAGAATGCAGAGCATACGAAGTGGCTGTGGCAAATAGCACAGAGGCATTTAAGAGGAAGCTCGATAGTACACGAGGGAGAAAGGATTAGAAGCTTAAATGGAGGAATGTAATGCAGTATGGTAGGAAGAGGCTTGTATGGAGACTAAACACCTGATGGCATGAATGGCCTATTCCTGTGCTATGAAAGTTCCTGCAACAATTTTATGTAGAATGAAAATTCCTTGTGTCAAACATGGGATTTCTTGAGTTAAACACAGCCTGTAAACTGAGTGCGTATCTTTAGGTTTAACAATACTGCGAAGGCACAGTTCTAGTTGAGACAGATGGCTTGAAGTTTCTTAGCAACACTATTGTAAGATCGTAGAGTTACATTTAGTTTGGTTTCTATGCTTACTAAAGTTACAACTAAAAAAATGACTCTAACAGTACACATGATTGATGGACGACTCACTGCACTGACTATATTGCACTGCTGAAGATGAGGTGAGAACCTTTATACCGGAATATCACGTATCATAACATCATTTCAATATCTGAGAGGTACACTGCCTTACTGGAATTTTTTGTAACAATACAATACATTTACGTACATTGGAACGTAGTGCATGCCAACATCCAGGTCACTATTAAGTCTTTCAGATGCTCAAAGATAAAAAAAAGTCTGTATTTATTTTTACATATGGCCCCTTAATACCATTGCCTGGTTTTCTACATGGATTCCACCAGACTCACAATGCAATTGCTTACATTGGACAAGCACATTGGTGGTGCAAGCTCTCCTACTGACCTCAGTACAGGACCTTCAATTTTGGCCTGAGTTTTAGGGCTAGGATTAAGATTAGGATTAAGCTAAAGATCAGTCGTGCTATCAAACTAAGAATGAAAGCATCATGATTCCAATTCAACCTTTATTTTTGCCCTTGTTCCACCTAACTTCCTTCCATCTTCCAAAGTCTTTGTTCAGGTCTATTGCTTCACAGCTGCTCTCTTCTATTTCAGGAAAGTTTCCATAGCCTTTGTGTGAAATTTTGCACTGAGCATTGTTCAATGGCATTTTCGTGCACTCAGTGACAAGTGCATATACTCACACATTTCCAATCTACAGTGACTAGACATATGACCCTGTCAGGTTTTGCTTCCCCAGCCCTGAGGCAAAGGTGAGCACCCTTCTCACCATGTCATAGAGTCGTACAGCACGGAAACAGACCCTTCTGTCCAACCAGTCCATGCCAACCATAATCCCAAACTAAACTAGTCCCACCTGCCTGTGTTTGGCCCATATCCATCCAAAAATTTCTTATTCATGAACTTATCTAAACGTCTTTTAAACATTGTAATTGTACCGATATCCACACTTCCTCTGGAAGTTCATTCTACACATGAACTATCTTCTCTGTAAATAAAATTGCCCCTCATGTCTTCTTTAAATCTTTCTCCTGTCACCTTAAGAATATGCCCCCAAGTCTTGAAATCCCCCACCCTAGGGAAAGGACACCTGCCATTCACCTTATCTATACCCCACGTGATTTTATAAACTTTTATAAGGTCACCCCTCAACCTTGTACACTCCAGTGAAAAAAGTCCCAGCCTACCCAGCCTCACCTATTAACTCAAACTGTCCATTCCCAGCAACATCCTAGTAAATCTTTTCTGAACTGTCTCACCCAGAGTCTAAGAATCTCACATCCTCCCATGCCATGCTGCTGTAAATAGCTCACTGATCTTGTTAATTGTTATTCTTCTGTCAGTATTAACTGGCAAGATCTATATTTTATCACCCTTACTTGCCCTTCAATTCAAAAGGCTATTTCAGAGGGCAATTAAGAGTCAACCACATCACTGTGGGTCTGGAGTTACAAGGAAGCTAGACCAGGTAAGGACAGCAGATTTCCTTACCTAAAGGGTATTAGGGAAACAGATCTTTTTTTTTTAACCACAGTTGATGATAATTGTCATAGTCACCATTTCTGAGAATAGTTTTATATTCCAGATTAAATTTAAATTCCAGCAGCTACCAAGGTGGGTTTTGAATCCCTGAGCCTCTGGGTTACTAGCTTAGGAACGTGACCATTCTGCCCCATTTGCCAAATGAGGTCACTGTTACTTTTCGCACCACCCCTAATTATTGAAGTTTAGAAGCTGTGTACCTTGAAGTGTAACATCAGTAAGGCTGTGTATACCAGGAGGGTCATGAATCTACACTCATGCATACAGATGGACACACACACGCATGCACAGACACATATATACATCATAAATACATGTATATCTGCTTTACTAGATGTGGCTTTTTAAAGATGCAATGCTTACCTTTACTTTGTTGGATTTGTCGTGTGACAAGCAATTTTCTTGTGTCAGAAAAGCAGGCAATTTAAGTCCTCGAGCTAAAATGTAGAAAACAGAAATCTGAAATCTTAAAATCTTGCAAGTCCATCTGTCATCAGAAACCGCAGAATTCACATTAATAGCAAAAAGGCAGGATGGTGGCTGTATGGTTAACACTGCTACCTCATAGCGCAAAGGAACGTGGGTTCAATTCCACCCTCGAGTAGCTGGCTGTGTGAGCTTGCACATTCTCCCCATGTCTGTTTGGGTTTCCTCCCAGTCCTATGGTTTCCTCTACAGTGCAAAGATGTGTAGGTTAGGTAGATTGGCCATGCTAAAATACCTGCCATGTGCAGGCTAGGTGGATTAGATGTGGAAAATGTCAGGGCTAGAGTGGCAGTGATGGGTCTGAGTGAGAAGCTCTTCATGGGGTCAATGGGCCGAATGCCTGCTTCCACCCTGTAGGGATTCTATGAAATTCTGACAAAGACAATGGGGAGGTTTTTTTATATACTGCATAAAAACCATTGATCAGTGTAAGATGAAAACTGAATCAGCGCAGACAATTGTCATTCGAGACAAATTATGATGCAGGAGGCAATTTTAAAACTGCAGTAATTGTATTATAAAATATTATCATAAAATGAACAAAATCAAGGCCATATTATGAATCACAACCTCATTATTGTCAGTGCAGACACATTACGCTAGTAAATGCCCGTCCTATATATTTTGCTTTACAACGTTCTGTAGCCTGTTCCTGGACCCAGATGTGAGGCAGTGCGAGGAGACTTTTCCCTAATGTCCACTGAATTTTTACTAGTCCCAACAAGGACTGCCAAAAGCTGAAAGATCACAGCAAGGGCCGTAGGTGAGAATAATGGGCAGCGTATCATCCTCTCAAGCTCAGGCTGATTGATCTTTAGGTTGCACTCAACTGGGCAGCTGTTTTAATGTTTGTAATCCATTTAGGATGTAAAATTGACACAGATGCAGCGCTGGACCACGGTGATAAGCAGTTTTGCAAGCCAACAATTAAGACTGGCTTTATCAGGCACAGTTACTGCACTGCTCCTGGTCTACAAGAATAGACGAGAGGGAGGGAATTGTTGGCATTAGTGGACAAGGGTCCTTTGGACCCAAATAGACCAAGATGCAACCTACTTGTAAGTCAAGATGATCTGACAGACATGTTTCAAGATTACAAAGAGAATCAATATGGTAGATACAAACCCGATGTCTCCATGTGTGAGGCTGACAAATGTTAGGCAATGTAAACATAATGTCTTTCACAGAGTCATAGAGTCATACAACATGGAAATAGAGCCTTCGGTCCAACTAGTCCACCCGACCATATTACGCCCCCTAGGTTTGTACTGCCCCACCTTAAGGAAAAAACCTTTGCTATTCACGTCATCTATGCCCCTCATGATTTGATAAACCTCAAGCCCCAACACTCCAGTGGAAAATATCTCAGCATATCCTGCCTATTTTTATAACTCAAACTCTCCATTCCCAGCCTGGTAAGTCTCTTCTGAAACTTTTCCAGTTTAATAATATCCTTCCTATAACAAGGCAACCAGAACTGTGCACAGTACTCCAGAATAGGTATCACCAATATCCTGTCCAACTTTATTATAGTTAAATGATGTGTCAACAAAGCAGGGGAGGTGTGAAAAAGTTGTTATTCACACAGCAAGTGTTACGTCACCATAGTCTTAGTGGACCATAGGACTGCTCTGACATTAGAGAGAGATGGCTGGTGCTGAGTTTAACCTGAGGGCTACCATACCCCACGTGAGGGGAGAGTTTAAGAAGGGCAGTCCTTCATGGTAACCTCAGCTGGTGCAGGATTTGAACCTGTGCAGTTGGCATCACACTGCTTCACAAACCAACCATCCAGCCAACTAAGCTGGTTAGGGGATGGAATACACTACCTGGAAATGTGGTGAAGGCATGTTCAATTGAGGCAATTCAGAGAGGCATTGGATGATTATTCAGGTCTAAATGATGTGCAGGGCTCTGGGTGGAAGGCAGGAGATTGGCACTGGGTTCTAGAAGTGGTACAGACACAGTGGCCGAATGGCCTCCTGCACTGTAACATTTCTGTCATTCTGAGTAATTCCACTAGGGAATTCAGAAGAAATGTCACTACTGAGGGAAAGGTTAGAATGCAGAACAGTGGAATAGTTGAAGCAGGCAGTGTAGATGCATTTTAGTGTCAGAAGTCACACGACATCAGGTTATAATCCAACAAGTTTATTTGAAATCACAAGCTTTCGGAGCACTGCTCCCTCATCAGGTGAAGTCAATGAGGCCTGCAAGTGCTGAGTTGTAGAAATAATCACCGGAAGCCAAGTCTTCAGGGGAACCAATGCTAAGATGTCCTTTTCTTTCCGGTCTTAAGGCGTGAGAGTCTTGGGGAGGGACTGTGAGTTGTGAGGCAAGAACAGACAGTGGCTTTTAGCTTCCACACCTTTGCCCCAGACTGGGTCAAAAGAACTCCCTAAACTGGTCAGCAGGTCATGCTGACATAAAGATTCAGCAAAATGTATCTTGTCTTCAGTAAGATTCAAGTTCTGTATACTCAATGCTAGCAATAGTGTTCTTCATGAAGATGGCTTTATCAGCTTCATGGTAATTTTTTTTAATCATAGGTAGTGGTAGGTGCAGGTAGAGTCACAATATTTAAAAGACATTTGGATAGGTACACAAATAGGAAAGGTTGAGAGGCATTTAGGCCAAATGTAGTCTTGTGGGTTTGATTTAGTTTGGGAAACTTAGTCGGCCTAGATGAGTTGGACCACAGAGTCTGTTTCTGCATTTTATGACTCGATGACTCCACTGGCAATACCAAGAAGGGAGGAAATTGGGATGTGATGAGTTAATACCTTTAAGTGGTCATTAATCGCTGACTTAAGGGCCTTAATTGCTGACGAGATGAAAAAGACACCCATGGACATTCTTGCTGATTGATGAAGTGACAAAAATTGAGAGAATATCTCTCCAGGGACAGTGCACTGGATTATTTGTCCTCCTTACCATGTTCACTGCTCCCAGGGGAGAACATTGCACCCAGTGGACAAGAAGGGCCTTGTATGGAGCAAAGACAGTGGTGTTGACTGAATGACTTATTTCTCTGCTGTTCATTCTGCAGTTTCAAAATTCTAAAGCAAACACCCAAAGGCTTGTTTGATTTTGAAAATACAACACCATGTTTCCGTTGTGATTCTTCTATCTTAGTCTGTTGCCAAGACATCAGTTGATAAGATTTTCAATAACGGCAGAACAAGGGAAATGAAACACAGTTGCGTAAGGTGTTGGTGAGACCGTTAAATGAAGAAAAAATTGCCTTTGTCCCATAGACCATTGGTGGTGAAATTAGCCTGGGGCTCACGCCCACTTCAGGCAAACAGTCCATTTGAAAATGCAAGGCCTTCATGACAACATTAGTTAATACAGGAATGGAACCGTTGCTTTTGCTGTCCTCAGCATTGCCAGCTGTCCAGTGTTGCTTGCCAAGCTAAATAGTTCCCATATATGGTGTTAGCTTTCTTACATGAGGGACGAAATCCTATCATTAGGATTTGATGTGAGGTTGGGCCTGGGTGGGCTGCTGTTCAGAGATTTGGAGTGAACTCAATGGGCTGAAAGGCATGCTCCCACACTGTTGGGATTCTCTGATTCTGTATAAGATCCTGAGAGGGCTTGACAGGATGGACACTAAAGATAGGTTTCCTCTTATGAAAGAGATCAGTGGACACAATTAAAAACAAGGGATTGCTTGTTGATGACTGAAATGAGGAGAATTTGTCTCTGGGAGGGTGTTAGACTGTGGAATTAATTTATTTCCCAGAAATTAGTGGAGGCTGAGCTAGTGACTATTTTTGAGGCTGAGTGAGATACCATCTTAATTGACAAAGGAATCAAAGGGTATGGAGGAGTCAGTGGGAAAGTGGAATTGGAGCCACAATCAAATCAGCCAGGATCTTGTCAAATGGTAGAGAATCTCGATGGGCTGAATGGCCAATTCAGCTCCTAATTCATGTGTATGGACTATGAAGCCAAATGTATTCAGTAAGGAAGTCCTCCATGGTTTTTTTATTAAAGTTTCGCAATCGCTTAGCCCAAAAGTTGGTGATATTCTTGGCATGAGGACCCTTTAAAACCTCAAAGATCTGGGACCAAACCAAAATATTTTAGACATCACAAATGTATTCTGGAGGCAATATTTATTTTGGGATGGGGAAAACTCTGTCTTCATTTTTTTTTGAAAAATTGAGCCCTGTATAAATAAGCTTTATATATATGCTTTTTTAAATTCATTGATGGAATAAGGATGTCACTGACAAGGCCAGCATTTATTGCCCCATCCCAAATTACCCAGAGGGCAGTTAATAGTCAACCACATTGCTGTGGGTCTGAAGTCACATGTAG
>NC_063367.1:13649260-13737121 GCF_021869965.1 Rhincodon typus | reverse complement strand
CATGTAGGCCAGACCGGGTAAGGATGACAGTTTCCTTCCCTAAAGGACATTAGTGAATCAGATGGGTTTTTCCAACAATCAACAATGGACTGTCATCGTCATCATTTGATTTGTCATTCCTGTTTTTTTTATATTGAATTTAAATTCCCCCATCTGCCATGGTGGGATTTGAACCCAGGTCTCCAGAACATTACCTGAGTTTCTGGATTAACAATACAGCACTAATACCACTGAGTGGGGGGAGAGTGTGTGTGTGTGTGAGAGAGACAGAAATGAAAGAATGTGTATGAGAGAGAGTGACAGATTTGGTAGTATGTGTGTGAAAGAGAAAAAGGAGCGTTCTATGCTGAGAAAGAGAGACAGAGAAGGAGGTGTGTGAGGTGACAGGGTAGGAAATGAGTGAGTGAAAACCGAAAGAACTGCAAATGCTGTAAATCGGGAACAAAAACAGAAGCTGCTGGAAAAGTTCAGCAGGTCTGGCAGCATCTGTGAAGGAAATACTAGAGTTAGTGTTTCGGGTTCGGTGACCCTTCCTCAGAAGTGAGTGAGATGGAGATATGTGTATGAATAAGGGAGGGAGAAAGAGAGAGAGAGAGAGGAGAAGGTACCCGTGTGTGTGAAAGAGAGACAGGGATGTAACATGAATGCCAGACAGAGGAAGAATTGGATGTGAGAGAGTGAGATGGAGATGTGTGTTTGAGCGAGAGAGGGAGTGCATGTGTGAATGTGTGTGTGAGAGAAAACATGAGCAACTGAGGCAGGCTCCAGAGAGATGAGATAATTTAGGTTTGTGGTTGTCAGATAGTTTCATTGACTTGAAGCAAATGAATGCACCACATTAGGCCTATCAACACCTTGAGCTCATTCAATTCAAAGCTGATAAATTGTGGAGGGAGTATGTGTTTATTGGAATTCTCACTGCAGTGGAAAACAATTGAAGCAGGCCAGAGACACCCAATCAGATTAGCTTAATTTTAAGAAGACGATGTTGGTTAGAATTCAATTGTACTTAAATTACAGATGGCTTGTGCTACTGCTTTCACCTGTGGGAATCCTTTGTGATACCTATAGAGCCGTTCAGAAAAATGCAATCAGTTTATCCACAGTACAGTGGTTATTTTAGTCAATTGTTTGAATAATATTGATGACAACCTAAGAACTAAAGTTTCTGGTCTGCTTAAAGGAGAGTTCACAACCCCTTTCATGGGACATGGGTTCAGTGGCAAGGCCAGAATTTGTCACCCATCCCTAATTGCCACTTCATCTGAACGGCTGAGCCATTTGAGAGGGCAGTTAAGAGACAACAATATTGCTGTGGGTCTGAAGTCACGCATAGTCCAGTCTGAGGAATGATGGCAGGTTTCCTCCCCAAAGGACAAATAGGTTTTGATAATGAACGATTCTCAACTAATGGTTACCATCACAGAGACTGGTTTTCAATTTCAGATATGTAACTGAATTCAAACTCTACCAGTTGCCCCTGTGAAATTTGAACCGTGCCTCCACTGTTGCATGTTTGCTGTGACTTAGCGGGTAGCACTCTCCTTCTGAGCTTGAAGGTCTCGGCTCCAAGACCTGATGTTTGAGCACCAAAATCTATAATGCATGGTGCAAACTTGAGGGAGTGCTACTCCATTAAAGATGTTGTCTTCTGGATCAGGCCTCACATTTATCACCTCAAATGTATGTAAAAGATTCCATGACACTATTTCAAAGTCTACCTCCCAGAATTAAAGAAAAACATCTTTGTAGACTATATTTCAAAGCAGCAATTATTCCCCCCTCGATATTCTGCTTAATACCTCACTAATTTCAAGAAAAAAAGATTATTTGCTCATTGCCTCATTGCTCTGTTATGAATACCTCAGGATCCATGTACTTGGCATAAGTTTAGTTTTAGGAATTAATAAACATTTGGACTGAGAGGTTAACCGAAAGATAGAGCTATGAAATAGCGGGAGGGTTTCCTTAGCTAAAGAGTCAGAGATGTGGCATGTTCTATGCATGCAAATAAATATAGTCACAATTTTTTTTTCTTTTGGGAGGTAGACTTAAATGACACAGTAATTCCTGAAAGACTATGAAGACCTTTGGCTTCATGAGATCAAAGTAGAAATTGTAAGTGAGGGATAATTAACCTAAAAGTCAGCCTAGAGCATATTGTGTTGTCATGAAGCTGGGTGGAGTTTAGGAAGGCTGTCTAATTTCAAGTTAGCTGGGTGTTTGTTGTGAAAAGCATTTACTTGTGATTTGGTTTACATTACATGGTTTACAGCTCACTTAGAGAAGTAAGCTAAAATAAATGATAAACATACCTAACTGTGTTACATATATAATTTTTTAACCATATTTGTAGATTACTAATGCATGTTTTGTTTGAGCCTTTTATTTACAATTTGTTTCAGTTAAAAAGAAATGAAATCTTATGTTTTAGCTCTGTCGATTAAAACAAAGTGTTAAGAGTTTGAAAAAATGTTAATGGTCTGTAACTGGATCAGAACAGCTGTTTGTCAGATCTTTCTGTGTATGTTAGCCTCGGTGCTTCCTCCAATAGTGAAAGCATTTCAGGAACATAGCTCATTAGTTGTAAAGCATCTTGGAACATCTTGTAATCATGAAAGGCATTGCATAAATGCAATCATTTCTTTCCTGAGATCAAGTAACTTAAAACAAGCCAGGTAACTATTCCGGACGTCTTAGTCTCTGTGCCAGCGTAGCCTTGTTGTATTCCTTGTTGCCTTGTTGTATTCAGCAGGTTGTGAACTGTAATGGTACAGGGTTATAAATCATTCAGCAAGAGATAGCAATGCACAGAGAAGGGCATATCCCTCCTTTGCCTGAATTAACTAGCCAATTATACACTCAAATAATGGCGTGCACGTGGACTTGCCTTTATTTTCCAGCAAGCTTGGGGTGAACACATGAAAGAATGTGCAACATCAAGAGTTCCAGAATTTCAAGCCTCTGAGAAGGAAGTCAAATCAATTAATCTCCTTCCTCCAACACCTACTGCCTCAGTGCTTCTCTGTACATACTCAAGTAGAGAATTGCATGCTGAGCTAGTTTCTTGGAGCATTAGTTTAATGAAAGACTGTGAGTTGCTCGTTTAAACACCCCAGCACATTTTGGGAGTGTTGAAGACTCAGTCTGCTGGAGATCATCTCTCGTTATCAATATTCCTGTCTGTACGCTGTTTATGTCATATATCCATATAGATTAGGTCCATGTCCCTTCTCTGAATGGTTAGCGAAATTCCATGGGAAAACCAAGCAAACAACACAAAGAAGAAAAGAGAAGCACCAGCAGTAGACAGGATGATCTCAAAATATAGTATAATTGTCAGGTACATTCAACAGTTTTTAAAACAAAAATCTCCCTGCTGTCAGACCAGGTCAGAGACAGTGCTGTTAACTCTCAGCTCGTGAAGTTAAACATACAATGATTGACACTGCATGAAATAAGGAGAGCGCACAACCATGTGGGCCCAGTGGAAGTTTAAAAAACTCTCATCTGCCTTGAAGGTTTGGAGGTAAGGAGATTGCTCAGAGCTGCATGATGTGTAAAGCTTTCTTTTCCTCAGATGCCTTCCCTTCAAAGTTTCTGGGCATGAAATTAGTGCAGATTGGTGACGAGGGTGCTCCTGATAGATATGTGATCCTCCTATGGGTTGCGTGGTTGGTCAGACTTGTTGGCAGCTGTCTGGGGTAGGTGTTCAGCCTCTTTTGTACATCCGGGAGAGAGTCACATTGCTTTCTTGGGGCCCCGTCTTCTTTTTTGTTGTTCAGTCATGGGATGAGGGCATTGCTGCCCATCCCTAATTGCCCAGAGGTTAGTTAAGAGTCAATCACATTGCTAAGGGTCTGAAGTCACATGTAGGCCAGACTGGAGTAGAAAGTATGATGTTGGTGGAATTAGGGTTGTTGAAAAGTTAACACCGAGGTATTCAACCTGCTGATGTAGTAGTCCTGGCAAGTTAAAATCACTATGATCCTACCAGGTCATAGGGCTGCTCTCTCATTGAAGAGATGTGACTGGTGGTGGTTTAAATATGAGGGTCACCATGCCTCAGGCAAGGGGAGAGTTGAGAAGGAGAGTCCTTCATGGTAAGCTCAGCCATTGTAGAAATTGAACCCACACTGTTAGCATCACCTTGCGTTATAAACCAACCATCCAGCCAACTGAGCGAACCAACTCCATGTTTGATAAAAGAAATACTAATAAACTAATCTATAAATTGGTCTTGAGGATTTCAAGTGATGGAACTGTGACTATATCCTTTAGTGGCTTGTTCCATTGTAGGACTTTCTTGAGAAGAAAGACTGTTATACACTGTCTTAGAAACAAGTGATTTTCACTCTTTAAGTTACTGTTTAAACCTTCTTCCTTGACCAAGCTCTTAATCACCTGTCCCAATAGCTCTTTATGTTTCTTTTTTCTTTATTATCTCACTGGTTGTGGATGCTGCTGGTCAGCTCAGCATTTTTCGCCTACCTTCAATTGCCCTTGAATTTAATGGTTGCTAGGACCATTTCAGAAAGGGCTTAAGAGTCTACCACATTGTTATGCATCTGGAGTCATATGTAGGCCAGACGAGGTAAGGATGACAGATTTCCTTCCCAAGAGGACATTAGTGAACCTGATGGGTTGTTACTGCAACTGGTTCTTGTTGCCATTGCTGAGACTAGCTTTTATTTTGACCAGCAATAACTTGGACCTCTGGCTTACAAGTAGCAGTGACAATATCATTATGCCACCATCTCATTGTCAAACATTTGATAGTGCTCATGTGAAGCACTTGTGAGTCTTTATTAACCTATTCAAAAGACTGTAGAGTATAAGTAGTTGTTGCTTCTAGATCACGAATGTTAGCTGAGCCATTTGATCAACAAATATGTTTTGAATGACCAGCACCTCTAAGTTTCTCGAGGGCATCTGTCTTTTGAACACCCCACAATTTCCCATTCTCTAGCCCAGGACTTTGAGGCTGTTTGCAGTAGCCAGCTGAAGTTCAATAACTTGTTGCTACTTTTTTTGTTAATTTCACCAAGGGCATACTTCTTTCCATATCTTGCTAACATAAGCACATAAGCAATGAGATCTCTGATTATCCACATTGAGAAACGATGATGGGTACGTTCTTCATGGGTCATGAGCATTTTCACATACTGTCGATTTTCTGACAATATTTATTGGGTAACACTGGTGCAACTGCCAGTTAGCTTGCAGTGACTTGATCCAGATGACAAGATGAGATCTTGTCAACACTGTTGCTCCCCCAGCCCTCCAACCCCCAACTCCCCCCCCATCACTATTGCATATTGTTGCCCCCTCCACACTTTATGTCAGCTCTGATGAAGCATCATCTAGACTCAATGTTAGCAAGCCCTCTCTCCACAGATGCTGCCTGACCTGCTGTGATACCCAGCATCTTTTGTTTTCAGTAACGTGATGCCCACTTTGCCCAGCAAAGCAGCAACAGTCAGTGGCAGCCTTTTTTTTAAATATAAAGTCTTCTGGCACATGAACGAACATGTCCCTCGGAAACCTCTAGCCACAACTCTCTTATTTCAGAGCTTTCTTCAGATATAAGATGTGACACCTCATTGATTTGCTTTGGTTGTGCATCTTCCAAATAAAATGTGTGGTTTTATTGTTCTTTCATTTTCCCTTCAGCAACTCGGTTGTCAGAAAGTTTTACATCAATATTCTACGTACCTTGTAAAGCCTACTGACTCTTGAAATTCTGTTTTGAGTGTATTTACTTGCTGTTGGTATTATTGCACAGCTAGACAGAATTGGCTATTTGGGTGGAAGGGGATGAACTATTTAAGGGCTGTTTTCTGCTTTCCTATTCCTGCAAAATACCATGCGATTACGTTTTGTGCGTTGAATTTGAAATGCCAAGTGTGATATTAAAGCTTCTTGCTGCTAGAAAGAGCCTATTGTGAGCTTTCCAAAAATACAGTGTTAGGGTTAGGCTGTGAAAAGCCACTTCCCCTAATATTGAATTGAACAAAAGCTCAGGGGACCAGACTTGGCTGGTGCATTCTCCATGACAACACCTTGACCAGTTGGAGTTGACCTGCCAACCAATCAACAAGCTTTTCTTGTGCATTATAATTATTGCTGCCTTTGAAATTTGGTATTCTTGCATGTGTCCTGATGAGTACAACATATAAAGCTTCAAAAGTATTTCTCTTTGTTCAGCAATATTCAATTTCTATACCACTAAAAAAATTGGTTTGGTCAACCTGTGAAATCATTCAGTCATATATCACTCAATTCATAGATCTCACTTTGCCACTTAATGGACTAAGTGAGACTATGGAACCACTGTTAATTGTCATAAAAACCCACCTCGTTCACTACTTTCCTTTAAGGAAAGAAATCTACCATCCTTACCTGGTCTGACTTAAATATGACTCCAGATCCACAGCAAAATGATAACTCTTTATTACCCTATGGACACTTAGGGTTGAGCAATAAATGCTGGCCTCACCAGTGATGTACACATCCCATGAATGAATGAAAAGAATGTGCACTTTCTCACAATTTAAATGGTTTATCTTGACTCTCAATGATGACACTCTGTAAGCCATTTGTTATAGACTAAAAATATTAAGGCTAGTTGACTTTTCCTTCTGAAAACAATGGCTTAATAATCAGATACCCATTCACTTTGTACATCACAAAGTCCCATAATTTGGTCAATGGATTAGAATTATAGGCTTTTTTTTAAACTTAAACTATTTTTCTGATCAATCTGTTTAGAAATGTTATTACACACCTCTGGAGCAGCTGGGTCTTAAACGTAGGTTTCCCAGTCCAGGAGTAGGGACAGTATCACTGCACCACAAGATGGTCTGTACAGCTTTTCATATGTAACAATAACACTAGCAAATTGTATTTATATGGTAATGGTAACACAATATAATGTCCTAAATTTTTAAACTTATTTCTTTATTTTCCTCTTTTTGTACCTAAGATTTTGTACCTACTGTACCTGAGATGCCGCTGAGACTGGCAACATTGCACACTTTTCATTGTACTCATATACTCCTGTACTTGGGTACACATGACAATAAAATCGAAACTAAATCTGAAGTGCTTCAGGAGCATCATTAACATTGTATGACTGTGAACTGTTATAAGGTAATATTAGATCAGTTGACGAAAAGCTTCATCAAAGAGGTAGGTTTTTGGAGAGTTAGGGAGGGTAATGCAGAAATTTAGACCTGAGCAACAGAAGACATGGCCGCCAATGATGGATTGATTACAATTAGGGATTCTCGCACTGTTGGTGTCACTGCATTGCAAACCAGCTATCCAGCCAACTGTGCTAACCACCCAACTGTAACACAATTAGGACTGGTGAAAATTGCAGAGTTAGAGAGTAGGGGGCAAAAAGCCCATCCAGAAGGAAGACTGAGACTGAAGGCAAATAGACTAGGAAGTCCTATCAAACGATAAACCAAACAAGCTCAACTAGGAGCCATGTTGATCAGTGAGCATGGGGAATGGTCGGGGAATGGGAGCTGCTGCAAGTTAAAACAACAGTTTTGGATAATAGTATAGAAAAATAAACTTGCAACTATGTCACACTTCTGCATTCAGAATCACATCCAATGAATGAATTTGAAGTGTTGGGTTGGAAAAAGTGGCAGCCACATTGTGTTCAACAGAATTTCACAAGGACCAATAAGGCGAATGACAGATGAGCCTGATGCTGCTGATAATCTGAAGATATCATTTTCCTGTCACAGATGGCTTCTCTTGCATTGTGCCACTGTGTCTGTGCCAGAGAAAGCAAGTCAGATTCATGGGTACAACTGAATGATGTAACCTCCAAATTGTAGGTTCGAATCTTCACGCGGGACAGAGCTTGCTGGTTCCAAGGTGAGATTGCTACCAACTGAAACAACCTGACAAGCCTTAAAATATATGGAAGTTAATCCTGTCTTTCGCATTACTGAGGTGAGATGCTGAAGGCTGATAGTGAAGCATTACTTTGTGCACTGTGTGGAGGGACCTGCTCCCATGGGGAAGACTGACAAAGAAGGTTGCTCTCTGCTGCTTCACGGTTAATGTCGCTACTCTTTTATACTCTCCATCAGCTTCTTATCGCCATAATATTGGACTCAATTAGTTGTTGTTTAATCAGACTCAGAAGATCAACTTAAGGAAAATCTAAAGAATATGTACTTTAATATTCAGCGATAAAATCAACATTGCATAATGGGATTTTGATTGATGGAGATGTTCCTTTGTGGGAATGTGTTTTTCTGAGGCAGTAATTGATTTCTCAATTGATTTAAATCACTTGATGCTGGTGCTCGAGTGAAGGATGGAACAGCTTAGGGCCGACGTTTCGGCACTAATGGGGCTGAGTACCGAGGCAGTTGGGTGGAATTCTGAGCAAACGGGCATCGCGATAGTTTATCCACACCATCCTGCCCTCGTGTTATTTTTATTGGAGATCTGCTGTGAAGGGATGGGGTGCAGGGCTACCTGTCTGCCCGCAGTGGTAGCCAATTAAATATCTTTACTGGTCGATTGAGGACCATTGCCAAAGACTGAGTGGAATTTTCCAAACTATTGAGGGTTAGGTCAATGATGCAAGGATGGTGTCTCTGCTTCTGGAGCTGAAGACCGAGGTTCAAGTCCCATTTCCTCCAAAGGTATGCAATGATACCGTTGAATAAGTTGACGTGAATACATTAAAGCAAAAAACAGCTAGGTCTGTGACCTGGAGCTAACCTCCCAGTCAGACACCTTTGAGACCTTCCCTGTCTGCCTTCCCTCAATGAAGGAGCAGTGCTCCAAAACCTTGTGATTTTAAATAAACCTGTTGGACCATAACCCTGGTGTCTTGTGACTTCTGATTTTGTCCACCCCAGTCCGACACCAGCATATCCACATCATGTCTCCCTTCAGTCTTGAACCAGCCTTCTGGAGGGATCTCCCTCTCGATCATGGTGATGTGGCCACTAAGGGCATTTTTGATTTTACTTCATGCAGTGAGGTGTTTGGAATGCACTGTCTGGAAATGTGACGGAAGCAGGTTTAATTGAGGCACTCTGGAGGGTGTAGGATGATTATTTTGACAGAAGTGATGTGGAGGGACTCAGGAAAAGGCGGGAAACTGGCACTAAGTAACAGAACTGGTGCGGGCACGATGGGCCGAATGGCCTCTGTCTGCACTATCATGTTCCGTGATTCTGTGAAACTCAAACAGGTTGAAGAGACATCATCTCCGTCAACAGGAATGCCCTCCCTTACTTAACAGAAAAGACAAGTAAGCTGCTCCTTCTTCAGTGCTTCTAGTGCCTCCTTATCGACCCTCCAGCTTTGAGAGCCAGCCCTCTGACATCATATTGTTCAAAAGCAATGATGGTGACTGTTTCCCCCCAAAGTGCAGGTTTCCAACCCCGATTGACCCATATGTCAAAGTTCTAAAGCCTGTTGGCAAGTTTTTTTTTGCCCCTGGCTTCCATAGAGATGAGCCCCTGGGCATGACTTCATGTTTACAGGGTAGGAATTTTGGCCCCGTTCTTACTTCTATGCACCAGTGTTCTTCACTCCATTTTCAAATTCATGAAAAGTTAAATGGTGAGGTATGATACCTGTCCCTCACCAGTTCTGTATCGTGCGGCAAATTATTGTAACGACATGTCAAATGAGATGAAAATTCTCTCTAAGGTCTTGATATCGGATCAATAAGTGATCAAGATTTTCTTGTCCTTTTGAGAACCAAGGTTCTCTTTAATAGAAACAACATTATTCACACAATTAAATTTCTGGGGCATGGCATGAGTACCAACCTGATATCTATAGCTTCCAAATGAGGCACATGTGCTGCAGTGGTAGTGTCCCTACCTTTGTATTCAAGTCCCAAACACACTAATTAAGAATATCTAACTTCAGATTAACATGTCTTTTGCACTCACATTGGTATATTCTAATCAACCTGTTCCGCCACATCTCTGGAACAGGTGGGACTTGAAACTAAGGCCCCTGGCTCAGACGTCAGGATGCTACCACTGCGATACAAGAGCCCTCCTGCATGCATGTAAATCAGCAATAAGAGCAAGTGTTTCTGTGTATTTGCTGCTCCACTTAGAATCCCTACAGTGTGGAAGCAGCCCATTCAGTCCACAATGACCCCACAAAGAGCACCCTATCTCGGCCCACCCACCCACCAACCAACCTACCTACCCTTTCCCTGTATTTCCCATGGCTAACCCACTTAACCTGCACATCCTTGGACTGTGAGAGGAAACCAGAGCACCTGGAGGGAACCCACACAGACACAGGGACAATGTGCAAACTCTACACAGACAGTCACCTGAGGGTGGAATTGAACCCAGGCCCCTGGTGCTGTGAGGCAGCAGTGCTGACCACTGAGCTACCAGCCAACTCAGATTCCAAGCACTAAAGTCAGTATTGTTTTACCAGACCATAGGGCTACTCTCTCATTAGAGAGAGCACCACTGATGGTGGTTTAACCTGATGGTCAGCACGCCTCATGTGAGGTTGAGAAGGAGAGACATTCATCGTAACCTCAGCTTTTGCAGGTAGTACAACACAGAAGGAGGCCAGGATGCCATTCAACCCATTGACACTGTGCTAGCTCTTTTGAAGAGCAACCCATTACCCCCCGCCCCCCCAGTGTTTTGTCTGTTGTCTCCAATTTGATTTCCTTTAATTATTTACTTACTTCCCTTTTGAAAGCCACCACTGACGCAATAACAAAAACAGAAATTGCTGTTAAAGCTCAGGAGGTCTGGCAGCATCTGTGGATAGAATTCAGAGTTAACGTTTTGGGGCCAGTGATGCTTCCTTAGAATGGTCTCTAAAACAGTGTTCACCGCCCTATCAGGCAGTATCTTTCAAATCTTAACCGCGCATAGAGTCACATAGAATGGAAACAGACCCTTTGGTCCATGCTGAACATAATCCCAAATTAAACTCGTTCCACCTGCCTATATTTGGCCCATATCCCTCATGTACTTATCTAAATGTCTTTTAAATGTTGTAACAGTACCCATATCCACCACTTCCTGTGGAATTTCATTCTACACATGAACCACTCTGTGTAAAAAAGTTGCTGCTCATGCCGTTTTTAAATCTTTCTCCTTTGTCTTTAACAATATGCCCCCTAGCCTTGAAATAACCCACACTGTGGAAAAGAGAGCTGCCATTCACCCTATCTATACCCCTTATGATTTTATGAACCTCTATAAGGTCACCCCTCAACCTGTGTAGGAAAGAATTTACTCATGTTCCCTTCGCCCTCACCTTAAATCTGTACCATCTCATGATGTTTATTGATGATATTGGGATCCTATCAGTTTAATATCACAATGAATAGGGGCTGAGCTGGAAAGAACCTTTGGCAGTCTAATTGGTGACTATTTATCATTGACGATCACACTGCCACACAGGGTGTTTTCAGAAGTATTCCTGTTTTACATTTGTTGATGAAGGTTAGCCAGGCCAGAATGGAGGGGAGGGGAGTTCGATGGAAACAGTTCCTGTAAATCATCCTGCTGAAGCCCTTTGTTTTATATGCTTGCCTGCAAGATAATCCACAATAGCCCTGGGAAAAATAAGGTGACAGTGCATCCAAAAGGTTGGAAATCCAGAAAAAGCATGCAATAGAGCAACTAATTCATGTCTCTAAGCTGCTGGAGGAAGAAAGAAACCTTTTGAGCTGCGTCTTATATCACACCATTGTGACCAACACCCTGTCAGCAGAAGAGCTTGACATATTCCAGCAAAACTAACTGAATAATGGCATTTCTGCACTGCTAACACAATAGTTAGTGCCAATTAGTTTGTGCCTGTATTGTTTGGTTGCTCGCCATTTCTCTTGAATGTCAATGTTTATTAGACTAATTCTTTTGCTTCCAAGATTGACTGGTCTGATGAAAAGGAATGGGTTTCTCCACAATCTAAGCAGTCCAAAACTGAACTCCGAGATTGACTGCATGTTAAAAGTGATGTGTGTGCAAGTGGTCAGCACTTGATCAGGAGCTGTTTGGATGTACTTTAAGTGGATGGTGTATGCCTATTTACGCAGGGTACAGTATACACGCAGTGGGATATGATTTAAGTTAAGGCCTTGTGGCAAGGAGCAGTGGGATATGATTTAGGTTGGCAATGCATTAATTACTTGTTAAATATTAATAAGTATAAGCTACTGATTCAGTCACAGCTGGAGAATTGTGTCCACACTTTCGCAAAGATGCAAAGGCACATGAGAAAGATAGGGAAAATAAAATTCTAGGAGTGGGCAATAAACATCCTATGAACAAATGAACAAAACAATTCATGAGAATGAGTAACATCCATTGTGTAGGTAGCTTGGACAATTTGGGACTGTTTTATTTGAAGAAAAGAAAGTTGAGAGGTGATTTGACTGAGGTATTTAAAATGATGACCGATCTGAACAGAATGGGTAGGGAAACATTGTTCCCATTGATGGGAGAATCGAGACGGTAAGAGAGCATCGATTTAAGGTGGCTGGCACAAACAGAGATGGTAAGTGAAGGAAAACCTTTTCTCTAACATTGTGAATGGTTAGGATCTGGAATGTGCAGCCTGAGAGTGTGGTAGAAGCAGCCCAATTGAGGCATCCAAATGCAAACCAAATCATTATCGAGAAAGGAAAAATGTTGAGGTCAATAAGGAAAAGGCAGGAGAGTGTCACTTGGTTAAGTGTTCTTGTAGAGAACTGGTACTGATACAGTGGGCTGAATGGCCTCCTTCTGTGCAATAGACATTCTATGATTCTATACAAAATATTAACAACTAACTAAAGAGCCATACAGCATGGAAACAGACCCTTCGGTCCAACAAATCCATGCTGACCACAGTCCCACACTAAACTAGACCCACCTACCTGCACTTGGCCCTTATCCCTCCAAACATTTCTTATTCAAGTACCTATCCAAATGTCTTTTAAACATTGTAACTGTACCCGCATCCATCACTTCCTCTGGAAGTTCATTCCACACAAGAAGCACTTTCGGTGTTAAAAAGTTGCCCCTCATGTCCTTTTTCAATCTTTCTCCTCTCACCTTAAAAATATGTCCCCCAGTCTTGAAATCCCCTACCATAGGGAAAAGACACCTGCCATTCATCTTATCTATACCCCTCATGATTTTATAAACCCGTAGGAGGTCACCCCTCAATCTCCTACGCTCCAGTGAAGAATATTCCCAGCCTATCCAGCCTCTCCTCATAACTCAAACTTCCATTCCTGAAAAAGTCCTGATAAATCTTTTCTGAATCCTCTTCAGCTTAATAATATCCTTCCTATAACAGGGTGACCAGAACCAGACACAGTGAACCAGAAGAAGCCTGCACATGACGTCCCAACTCATATACTCAAAGGCCTGAGCAATAAAGGCAAGCATGCTAAATGCCTTCTTAACACCTTCTTATGATTAACAGCATAGACATGATGGTGAGGGTATGTGGGGTCAGAGGAGAGGTTTGGGGTGACAAATTGTTTTGCATCTGTGCTCTAAAATTCTGTTGCTGCACAAATATGTGTGTGAGGTAAATAAAGTCTAGGAGGCAGAATAAGAAGCTGCAAGATAGGATTTAAATTGAATGGGTGAGCTGGTCTAATGCAAGCTTTTGCATTGCGTGTTATGGTTTTGCCATGTAGTGACATGTAAATCATGTCCCACAGCTCCTCTTAACATGTGCTTCCCATGCGTAGGAGAGGCAACTAATTAAAATGATAAAGGTTACAGGCAATTTTTCGTTTGGAGGCCCTTTAATTGCCCCAGTCAATAGCTTCACACAGTGCATTGAGTCGCACAGACTAGCAAGGTCCCAGTTGTGTTTTTTATTCCCCTGTGGATGGTGTTGGCTGGGCTAGCAATTATTGCCTGCTCCTATATATCCTTGAGAAGGTGGTGGTGAGCTGCATTCTTGAACTGCTGCTGTAGGTTTACCCACAATGCCACGAGGGACAGAATTCCAGAATTTTGACCCAGTGACACTGAAGGAAGGGCAATACATTTCCAAGTGAGATGGTGTGTGGCTTGGAGGGCATGTTGCAGGTGATCTTGTTCCTGTGTATTGGCTTCTCCTTCTAGATTTTAGTGTTTGTGGGTTTGAGAGGGGGAAGATTTAAAACGGACCTAAGGGGCGACTTTTCACACAGAGGGTGGTGCATTTATGGAACAAGCTGCCAGATGAAGTAGTGGAGGCTGGTGCAATTACAACATTTAAAAGGCATCTGGATGGGTACATGAATAGGAAGGGTTTAGAGGGATATGGGCTAAATGCTGGCAAATGGGACTGGGTCAATTTAGGATATCCGGTCAGCATAAAGGAGTTGGACTGAAGGGTCTGTTTCTCTGCTGTACATCTCTATAACTCTATGACTTCTTCATTCAGTCCGTGAAACCATGAAATTTGCCATATCGAAGGAAATGATAGAGGTGTGTTCCCGAATTCCTTTCTCGCCGAATTCCTTTCTCGATTTAATAGCAGCAACTTTTATAATCAGTGTTCCTTGCTTTCTGGACTCCTGCGCAAGTACAACTGTTTCATTTTGGTGTGTTCTGACCTGAGTGGACAGGTTACTGAAGCAACAGAACAATTGGAATGGTATCAGTGTCACTGCAACGGGGCAGCTTTTGACTGAGTGTGATCAAAGGGCCATGGCTTTAGCCTTCTTTGGTGGCACAGGAACATCTTCACAGGGTGGAGTGGTGAATTAACTGAATGTTTGGGATGGTAGGGCAAAAACAGGAGGAAAATAATAGATGTGACCTCAAGGATGAAAAAAAAAAGTCAAGGTCATGCCATTCATCAATCCTACGAACTCATTCCTGCACCTGCGGGACCTGAAATTGTTTTTCCTTTAATACCCTTTGTCGTCTTTGATGGCAACAAAGGACCTGCTACCAACACGGTGAACTCATTTGTCCTGAGCCCCTATACAACTCACAGAACACAGCGCTTCTGGCTTGTTACTTTATGGCATGTTGTGTATTGTTTATTTGAAAGCACATTCTGTCCTCTGCAACTGCAGTTATTGTAAAGCAGCCTTTCCCTTGCTTTCCATTATTCCCGATCCTTCATCCGGTTCAAATGTGTGTGCATGTGTGCACTTACATTTCTTGGGAAACACTTTATTCCATTTCCTCCATCAAAAATTGTGATTCATGGATTTGTTTTTTTGCCAAGGAAGATTGTGAAGTGTTATGGAATCGAATTGGGTCGATGGAGTCAATTTGCAGATAAGCTGTGATCAGAATAAATGGTGGGACAAACTCAAAGGGATAAATGTTCCTATGTAATAATGAAATGCCTATGGAACACCAAAGTTCCAGGGGACTATAGGTTGCTCTCTTGTTACACAGAGGGGGAGAGTGAAATAACTGCACAGAGGCTGGTAGCCACTCACCAAGTCACCCTTTATTTACATGTGCACAGTACATAGGGTCTGACCAGCCAGCTCAAAGCCAGTCCTTAGACTGAGGAGACCTTCTGAATCTCCTGTTTATATCTGTCAGCCAGGACTCCCTGATTGGCCCAGGTTAACAGTCCAATCAAGGATCTTGAATTCAATTAGATCCATCTGACCATGGTTCCAATCACTACAGAGAGAGAGAGGGGGAGAGAGGGGGAGAGAGGGAATTGGCAGTGAAGTTATCCTGAGGGTCACTACACCTCAGGCAATGGCTTCAGTTGAGAAGCTGACGCCTTTGTGTGGCCTCAGCCGAGG
This sequence comes from Rhincodon typus, assembly GCF_021869965.1. Classification (NCBI taxonomy): domain Eukaryota; kingdom Metazoa; phylum Chordata; class Chondrichthyes; order Orectolobiformes; family Rhincodontidae; genus Rhincodon; species Rhincodon typus. Next base: position 13,721,367 of record NC_063367.1, on the reverse strand, counting down.
CAGGAATTGAGCTTGCTTTGTTGGCGTTACTCTGCATCGCCAGCTGTTCAGCCATCACAACCTGCACAACGCCTTGAATGGATAATTCTCAGTTATTCTGATCACCAAATGTCTTGTGAAAAACAGGGCATCGATGGGCACAGAATTATCTGATACCAGTTTCTCATCTTGAGAATGAGTGTGTTATAATAATAGCAAACTTGACTTGATTAACCTTATTGAACTTGGGTACTGAACTTGAGTTTATTCCCATTTTTCCAACAGGATTTGGAACCTATTGAGAGATCGTTTTCTTTGCTCAGTAAGAATAAAAGAGTTGTATATGTTAGAGGGAAGCAATGGTGATGTCTCATGACCAGTAATCCAGAGCCCAAAGCTGTTGTGGGGAATAGGTTCAAATGGCAGATTGTGAAATTTGAATTCATTAAAATCTGGAATAAAAAAGTTAGACTAGATGGTGTCCATGTAATCATTGTCAATTACCCTGAGAACCTATTGGCTCACTAATGGCCCTGGAGGGCAGGAAACCTACCATGTTTACTGGTTTGGCCTCCATGTGTCTCCAGGTTCCACATACTTAGCTGCCCTGTGAAAGAGTCCAGCAAGCTACTCAGTTGTGTCAAAGTACTTCAAAGTCAAAAGAAAGGTATGAAGGACCACCCAGAAACAACAAAGACTAACCCAGTCCTGTAAAGCCCTCCTTGCTAACATATTGTACAAAAACTAGGACAGCTGTCCCAGGCTAGTCGAGTAAAAGCCTGACACAATTATAATACCTTGTAAGCAACATTCTAGATACCCCACCATCGCCAGCCCTGGATGTATCCTGCCTCAGCAGCGCTCACTGCGAGGGTGTTACCCTGCAAATCTTCAACATTGATTCCCGGATCCCATAAAGTGTCATGGCATCAGCTCAAAATGATGGAAATTTGGGCAAGGAATCCTCCTCCTGAGTACCACACACCATCCCCATGTCTCACTTGCTCATCACCCCACCTCCAGCTGATGAATTAGCATGTCTCCATGCTGAATAACATTTGGTAAAAGCAATGAGGGAGGAAAGGGCACACAATGCACTCTTGGTTAGGAGATTTCAGAAACCATCACCAAGACTGGTGCGGTAGCATCATTACCCATCAAAGGCTGAGCATTAAAGGACATAACTGCTAGACTGAGTCTGCAACAACTGGTAAGGGAACCAACAAGAGGGAAAAGCATACTGGACATCATCCTCACTAAATTATCTGTCGCAGATGTATCTGTCCATAACAGTACCTATTGGAGTGACCTCCACAGACTCATTGTTGAAGCAAAGTCTTTTCCTCACCCACTTTCTCCAATCTCACTTCCTCTGGCAGCTTCAGTCTGGGCCGGCACTCTCAGTCTCACTGCTTCTCCAGACACAGACTTCTCGCCTAGATTTGCTGCTGAAAGACTCACTATGAGCCTGTCAACTGATCTGGGAAAGAAGCAGCCCATGATTGGTGGAGTCGCTTATCAGAGACTCTGTTCATTGCATTTACTCGTGTGACTTTTCATCACCGACAATGCTGTGTAGCAGCTCAGTGGCTTAGGACCACTCAGCTCATGACCTCGTCACATCCTTTGTCCAAACGTGGATGAAAAGCTGAATCCCAGAGGTGAAGTGAGAATGACTGCCCCAGACATCAAGACAGCTTTTGACCAAGTATGGGTGCAAAAAGACCGAGCAAAACGAGAGTTGAAGGAAAATCTCTGCTATTTGGAATCATGCCTAGCACAAAGGAAGATGGTTATGGTTGTTCGAGGTTAGTCGTCTCAGCTCCAGGACATCACTGCAGGCGTTACTCAGGTTAGTGTCCTGGACCCAAACACTTTCAGCTACTTCATCAGTCATCTTTCCTCCATCGTAAGGTCAGAAGTGGAGATCTTTGCTGATAATTGCACAACATTCATCACTATGGCCCAATGCAGCAAGACCTGGGCAGTATCCAGGCTTGGGCTGAAGTAACATTTGTACCACAGGAGTGCCAGTCAATTACTTTCTGCAACACGAGATAATCTAAATATTGCCTCTTCATATTCAATGCCATTCCTATCACTGAACTGCCTCCTGTCAACGTCTTGGGTGTTCCCAGAAACTGAAGTGAACTAGACATGTAAATAGTGCAGCTACAAGAGCAGATCATAGGCTGAGAAATCTATGACAAATAACTTACCTCCTGCCTCCCTATACATTATCCACAATCTACAAGGCAAAAATGTTGGGTCTGTTGCCTGGTAAGGTGTATGATAAAGATTTATAATATTATTTGGGAGCTTGGATTTCAAATTAGAGGTAAATGGGTTTTGGATTTCAGTGCTGAGAAGATCTGACTTACTTCTTAAGAAAAGGTCAGAAGGTAGTTTGGCACAGTAAAGATAGTCTTTCCAAGAAATAATGTGATTTATCTAAGTAGTTCAACCATTGTCTGTTGAGACATTAACTAGGGGCCAAAAGCAGAGACCAGGGGCCTGAAGCAGGTTACCCTTTAGGCGTAATGAGCCATGCCTGCAGAAGTGTGGAGTAGCAGCTTAAAAGTCACCCCCAGCCTCAAATTTATTTCTTAAAGTTCTGTGAGAAATGTCAGTGAGTTAGCCTGGGTGATTCTTTGGTTTTATCGGGTAGTGGAGACAGCCCTTGAGAAAATCACATTTGGTGAATGTGTAGAATGTTTTAGATTTTGTCAATATGAGAAGAAATTTTAAATGAAGATAGCATTGGTCATTCATTGGGTTTGAGCATTTGTAAAAGATGTTGCTGGGGAAGAGGGGAAAGATTTTTGTTATGTTAAGATCTTTTTATATATATTTTATACATAGCTTTTTATATTTTCTTTTTTGTAATGAACTTATGTCCTTTCATTAAAAGTACATTGACAGCCTCATGTGAATATGCTCAATCACTGACCACCATGGTAATCAAATGGTAAAAATAAAACTTCTGGTCTATCAAGTCAGTTTCACTCTGCAACTGGACTTGTTAATTATTACCATCATTTCCTACAGCATCAGGCATTTGATGCTATCCAGAATACAGCATTGTGCTTGATTGCCACCCTGTTCACCACCTTCAGCATTCACTCTTTTCACTGCTGATCCATGGTGTAGCAGTTTGTATCATTTCCGAGTTGCACTTCAGCAAGTCACCAAGGCTCCTTTTGATAGCCTCCTTTCATACCCGCAACTTTTACCACCTAAAAGGACAGGGGCAGCAGATATATGGGAACACCATACCCTAGCAAGTTCCTCTCCAAACCACTCACCATCCAGCCATGGAACCAAATCTCTCTTCCTTCACTGTCACTAAGTCAAAGTCTTGGAAATACCTTCCTAAAAACACTGTGGGTCTCACTAAAATGTATGATCTATCAAGCCAAGTTTCTGTCTGGGTTCTGACTTGTTTAGTATTACCATTAGCTGGCATCATCACAACGATATTAAGGGAGAGTGATCACAAGTGATTTCTTTATTCTTGAACCAGAAGTTAATAAGCTGTAGGATGCTTGTGAAAACCTTGTTCAGTGTATTGTTGCACTGTGTTGATTTGTGCCCTACGTTGTGATTAATGCAGTGTGCTGCACAGAGAAACTCCAATTAGTGGGATGAGAAAGGATTTCAAATTTGAATTTTAGAAAATGTTTTAATCTGCTTATGAGTGGTATTAGTTGAATTGAATCATGTTCAGTCAAGGCTGTTCTAGTTTCTCCTTGCTTTACATTCTATAATTGGTAGCAATACACAGACACAGCTCAGAAATTAGCCATCCAGCCCAAACCAATGCTTACGTTTCACAAGTCTCCTCCAACCCTGCATTGTTTCACCTTATCAGCATTACCTGCTATTCTTTTGAAATTGCTTATCTAGTTTCCCCTTTACTGTTCACCTTGACCAAGAGTATCCCGGTTGTTATAATTGACCAAAGCCTTAAATTGAGTAACTGGATAATTAATGTGGGTACAGGAGCAAGTCAGATGCTGGGAATTCTGTGGTGAGCAACTCAGCTTCTGAATTCCCAAAATCTGTCCATCATCCATATGGCATGAGTCAGCACTGTAACGGAATTCGCTCCATCTGTTTCGCTGGATTAGTGTTATTGCTGAAACAACATTCAAGAGGCTCATCAGCACCTATGACAAAGCAGCCCACTTGATTGGTGTCACATCCACCACCTTAAATGTTCATGCTCTTCACTACTGACACGCATTGATTGCAGTATATGCCATCTACAAGATGCATACCAGCAACTCGCCAAGGCTCCTTTATCAGCACCTTGCAATCCTGCTAGCTCAAAGGACAAGGGCAGCAGACACAGGGCACACCACCACTCGCAAATTTGCCTGCAAGACAAGCACCATTTTAACTTGGAACTGTATCTACCGTTCCTAGCTGAAAAATCTTGGAACTCCCTTCTTAATAGAACTGTAGCTGTCTCTACAATTCCAGGACTGTAACAGTTCAAACAGGCAGATGCCAGCTCCTTTTTGAGTTTTATTTTCTATTTATTCAAGGCCTCACTGACTAGGCCATCATTTATTGTCCAGCTCTATTTACCCAGAGTGCTCTTAATAGTCAACCATATGTATGTGGGCTTAGAGTCACGTTAGACCAGACCAGGTAAGGCTGGCACATTTCCTTCCCTGAAGGACATGAATGAACCATTTAGGGTTTTACAACAAAGGACATGGTCATGGTCACCACCAGGTTAGCGTTTTAATTCCAGGTATTGCTGAATTTGAATTCCACCGTATGCTATGGTGGGATTGAACCCATATGCTCAGAACATTAGCTAAGGAATCTGGATTACCAGTCCAGTAACATTACCAATACATCATACCTCCTCACCCAGCACGGCTGGCCTGGCCAGCAATGCCCACATCTCATGGCACAGGTATTTCTCTGCAGTCTTTAATTGGATTCATAAGTCATTAATATTAATGATGTCAATATCAGTTTGTAATTCTTTGTTAATGTTGATTCAAGGTTAAGGTGATGGTGACAATGAAGTGACATCAGCTGTGTTCTAGTTGAATGGTGGAATAAGTTTGGGGGATTAAGTGTATGTCCTATTCCTGCTCCATGTCCTTTTGGTTATATTATCGTTACAGCCCCTATTTCTGTCTCTCCCACAGTGGAAACATATTCATTACATCTACATTCATTACATTCCTAAATATCCCTTTCACAACCTTAAAGACTGCTTGCATGTCAACTTCAACCTTTGTGCTTCTCAGTGTCAAGGCCCCAGCCTATTCAATCTTTTCTGATTGTCATACCATCTCAATCCTGGTGTCATTCTTGTACTTCTGCTCCCCCTGTACCTGCTCCACAGCCTTTGCATTCTTTAAATAATCTGGAGACCTGTCTGTTTCATTTAGCCCCACAATGTGTGTTGCTGTTAGTATTTTCAGCTCTCTATAGCCAGAAGGCTTGGTAACACCCTTCAGGGAATGATTGTGAGTCAACTTCATTGGTGTGGGCCTGGAGTTACGTACAGGCCAGACTGGGCCGGCACATTAGATCTCTCGCTCCAACGGTATAGTGAGTCTATTGGGCATTTCTGAAAAGATGTTCTAAGCCCACATTTCCCTGCATTTCACTTGTACCAAAGTTGTGCTTAGAGTCATAGAGCTGTACAGCACAAAGCAGACCCTTTGGTCCAATTCATCCATGCCAACCAGATATTCCAAATTAATCTCATCCCATTTGCCTGCATTTGGCCCATATCACTCTAAATCTTTCCTAGTCATATAGCCATCCAAATGTCTTTTAAATGTTTAAATTGTATCAATCTCCACCACTTCCTCTGGCAGCTCATTCCATGCACGCACCACCCTCTGCATGAAAAGGTTTCCCCTCAGGTCCCTTTTAAATCTTTCCCCTCTAACCTGAAATCTATGTCTTCTAGTTTTGGACTCCTCTACCCTGAGGAAAAGACCTTGTCTATTCCCCTATCTGGACCTTTCATGATTTAATAAACTTCTATAAGGTCACCCCTCAGCCTCCAATGCTCCAGGGAAAATAGCCCCAGTCTATTCATCCACTCCCTATAGATCAAACCTTCCAACCCTGGCAACATCCTTGTCAATCCTTTTTGCACCCTTTCAAGTTTCACAAATCTTTCCTATAGCTTTGCTGTTCTTTCAGTGATATGAGGACAGACTTTGAAGCTAATTAATGTGAGTGGTTTTGTTCATCAAGTGAGGAAATTGGAGACAGTGTAAAAGCCAGCAGTGTCTGGGAATGTGTTAAGAACAGTAACATCGGTCAAATGCTAGATATGAGACTTTCAGTCATGAAATGTATATCTGATTTGTAGACTTATATCTTAAGCAAGAGAATGCTATGTTTGTTATTTGAGTTGCCAAGATCAGCATGATGTCTTAAGGTGGAAATGTCTGAAAGATGCACAACATTTGAAGAATGAGTAAATGTTTCAGATATAGGCCCCTCAAAAAATCATGCATATGCCTTCTGCTTATTTGCTGCCTTTCTTTTTGTCTTTCTCCAGCTTCAATTTTCTGACTCTTTAGCAGATTCCTGACCATTTTCTTTTCTGTCATCCTTCTCACAAGAAGATTGAGAGATTTAAGAAAGGTGCTGGATTTAGGCACAGCGAAATAGTTCCTGCGGATGGAGGAGCTTGAACTGCAAGGCAATGATTTAACATGATTCGGAAAAATATCAAAGACGGCTAGAGGAAAATGTTGTTTACACAAACAACTGTTACAACCTGGAATGACTTTGAGAGAACGGCGGTGGCAGATTCAGTTGCGACTTTGGAAATGAAATTGGGAAAGTGCTTGAAGGAGAAAAAATCACTGTTGCTAAGATCTGGCATGGGCTTAATGGGCCAGATAGCCTCTTTCAGTGGCTGTTACGAAGACATGATTGTTAGAAATTGAGGCAAAACAAGAAACAAAAGCAGAAATTGCTGGAAAAGCTCAGCAGGTCTGGAAGCTTCTGTGGAGAGAGAGTTTCGGGTCCAGTGACCCTCACTCAGGAAAAACAACAGATGTTCATGAAGTGTAGAGCTGGATGAACACAGCAGGCTAGGCAGCATCAGAGGAGGAAGAAAGCTGACGTTTCGGGTCTGGACCCTTCTTCAGAAATAGGGGAGGGGAAGGGGACTCTGAAATAAATAGAGATGTGGGGGAGGCGATGATAGAAGGTGGATAAAGGAGCAGATAGGTGGAGAGAAGATGGACAGGTCAAGAAGGCAGGGATGGAGCCAGTAAAGGTGAGTGTAGGTGGGGAACCACCTGGAAACCAATATCTACTTCAAGCCTATCTCAAGCCCACCGACTCCCTGAAATGTCATCTTTCCTGCTCCTCTGATGCTGCCTGGCCTGCTGTGTTCATCCAGCTCTACACCTGGTTATCTCAGATTCTCCAGCATCGGCTGTTCCTACTATCTCTGAGATGTTCATGAAGGCTAGGTTTTCCCAGCAATCTGGGAGGCAGTGAAAACTGTCTTTCGACTGTTTAGGTGGCAGGCTATCAGTTGTAGTTCGCAAGCATCAGTTATTACAGAGTCAAAACCAATCACTCATTCTGCCATAGAATCTTAGAATCATATGGTCTAGAAGACCACCACAGAGTTTGCAACAACAAAACTGAATCTACACCAGTCCCACTTTCCAGCACTTGGCCCATAGCCTTGTATGTTATGACATTTCAAGTGCTCAACCAAGTATTTTTGAAAGGATGTAAGATTTCCCACCCTCCCAGGCAGTAGATTCCCTCAAATCCCCTCTAAAGCTCTTGCCCTTCACCTTAAAATTATGCCTCCTCATCATTGACCCTTCCACAAAGGGAAACTACTACTTGTCAGTGCCCCTCATAAACTTATACACTTTAATTAGGTCCTACCTTAGCCTGCTCTGCTGTGAAGAAAATAATCTGAGTTTACACAGCCTGTCTTCATAGCCAACATAACCACTGTCCAGCAAGTAATATCAAGACAGCAAGACAATGGGAGATTTCCTGTGTGAAACTTGTCCTAAATGCATGTGAGTACGTTTCTCTACCTCTTTCTAACTGTTGTAGGCGTTACATAATTATGTCTTGTATTTTACTGAGCACAGAGACAGACTGTTTGTAAATGATATCTAAGTAGGAGCTATAATTATTCTTGATTACAACAGTACCAACTGAGTATTAATTAGTCCATTGCTGGAAATACAGTTGTAGGACCAAATTTCCTCAGCACTTGAAACTGTGCAAAATAAACATAGCACTAGAAAATAGCAACTGGAAGAAAAGATGTGTTTATATAGCACTTCTCATAATCTTAGGATGCCCTAAAGTGCTTTACAACTACGAGTATTTCCAAAATGTCATGACAGTTTGTACTGTAGTAAATGTAAGGTGATTCTGAAGGCATCAAAACCTGTTAACAAGTCTTTTTTGTTGTTTGTAACTTCACAACAGGACAAGCTAAACCATATGATTCAACTATGATGTAGTGTCATTGAGCTGTACAGCATGGAAAGAGACCCTTTGGTCCAACTCGTCATGCTGATGAGATATCCTAAATAAATCTAGTCCCATTTGCCAGCATATCCCACTAAAGCCTTCCTATTCATACACCCATCCAGATGCCTTTTAAATGTTGTAATTGTACCAGCCTCCATCACTTCCCCTGGCAGCTCATTCCATACATGCACTACCCTCTGTGAAAAAGTTGCCCCTTAGATCCATTTTAAATCTCACCTTAAACTTATGCCATGTAGTTTTCAATTTTCCCACCTGGGGGAAAAGACCTATTCACCCTATCCATGCCCCTCATGATTTTATAAACCTCCATGAGGTGGTCACATTAAAATAACATTCCTGTCTTCTCACCCTCCTTCAGATAAGATTTTTCTGTACACCTAATTAAGATAATTATTATGGGGTCAAATTGATTAAGGACTTCAGGGAAACAGGACAATGGTCATTTTTCATATGAACATACAGAGAGGAAGTCTTAACACTGTGAAGTGTAAAGCACATTTGCAAACTTTGCACAGATTACAGCATGCATTTTGCATTCCCACATTTCATGTGTCTCAGGTTATCTTTATTTTCCCACAGTCTTTCATGAGCATTGTCTGTCTTTTTACCCAAGGTCAGCTCTACCTTGCTGATAGTGCAGCTCCAATATTTCTAACCTGCCTTGGTAAATCTCTGTTTCCCATTTACATTTACATTATGCTAAAAATTTAACCCCTAGATAACTGAAACTAATTTAACCCTTTGAATAACAATACCTATTTTAACCTACATTTGGTTCATTAAATGAGGATGGAGGCAATGGCCTAGTGGTATTATTGCTGGACTGTTAATCCAGAGACTCAGGTAATATTCAGGCAGATGGTGGAATTTGAATTCGATAAAAATATGGAACTAAGAATCTAATGATGACCATGCAACTGTTGGCTGATTGTCAGAAAAAACCCATCTGGGTCTCTAATGTCCTTTAGGGGAGGAAATCTGACACTCTTATCTGGTCTGGTCTATGCATGTCTCCAGATCCACAGTAATGTGATTGATTCTTAACTGACCTCTGAGCGTTTAGAGATGGGCAATAACTGCTGGCCCAGCCAATGATGTCTTCATCCGATGAATGAATAAAAAAACACTCTTCAAGAAAATGTATTTGAGCCTATCATCTTTCATGTTACTTGTGTAATCTGGTTGGAGTAAATACTCAAAACATACAACACGAGCTAAATTATATCAAAGAGAGAATACATGGTCAAATCAAGTCAGGATGAGGTGACTTTAAACTTTATTGTTAAAAGCCTAAAGATTGTAAGGTAAAAGAAAGAACAGGTGTTAAGAATTGCAGAGTTTTAAGATTCATTTCTGTTTTAAAGTCTGACATGAAATACAAAAAGTCTTGTATTTTTATAGTACATTTTATCATTTCAAAATCAGGTGAAGCACATTACAGCCTGCAAAGTAGTTCTGATGTCGTCACTGCTGCATGCAGAAAATGTAAAATGTACAATGCATATGTAAATAATCATACATATGAATATATACTGGGGAGGTGATGGCCTAGAGCTATTATCACTGGACTGTTAATCCAGAGACCCAAGCAAAGTTCTGGATGCCTGGTGTTTGAAACCTGCAAATGCAGATGGTGGAATTTGAATTCAATAATTTTTTTAAAAATCTAGAATTAAGAGTCTAATGACGCCCATAAATTCTTTGCGGATTGTCAGGAAAAATCCATATGGTTCACTAATGTCCTTTAAGGAAAGCCACTACCATCCATAGATGTGACTCCAGACCCACAGCAACGTGGTTGACTCTTAACTGCCCTCTGGGCAATTAGGAATGGACAATAAATGCTGACCTAGTCAGTGATGTCATCATCCCGTGAATGAATTTTTTATAAACTTAAGTTGATTATTACGGTAAGATCAATGGTCACGTGCAAATGATTGTGAAGATTGAATGGAGCAGTCTGAGGGAGAGAGCTGTATTTACAGAGAATCGTATTACATGCCAGAGTGTAAATAAAAGCATTTGAAGAAACCTATGGGAATCAGACAGCAGTCACCTGTAGATAAGGAAGAGTACAGGCCACAAACTACCACCAGATACAAGGATAGGTGCTTCTCTAATGTGCTGAATAGAACTCTGAGCCACAAGCCTCATGACAACACAAATCATGAGTTGCCAATTTGCTCACAGCAAGCTCCCATCGACACAGATGTGATAATGAACAGATAATTTATTTCAGTTTATGATTTGCAGGTTCAGTATTGGTCAAGTTGCAGTCGTAAGCTTATCTGTTCTTCATTGAAATTGTGTCACGGTATCTTAATTAGAGCCTCCAAGACAAGGCCTCAGTTCCACAGCTCATCCAAAAGCTGGCAACTGTAATGGTATAGCACTTGGAGTGTCAGACGAGAATGTTGTTTTGTGCTCAAGCTCTAGAGTGGGACTTGATGCCAGGACATGAATGTTAGCAACTGAGCCACAACAGTGAATGAGTGAAAGTTGGCTGTAAGGTTTTAGATCTTTGATTTCAATCTGTCAGTGCAAGGAGGAGGAATAAGGTGTAGGATTTGTACATTTGGGAGAAATTTTCCACAGGGATTTCTTCTGAATATTCACTGTAATTTTGATCTGAGATCACTGCAAACTCTTGCGAATTGAACAAAATCCCAGAGAAATGATATAAACCTCCAGATTTTCCTCATGACCAGAAGAAATGAAGAATTCCTCAATCAAACATTGAATATTTAGTTTACTGCACATATTGCCGCAAACATTGAATATTTGGTTTACTCCACATGTTGCCTCCAAATTTTGATGTTGAATTTTCTGACACTTGGGGGACAGAATGTTTACCAGAAATTAGAGCCACAAATTTCTTGTCATTGATACAAGGCTGTTAGGTTTTGAGCCAAGAAGGCAAGAGGAGATGTCCTTCTGGTCTCCTTGGTCACGCCAAAGCAACCTGGCTTGAGGGGTTCTTGAGGCAGGCTCTGTTATGGGTCCATAAAAGCCACAAAATGCACCAGGGAGTAGGTAATCAATGCTATAAATGAACAGGGTGCAGGATAAGGGATCCAAACCTGTTTCATTATTCTGCTAAAGCCTTGGCACCTTCCAAAACTCAGCACTCTGAGTGGGAGCTTACAACTTGGTGCAACGTTTTTTAGAGTAACTGAACCAAATGGACACATGTTTCGCTTGAAATAGTGGAGAACTGTTTTGAAATAATCAGGAAGTAAATGGTTGCGGCAAAATAAAGGAATCTAGCTGTCGACCCATGTTACCTTTAAACTTGGCATCCTCTTGTGCTTGAAGAGAATGGGGGAATCAAGTGGTGAAAAATGTATTCATAATGAGAGGCATTTACCAGTAGGAACATTCCCAAGGCTCTGTGTGACCTGGTCGAATGTAGTACAGGCACTATGTGGCTTTTCTACAAAATGCTGACAAGGGTGCCCTTGCTGAGCTGTAACCTCTGAAGGAACCCTCCTGTGTTGCGTTAATGTGACATCTCTTTCTCATATGCATATAATATTCATGGCCTCTCAGCTCAAACGAGATTGGCACCAATTAGCCTGGTTCAATGCTGCGGGCGCCTCTCCACTGGGAGCCTGATTGAAAGTGCGGAGACCTTTTCTGTACAAGTTAACATGAGAGGTTACATGAAAAGGGCAGCACTGCAGCTGGAGAACAGGCTGAGTTTGTAGAGCAGCGCACACAGAGATGACCCCCCGTTCTGAGCAGCCATGTTGGAAGTGGCCTAAACTTCATTCAGCACAACAAATTGATTTCAAAAAATGCTTCAATTCGACAACAGCGTTGATGAGAATACTTATTCCTCCCAATTGATTTCTTAGCCCCTTGTATTTGTTTTTTCCCCCAAGCACACGGATTTCCAATGATATTAGCATGGTGGTTTATGTCGTCCCTTTTCCAGCCAGGAATTTATAGGAATAGAGAGAAAGTATTATCAAACAGCAACATTCAATGCCTCAGGTCGTTGCAAACAAATGAAATGCAGCTAATAGAGGAAACGTAGCAACCAATTTGGACACAGCAACGTCCCACAGGAAGCAATGACCAAATACTTGTCTCTAGTTGATCAATAGATAACTATTGGCCAGGACACCAGGAGATTAATCTCCTACTCTTTTTCAACATAATATCATAGGATTCTTCAGGTATACTTGAAAAGGCAGAGGATCTTTGTTTAATGTGTCTCCAATGCTAGAAAGAGGGATCACATTGAAGATTTGACTACAATACTGTCCCATTCTCAAGTAGTAGTCAATCTCAGGTAAGAGTCAACCTATGATATTTGGACAAATATCATTCATTTTACACGAATAGCTCATGGATACGGTGACCCCCACCATCTGTCCAAAAGGTCCAAACACTATGTATGGACTACCCACTTGCCTTTGAAGTCAAACATACCCTGGTACAAACTAACCTCATTGATCCATAACATAGTGCACGAATACCAGTGATTGTTCAGCCCTTCATTTCTGTGCATGTGCTTTTGGACATTGCGGTGCTACATTTAGGGTTTGAGTTGGCAGGGACAGCCTTCGACCTGGTGACCCTGTGATAACGAGGCAACGGAACGGGGAGATTTCAAGCTGTCCGAAATATGAGTCATAACCTTAAAATAAGAGGGAACAGATTTAGGACTGAGTTGAGGAGGAACTTCTTCACTCAAAAAGTTCTGAATCTGTGGAATTCCCTGCATAGTGAAGTGGTGAGGCCAACTCGTTAATTGTTTTTAAGGCAAACACAGAGTTTTGAACAGTAAAAGAATTAAGGGTTATTGTGAGCAGGCAGAAAAGTGGAGCAGAGTCCATGAGAAAGATAAGCCATAATATTATTAAATGATAAGCCAGATGGCCTACTCCTGCTCAAATTTCTTACGTTCTAATGCCTCATATAAAACATTACCCTCTACTTTTTAATAAAAGTTTTGTTGTAGGAGTTCAATTTTCGTATATGGTTTTTTTTTCTTTTTCTTATCTTTTTTCCAATGCTGATCAATTCAGCGACCTGACAGTATTGTGGACTTACCCGTATGGTGCCAACATAACCACCAGGCCTTCATCACAACCCCCTCCTGTTCTTCCTTCACGTGGCAGTTTAGTTGCTCACTACTTTAATCCCTGGATAGTGTATTTGACCGCAGGGAGAGCTCAAATAGAATTTGAAAACTTCCACCAGTATGCACAATGTTATTAGGCTCACCATTACAACACTGGCAACATAAAGTGCAAGGTATGGCCCACACAAGTATAGCCCAGTAAAACTCAATAAAGTTGCCGCAGCTTTAATGATCTGAGGTGGTATTTTTGGATTCTGATGTTTTGTGCTTATGTGAACTTCTGCTTAAAAATAGCATGCGAGGCATGTGGTATGAGTGCCTTAAGCAATTATACAGTAAGTTCACTAATCAAGAAAAATACAATTGTACGCTGTGTAGATTCTGCATACTCCACATTGCCAGACTTATGGCTTGGATTTGCGCCAAGTTTGTTTTTATGATATCCTCTTGTCGATTCCTAAACATCACTAACTTCAAAGGTGTGCTGATCTACATTAACACTTTTCCATAGCCTGTCAGATTTAAATTGGCAATGAGGATTTTTCTTTCTCAAAATAGGTTGGGAACCCTCACCCACTTTTCTGAGATTCCAATGAACAATGGACAGATGAATTTTTCATTATCCCCTCCCTAGTGTTATTGTGTGGTCATAAAAAAAAAGGAGAATTTGCACATTAAAATGGATGAATCTGTCAGATTATTTATAAGGACAGTGAATTGTGTCTAAGTCAATTAGTAGTGGTTCGGCCAAAGTTTCTACTCAAATGGTGGCTCAGTGGTTGGCACTGTTGCCTCACAGTGCCAGGAATCTGGGTTCGATTCCACCCTCAAGTGACTATGTGGAGTTTGCACATTCTCACCCATTCTGCATGGTTTTGCTCCGGTTTCTTCCCACAGTCCAAATATGTGCTGGTTTAGTGGATTGGGGAGTCTCTGATAGCAATCCTCAAGCAAGCAGATTTTGTGCAGTGTAGAGATGGAGGAACACAGCAGGCCAGGCTGCATCAAAGGCTCAGGAAAGTTGTCATTTCAGGTCGGGACGACATCAGCTCCTCTGATACTGCCTGGCCTGCTGTGTTCCTCCAGCTCCACGCTGTTTTTTATGACTCCAGCATCGGCAGTTCTTACTATCTTTGAGATTTTGTGTGTTTGTTATTCACTTCACCTTCAGTGCCTGAAGTTTAATTGTGTGCAATACTTTTTAAAGGTATTCATGACCTTATTTCAAGAAAGAGACTTATAACTGTTTTGTCTATTTATCTTTAAGCTCTAGCTCCAGATCTGTCAGGATCTCTTCCCCACATGCATGCACCTGGTCTTCTTGAACTGCTGCACTCCATTATGGTGAAACTATGCTTACAGTGCTGTTAGGGATAGGAATTTCACCCAATAACAGTGAAGGAATGGTCTTATGTTTCCAAATCAAAATGGATGTGGCTTGGCGTGGAATTTGCAGATGGTGGCGTTCCCATATTCTATGCCTTTATGCTTCTAGATGACAGTGGTCACAGGTTGGAGGTGCTGTCAGAGGAGTCTCAGTCAGTTGTTACAGTCCATCTTGTAAGTGGTGCATACTACTGCTGCTGTGTTGGTGGTGAAGAGGGTGAATGTCAATAAGGTTCCAACTGAGCGGGCTGCTTTGTCCTAGATGGTGTGGAACTGCACTCATCCAGGTTAGTGTGGAGTATTCCATTGCACTCCTGACTTGTGCCTTGTAGGTGTTGGGCTGGATTTGGGGAGTAAGGAGATGCGTTTCCCTGTCCAATTACACTAGCACTAAGGATATAAGTTTGATCATAACTTGTTTGGCATGGGTGAGTTGGACTGAAGGGTATGTTTCCATACTGTATACCTCTGTGACTCTAAATTTCCCTGTAGTGTCCAGGGATGTGCATGCTGGGTATATTAGCCATGGGAAATGCAAGGTTAGAGGTCTAAGGTAGGGTTTGAGTCAGTGTAGAATGCTCTTCGAACGGGTGATGTGGACTACTGAGTATCCTGCTTCCACACTGTAGGGATTCTGTGATAACAAAATATAGCCACTGTTGGCGTGATAGAAGCATAAGAAAGCACAGCACAGAGGAAGACCATTCAGCCCACTGACTGTGTGCCAGTTTCTTTCAGACTACAATCCTATTAATTCCATTATGCGCCCTTTCCCTCTATCTCTGCAGCCAATTTGCAGAGAGCATGATCTTGAGAATGAAGTGATGACTAAATTTTCTGATGAAAGGTCTGGGCCCGAAATGTCAGCCTTTCTGCTCCTATGATGCTGCTTGGCCTGCTGTGTTCATCCAGCTCTGCACCTTGTTGTCTCGGATTCTCCAGCATCTGCAGTTTCTACTATCTCTGATGACTAAATCATCTGCTTTAGTGACATTGATTGCATCTACCTCAGCTCATTAAAGGAATCGTATTCTTTTGAAGTTGATTTCTCTGAACATTGAAATGAGCATACAATATTCGAACACAGCTTGTGTCAACATGAAAATGATGCCAGGCTTTACTGTCTTCGAAGACCTCATTTTTCTTTTTCTGTGATTTGATAGATCTGGTAGATTTAGATAGCTCCCCTGTCTTTTGCTGCTGTGTCATGATCAATTAATGATATTGAAGGGACAAAAGGCTTTGTGCTTCTGTTTACCTGTCATCTCAGTGCAACAGCTCCTTTTTCATTGTGGTTTTACCTCATTCTCTATTCTGTCTCCCAACTCCATCTCATCTCATATTCCCCCTCTACTTCCCCCCCTCTCTGACCTCCCACTCCCAAAACAAGATGAACCTTCAAGCAATGTTAAATAATCAACAATGACCCAATGTTTAACCCATTAATTGATTGATGAATCAATTGAAGTTCACATTGAAGTTCACTAATGATACCCATTGATCAAAAGTTTTGTCACATCTAAAATAATGGTTGTCAATACTCACCTTCTCAAATTGAAGCCTGATGATAGATGTCTCTCAAATTCCCCCTCTGTTTTCCTGATGACATTGACTCCCTTACTGGGATCTCATCCTGTGGGAAGAGATGAACGTCTTCTCAGCAAGGTGGGCATTATTCACGTGTTGTTGTATTACTAGTAGTGAAGTTAATAATGATCTGGCTTAATTCACTAATATACATTGCAGACTGAAGCTGTGTAACTCATTATCAGTATGTGCATTCATATGGAATTCTTATACCTGTCGTTTCAACAAACCCCTTGATTTAATGGTTAAGCAACAAAAGATTTTATATTAATGCTCTACTTAACTAAATGGCTTGTCAGATTAATTTAGAGGATGTTAAGAGTCTGGCACATGGACTGCAGTGGTTCAAGAAGGCAGCTCACAACCACCTTCTCAAGGGCAATGAATGCTGTGATGCTCACATCATAGAATTCCTACAGCGTAGAAAGAGGCCATTCGGCATGATAAGTCTGCAACTACCTATTCTGTCTACGCTATCTCTGTAACCCCACATTTACCATCCCATGAGGGAATATATAAAAAGGTCATCATATTGTAGCACTGAAGTCAAGTTTCATCATGCCAAATTGCTTTACAGCTAATTAGATACTTTTGAAGGGTAGTCACTATTGCTTTGCAGAGACAAGACATTTGCAACTTGTCATTGTCATTTGTCTTTGCAATGTCGATTGAAGGTTGGATTTTGACCTGGACACCAGAAAGAAAATTCCTCTCCTCTTCTTCCAAGGGTATCATGGGACCTCTAACTTCTTCCTAAGGGGGCAAAGGAAGCTCAGTTTAACTTCTTGTCTAGCACCTTGACCTCTAATATGTAACATTGGCCTTTATCACAAGTAAATTGGAACACAGGAATAAAGAAGTCTTTCTTCAATTGTACAGGGCTTTGATGGGACCATGTCTGGAATTCTCTGTGTAGTTTTGGTCTCCATATTTGAGGAAGGATATGCCTGCTTTAGAGACCGTACAACAAATACTCACTTAGTCCCTGGGATGCAGAGGTTAGCCCATAATGCGAGGCTGGATCAGTTGGACCATCATTCTTTAGAATTTAGAAGAATGAAATGGGATCTCTTGGAAGACCCTGAAGTGGCTTGTTGGGATAGAAGTGGAGAGATTTCTTTTCCTGGTGGTTGGGAAATCTAAATTGGGTAGGGGGCACAGTTTCAGGTAAATGCACTGATCATTTAGGACTGAGATGGAGGAAATTACTTCACTCAAAGCATTGTAAATCTTTGCAATTCTCTATTTCAGAGTTTGGTTGATCGATTGTTAAACATTAACAGATTGAGGCTAGGACAGACAGATCGTTTTTATTCTCTCAGGGAGCCAAGGGAATGGCGAATTGGAGAAAAACTGGTGCTGGAGCCCACTACTAGCCATTATCATATTGAATGGGGGAGGAGGTTTGATGGGCCGATAGGTCTAGTCCTGTTTTTGTGAAAGTTAGCACCACTAACAAGGAAAAAAATACATAGCATCTGGAGAAAAAGCAAAGCAATGGAACTAATTTGATGGATCTTTCAAAGAGCTGGCACAGACAAAACAGACTGAATAGCCTGATGTGTGCAGTGTGATGCTAAATATAAATACTGATGGTTCAATTTTACACTTAAGGAAAATTTGAAATAACTTGTTAAATAACCAAGCAACCTGAAACTTTAACGCTTAGTCAGTTGACAGTAATGAGACTTGTTCCAGTATGCAAGGTAGATTTGTTAAATCAGCATATAGTGTAAAATTTATAATCTATGTCAAGTTAGATGGACAGAACCATTCAGATTTCACTTGAATGGTAGCGTCATCCTTTATAACTGACTCTGCAGAGTTGGTAGTGTTACGGTATAGTTGCTTTTCCTTTATCAGATTTTGCAGACTCATTTAGGCTTTCAAAACAATTCTGTCTTCTTTAATAAGTGCACACTCTGCTTGAGTAGTAGTTATAAGTCCCCTTCCGCGCTCCAAAACAACATAGTAGCATTCTCCAGTATTTAGGTAAATTAGGGATGATTCTTATTCAAAATTAAGGTTCATTGATTGAGGACAGAGATGAGAAATTTTAACCTTTGGAGGGTAGTGCAACATTGGAATTCTGTTCCACAGAATGTAGTGGTAGTGGGATCATTGAATATTTTAAAGGTGGTGTTAGACAGATTCTTGGTGGACAGGGGAATCAAATCAAAATTGGTGATAGTTTGGAATGTGAAATTTGAAACACAATGAGAACAGCTATGCCATTATTGAATGGCAGACCAGGCTCGAGGGATTGAATGGCCTACATCTGCTCCTTGCTTAAAGCTTTGTATTATGTTAGCATTCAAGCTAATAAAATTTTCAGAGGCCATATTGGAGAGTCCACAAATTAGAGGCCATAATCTTATTTATGAAGCTAGTCATTTTAAATTGACTCAGAGACATTTCTTCACTCAACAGCTTGTGAATCTTTGGAGTTCTCTTTCCTGAAGACTAATAAGTGCTCAGTCATTGAGTTCTGGTTTTTTTTTGTCTGTTATTCTCTCATATGATGTAAGCATGGTCAACATTTGTTGCCTGTCCCTAATTGCCCTTTTAGAATCAATCACATTGCTGTGGGTCTAGAGTTTCATGTAGGCAAGACCAGGTAAGGATGACAGATTTTCTCATGGTTGCCATCTCTGAGACAAGTTTTTAATTCCAGTTGCCTGTGGTGAGACATTCTGGAGCAATCGTCAATCTTGTTGTGAGGGGCAACCTCCAGCTTTTGACCCCTACACCACCAACCACCACCCTCCCCCCGCCTCCGCCCTCTTTATAAGTTGATTCCTGATTTTTGGAACAAAAATCCCTCATTTTTCATGTACATCGAGCCAGTTTTGAAACCAGAAAAGTCTAGTCAGTCTTTTTTTTTCACAATTGTTCTTTTCGCATTTTAACACAATTCAGCACCATGGCCAGCACCCAGCGAAGGTGTCATTGTTCTCAGTTCAACAATCTTCAGCATCGGCTTAAATCTTAAACCCCTAAAAGTAATACGTTAAACTCCTCCTCCACTTAGTTCTTGCCATGGTCTGAAAAATATGGACAAAAATCGGCAGGGGTCTGGCAGCATCTGAGTTCTGAAGAAGGGTCACTGGACTCGAAACGTTAGCTCTGCTTTCTCTCTGCCAGACCTGCTGAGTTTCTCCAACAGTTCCTGTTTTGATTCAAAACCCCCGGTTCTCAAAAATTTGGAAGTTTTTGGGTGCTAAATGAATTGAGGTTTATGGGGAGAGGGATGGAGAGGTGGGCTATGGGGCAGGAGTGTTAAACGGGTTTTAGATCTTATTCAACGGTGAAGCAGGTTTCCCGTTTGTACGCACAACTGTTCCATTTTCCCTGAACTCGCCCCAAAACCTTCCCAGCAAAGGAGACCATTGAGCCAACCCGTGGGCAGAAGGAAATGTTCACCTCTGGTTTGAACACAACACAGAATATTTGGTGTAGGAATTATTGTATTTACAAATTTTCAACAATTGGTGACACATTTTTAAAGAATTATTGCACCTTTAAATAACAGCAGATCAAGTCAACAAATTTCTTCTTTTTAAGGTCCTGTCTATGAGAAATATTTTCCCATTACTAGGATGCACCAGACCACAACACCTTGGGACCTTTTCCATGGGCCACTGCCTAAGATAGCTGCTGTACTGGAAAATTAATGCCACTGCAGGCTCCTGTCACATGAAGGTGTCACCTTTCATTTATTTTGGCTTGTCAACCTCATTTGACTGCTTCAGGATGTAAATGCGCACATTTTGCAATGCAATGCAGGCAGATTTGCTCGACAATCCATCACTAAAGTCCTAACTTTGGTCAGCTTTACATCTTCCTGGGAAAATTTGCTTGGTGTATCAATTAGTTTGTGAGCATGCACATGGTATAATTTCCATCACATTTAGTTGCGCTATTACAGAGAAATGAAGTTGTACTCATTCTTCCAATCTTTCTAAAAAATGCAAGGTCCCTGAACACAAATGAAATCATGCATAAGTATACCTTGACTACACTGGCAGATGTGACATGATTAACCTTTTGTGCACTACAGACTTCCATAAGCAGCAATAAGGAAAAGCTTTTTCACCCAGAGGGTGGTAGGGGTTTGGAATACACTATCTGCAAGGGTAGTTGAGGTAGGAAACCTCACAACTTTTAAAATGTATTTGGATGAGCGCTTGAAGTGTCATAACATTGAAGGTTATGGACCTAGTGCTAGAAGGTGGGCCTAGTGTAGGCAAGAGCATACTTTTGAAAGGACTTGATAGGTTGAAGGGCCCCTTCTGCCCTGTATGATTCTATGGGTTCTATGAGATGAACGACATGTTAATATCTTGAAGAATTCAATCAGATCACCCCATAATCTTTCAAATTCAGGAGAAAACAGGTCTAATTTGCAAAATTTCTCCTCATAATGTAACACCTGAAGTTCAGATATTTTTCTTATAAACTTACATTGTATTCCATCCAAGGCCAATACTGTATATCCATCCAAAGATATGGTGCCCAAATTTGCTCTCTGTA
Source organism: Rhincodon typus (assembly GCF_021869965.1). NCBI lineage: Eukaryota > Metazoa > Chordata > Chondrichthyes > Orectolobiformes > Rhincodontidae > Rhincodon > Rhincodon typus. The sequence goes on along the minus strand of NC_063367.1, from coordinate 13,700,252 downwards.
GCTGTAACACTATATTCTGCATTCTGTTCTATTACCCTGATGTACTTCAGTAATGTATGATTTGCCTGGATAGCATGCAAAACAATACTTTTCACTGTATCTCAGTACATGTGACAATAATAAATCAAATTAAATCAAATCAAAATATTTTACTTCCAATCTATGTACTTTGGAAGTGTAGCAGTTGTTGTGACATAAGAACACAGAAGCCAATTTGTGCACTGCAAGATCTTACAAGCAACAAATGATAAAGATCAGATAATCTGTTTTTGTGGTGTTGATTGAGGGATAAATGTTGGTCAAGGCACAGGGGTAACACCCCTGCTCTGCTTTGAAACAGTGTCATGGGATTTCTTATATCCACTTGACACAGGAATTGGGGTCTTGGTTTAGCCACTGATCTCACAAAATGGCACCCGTAACGGTGCAGCTATCCCCCAGTACTGCATGGAAATTTTAGTCTTCAGAATGCTTTCATATTAACATTTGTAACTAAAGCAGATGGTCATGATTTTTATTGAGGGAGGAATGCTGTTCAGGATTGTTCAGAATGCTGTTGGTTTTCACCCTCACTCTGGTTTCTTGGGCACATAGTCCAGGTAGGCAGACTGTGGGGGTACTGCACTATCAGAGATGTCATCCTTTGGATGAAAGATTAAACCTCTCAGTAAAGTTCTCCATGTTGCATTGGCTACATTTATTCTTTAACCAACAGGGGATAGAATCATGCCACATGTAAGACAGCTAATTGAATGCTGGCCTCTCTAGAGGCAGTCCTGTGAGTATAAGAGTTAGAATGTTACGTTGAGCTTATACAGGACATTGGTGAGGCTTTTTCTGGAGTACTGTATCCAGTTCTGGTCACCCAGTTGTAGAAAGGATATCATCAGGCTGGAGTGGGCTCAGAAGAGATTTACCAGGATCTTGCCAGGTATGAAAGGTTTGAGTTTCAGGAAAGGCTGGACAGGCTGGGACTTTTATTTTCACTGGAGTGTTGGAGGTGGAGAGGTGACCTTATGAAAGTTTATAAAATCATAAGGGGTATAGATAGAGTTAATGGTAGTTGCCTTTTCCCTAAATTGGGGGATTTCAAGACTAGTGGGCATATTTTTAATGTGAGAGGAGAGAGATTTTAAAAAGACATGAGGGGGCATATGTTTTACACAGTGGGTGGCTTGCATGTGGAATGAACTTTCTGAGGAAGTGGTGGATGTGGGCACAATTACAATGTTTGAAAGACATTTGGATAAGTATATGAATGGGAAAGGTTTATAGGGTTCCGGTAGCAGGCAGGCGGGACTAGCTTAGTTTGGGATTATGTTCGTCATGGGCTAGTTAGACCAAAGGGTGTGTTTCTGTGCTGTGTGACTCTGCGAATCTCTGATTTGAGTACAAGGATGCAGAAGTTACACTGCAGTCATACAAACTCTGGTTAGACCCAATACAGTACTGTGAGCAGATCTGGGCACCACATCTTAGGAGCAATAATTTTGCCTAGGAGCAAGTACAATACAGGTTTACAAGAAAGATACCAGCAGTTCAGGTGTTAGGTTATGATGAAAGATTACACAAATTAGGTATTTTTCCTCTAGAATTTGAAAGATTAAGGGGTGATCTGATTGAAGTCTTCAAGACATTAATGGAAAAGGGCAAGGTAGATAAAGATAAACTATTTCTGTTGATTAGGGATTCTAGAACTGGGGGCCATAGTCTGACAATTAGGGATAGACCATTCAGGAGAGATGTCAGGAAATACTTCTACACACAAACAGTGGTAGATAATTGGAACTCTTTCACAAATTGCAGTGGATGCAGGATCAGTTGTTACTTTTAAATCGGAGACAGATACAATTTTGTTAAGCAAAGATATTAAGGGACAGGGACTATAGGCAGGTAGATGGAGTTAGGCCACACATCAGCCATGACTTCATTGAATGGTGGAGCAAGCCTGAGAGGCTGAATGGCCTACTCCTCTTCCTATGTTCTTGTGTAAGGAACTCTGTCCCAATGTGTGAATGAGACACACAAAGGCATCTCATTTCCAATCATCCTGCAAATGTTTCCCTTCACTAAGGTGATAGCCTTGATTTCACTTTTAGAGTCATATCAGTTCATAAAATAGGCATCATTGCTGCCAGGTTTTGAGGCATTTCATAGCGGTTTTCTGATGCTGGGAGAGATTTTTTCTTCCTCTGAACTGCGCAGAAGTTATCGTTTTCTTTCACTGAGCAGCAGATTGTATCTTTGGACATGAAATCAGAATTCACAAAGGTTCAGTGTGGAACGTCACACTCTCACAAAATAGACAGGGTTTGTCTTTTGCAAACCCATTTTCTTCATCAAATGGAAACCTCAGGAGATTGACACTTGCTAATGATACCCATTTAATGAACTAGGGCAGGTATGATGGGCTGACTGGCCTCCATCTGCACCATAAAACCTGTGATTTTGTGAACTTGTTGGCTTTGAGTGACTGCTTCTTTGCAGGAAAGGGCTAGGTGTGGATTGTCAACTGTCGGAATAAAGTGGAGGAAAGTAGTGGAGGATAAAACAGTGGTATCCCTGCCTGAGGTCTGTTTAAAGAATTAATTTGCTCATTTTCCCAACTTCTCCAATTGCTCCTTCTCCAGTGTCTCTGGTTAAATGAACCATTTTCCCAGCTGTGCTCTAAGGCATTGTGCATCAGTCTGGGGACTATGCCAACTTAAATTGCAACCAAATACTTTCCAATCCTCAACCTGTGCCCATTCCATGATGAGGTCATGTAGAGTCCTGAATAGGGAGAGATGAACATAACCTAGGGCTGAGTAATCCCAAGCCCCAGATAATGTGGACAGTGGGGAGTCTGTGGGAAAATATGGCAAGATTGCAAAACTAAGGTCCTCAACATCCAGAAAGAAAGTCCAAGTTTCCACCCAATATTTGAATGGTAAAATGAGAATCTCTCACTCATGAGTGGTGAGGGGCCTCTTTGCGTGCATTAACATCTCAGTATTAACTATTTTTGTCCCATTCATATGCGGTTTACGATTGTCCTATGTGGCAGAGAGAGCCTCGATGGCAATGAGTGCTGACATGAAATTCAGAACGGACACATGGCAGCTCCAGCTCCCCACTAGCTCTGCCAGGCCTTCCTCTTGGCTAGCAGTCCCTGACATCTCAGGACATCCTCCATGTGTAGTTACTGCCAGCATCCCACCTCCCCACCATCCCCCCATCCCCACCCATAGAGGTTGGTTTCAGACATGTCAACCTCACTGCATCACCATGCCACATCTCTGAATGCAGTCCATCCACTTGAAGGCTGCAATACAGAGCACTTTGCATTGTAATGCTCATGCCAAGCCACTTTGTGTGCAGGGACAGACACCCATCTCATGGTTTGGAGCAGAGTGCATCTCTGGACTTTTCACTTGCTCTCTTAGGGCTCACTCACTGTGCGACTACATTGATGCTGATAGAATCCCTGTCTTGCCTTGTTTGCCTCGTCTTTTTGTGCATTACCATATTATTCAGAACTTACAGGCTCACTGTACTTCTGTTTTGCCTTGCCTCTTCATTATATATAGCCCATTCCAAACCCATGACCACTGTCACCTAGAAAGACAAGGGCAGTAGATACATGGGAACACCACCACCTGTAAGTGTGCAAGACACACACCATCTTGACTTGGAAATATAGCGCCACTCCTTCAGTGTCACTGGGTCAAAATTCTGGAATTCCCTCCCTGGTTGCACAGCATATGGTCAGCAACATTTCAAGAAGGCAGCCCACCACCACCATCTCAAGGGCAAGTAGGGATGGGCAATAAATTCTAGGCCCAGCCAGCAATGACCCTGTCCCACAAGTGAATAAAAAATGTCTCCTTCAGAAAGGCCTGCATAATATTGTGTCACTCGGGCAACTCTCAGACCAAGGGCAGAACAATTTTATTTATTCAGCTAAAAACTGTGTAAATAGTTTAAAGAGACTTGTTTGCTATAGATAAACACTATTGAAGTTTAAACCATGTGATGAGTCTCCATGACCAAAGACCCACCTGCCAGAGTCTAGCATCTCATGTTGGCAGCAATGCCACTGGGCAGGCTGTGGGTGTTGCTAGAAAAACAAGCTCCCGCAGCCCAGGATCAATGACCTCGGCCTCAGGTAGGTAATATTGGGAGAGCTCGATGGGGAGCTGAGTGGAGGCTGCTGGTATGGGAGGGAATAGGAGCTGGGAGGTTTCCAACAACAAGAGCCCATGGTGGAGTGGTTGGTAATCTATGGGCTCCAACGAACCCCATGTCTCCGAGTCGCAAATCAGGCAGCAAACACCATTGAAAGAGGGGCCACCCCATTTTCACCACTGCGCCTCCCGGAACGTCTCACCAACTTATTCACCTGTGGTGCACACTACGTGGTTGGGTAGTTGTTTACCTCAGTTGGCTGGGCAGCTGGTTTATAATGCAGAATGACATTAATAGCATGGGTTCAATTCCCCCATCAGCTAGGGTTACCATGAAAGACTCTCCTTCTCAACCTCCCCTCTTACCTGAGGCATAGTTCTAGGTGAAACCACCACCAGTCATCTATCTCTCTTAAGGGAGAACAGCCCTACGGTATGGCTGCTTCACACTCTGTGGTGACAGACCCACCCTCCACCGCACTAATGCCATTTATTAATGGTCATTTAGGGGCCTCAAATCACAGAAGAATGGGATGTCCAACCATGGAGAGGCCAGCTGGGTTTATTTCTGGATGAGATGGGAATACAATGGCATTCAGGCACATCAGTATCCCTCCTAATTAAATGCCCTTCTGGCCCTCAAACTTGCTATGCAGAAGGTCATAAACCCCTTCCATTTTACAGTCTCTTGCTGCGACTGATTTTCTTTCTCCCAACACAATAAGTGAAGACTTTGCAGAATCATAATCTGTGAAAGAATTAAATGTTGAAGTTCAATGTCATATTTAGGCAAAAGGGATAATCATGCAAGAAGATAATACCACATTAAATTATACAGGTTCTATCTCTGCAAACTTTATTATTCAAGTGTTCATGAAAATAATTTCATTTATTCAGCTAAAAACTGGTGTGTAAATAGTTCAAAGAGACATGTTTGCTATAGATAAACACTATTGAAGTTTAAACCATGTGATGAGTCTCCATGTAATTTTAAATAGGAATCAATTTTTCTTATTTTGCAAGGACGCTCATCATTGTCCGGATTTTTAAACAAGAAATCCTGAAGGATTAGGTTCTGCAATGGGATTATGTGCTGCCGTGTTTATTTTCCCAAATTCAGGTCTGCATCCAGCTTACAAAGACTATTTGGACGAGCATGTATTTTTAAATTCAAATATTAACCATTTTGTCTCTGGAATTCCCAAATTTCAGCTTCTTGTCTCCCCGACCTTGTGTCTCACCACTTATTTTACACGGATTTAGTCCTCTTTTTCTATTCCCAGCGACTGTGAGGCAATGTGTGGTGTACCCACCCAAGAATTGTGTTAAGAATTATGATGTGTACCTGCACAAAAATAAGGCTCAATTTCACCAGAGAATCGGCCAGTTGTCAATTTTAGGGAGTTTCATGGACGGTTTTTCTCTCTCCGGCGAGTTACCTCGTGCTATTCTCTGATGTTCACCTTGTACCACTGCGATGCTGCTTTCACACCATTGTGCTTGCAAGGCAACTGGGATACTTGTCAATGCCAGCATGTTCTGGGATTTCCTCTACCAGTCCTATATTTAAAGTTCATCTGCACACCAGGTGAATGTCTGCCAGCCAAGAATAGACCTTCCCTGTGCATGTTGTGTGAGGAAAAGTTACTGAGGACACATTGGTGGCATAGGTGACACTTCACTACAAATAGAAGCTCATATTTGTAAATGTAAATAGGGTGGTGAAGAAGGCGTTCAGCATGCTTTCCTTTATCAGTCAGAGCGCTGAGTACGGGAGTTGGGATATCATGTTATAGCTGTACGTGACATTGATAAGGCCACATTTGGAGTACTGCGTATAATTCTGGTCGCCCAGCTATAGAAAGGATGTTATCAAACTGGAAAGGGCGCAAAAAAATTTTACAAGGATGTTACTGGGACTGAAGTGTTTGAGTCATAGGGAGAGGTTGGATAGGCTGGGACTTATTTCCCTGAAGCGTAGAACACTAAGGCATGACGTTATAGAGGTTTCAAAAATCATGAGGGGCATGGAAAGGGTGACTAGCCAAGGTCTTTTCCCCATGATAGGGGAGTCCAAAACTAGAGGGCATAGGTTTAAGGTGAGTGGGGAAAGATTTGAAAAGGACCTTGAGGGGCAACTTTTTCAGATTTAGGGTGGTGCATGTATGCAATGAGGATGTGGTAGAGGCAGATACAATTATAACATTTAAAAGACATTTGGACAGGTACATGGATAGGAAAGGTTTAGAGGGGTGTCAGCCAAAGGCAGGCAAATGGGACTGGTTCATTTTAGGAAGCCTGGTCAGCATGGACAAGTTGGGCCAAAGGGTCTGATTCCGTGCTGTATGAGTTGGTGACTTTATGTATTTCTACTTTACATCTTCATCTAAAATCAAAGTGCTGTGGATGTTGGAAATCTGACATAAAAACAGAAAGTGTTAGGGAGGAATCAGCCAGTCCGGCAGCATCTGTGGTGAGAGAGAAACAGAGTTAACACTTCGAGTCCAATGTAACTCTTCAGAACTTCTCCTTTTGTCTCTCCACAGATGCTGCCAGGCCTGCTGAGTTTCTCCAGCATTGTCTGTTTTTATTACATCATCACCAGCCTCATTGACTGTACCTACATCTACAAGAATGAAGCTACATGCATTACCCTTCATTAGTGCTGTATTGTGTTTGAACCCGGTCTAACGGAGTCCGACTGTTTTCCTAATGTCCAAAAGATTACTGTTTTCAGGACTGACCATGGTCCAAAGCTGAAACACAATTTAAACTTAGTGAATTTCTGCAATGCATCTTGTGGTTGATACACACTGCTGTTATTGAGTGTTGCAAGTGGAGGGAATGGATGTTTATGGATGTGAGCCAAATGGCGTCAGGCTTCATGAATATTGTTGGAGCTTCACTCATCAAGCAAGTGCAGGTCACTCATTGGCTCTCCAGCTGGTAGCCAAGACCCTGGACATAAAGCCCAGCCAATAAATAAAGTGAATGGGAGTAGAGGCACCTAGAAGTATATCTGCACAGAATTCCAGATGTAGCGGAACAGGTAGAAAAATTACCTGAGCGTTTCAATGAAATGCTTTCCTATATCAACTGAGGTAGAGCAATGAAGAGTAGGATTGTTATCTTAGAACTGAATAAGACACAGTGCTCATTTATGGCTGCATTTTGCAGGAGGAATGTGATCGTAGAGAAGAGTTTTACAAAGATTTATTTTATGTAAAAGATGATGAGGGGTTTTGGATAAAGTGAATAAGAAGGCCTTGATTTCCTTTGTGGACAGGTCAATAACTGGGGACAGGTGGATTTTAAAAAGTCATTGGTTGCAGAATTAAAAGGAAGTTGGGGAGATTTTACTTCAGCCAGAGAAGGACAAGGTATGGAATTTGTTACCTGAAAGTGTGATATTGGAGGCAGAAACCCACAAAGCCCTTTAAAAATATCACTAGGATGTGCACTTGAAGTGCCTTAATCCTCAGGGCTATAGATAAAAATTGGACACAGGGATTAAACTTGATTGCTCTTTTCAGATAGCACACAAAGGATGGGCTAAATGGCCTCTTTCCATGCCATAAATTTTCACTGTTTCAATATAAGTTGATGTTCAATGCCTCAGTCCTCACTTTACCTCTTGTGTGTCTCCCCTTCAATCAGGAAGGTACAGTGATTGCTTGTCTTTAGCACTTATGAAGTGGATACATCTCAAAGCCCCTTAATCAGACTTTTGAGTACATTAGAAGCTCTTTTTCAGCTTGCTCCCTCATCTTACTTCTAGCTTGCTCGTTTGGTTGCAGTTTAGTTCAACTGCTCTCTTGCCCAGCTCACCATTACTCTCACCTGGTCCAGCTCACTTATGCCCAGTCCAGTTCACTCAAACACAGCAACCACGTGCCTCTTAAGGAAGCAGACAAAGGACAATAGCATGGAAATCGTACTGTAACCAGAACATTATATCTGCTGTTGTCCATGGTAAGTAAAATACAAGTTGATTATACTGCTGATAAAAGAGGTGTTCACAATGTGGCTCACTTATGCTTACTACAAGCTATATATACTTAAATGCAGTGACCTATCCTCTACAAGCAGAAAAAAAAACATGTTCAGGCATTGTGCTTTTTTTTTGAATTGACTAAAAGTATGGAGGTCAATAGTTTTCTGCTGCATTTTCCATGGTAATGTCTTGAACAATCAGCATGAACTTGCCATCCAATCAGCAGCCTTGACTCACGCAGTGTAAGTTTCTAAATTCTTTGCAAGCTGGTATCCTTGTGTCTGTCCTGATGAATGCAAGACGCAAACTTTCAATAACATACTCTTTGATAGCAATACTCAAGTTTTGTATTACCAAGCGAGCTGTGTCTTTGTGTAGGGAGATAAGTAAATAGCAGATGACAAGGGAATTGGTGGAGCTCAATTAGTTGAGCCATTTAGCGGCCGTAAATTGCACTGCATTGTGACAGTTTACATAGCTAAATTCAGTGGAAAATTTTGACAGCAATTTGCAATGGTATGTGTTAACTGAAAATCTAACAGGAATAAGGTCTATAGAAAGCAATTGCATGTATGTCAGAATTTTTGATAATCTGCTTGCTCTCCTTTGACACTGGGTTTCACGATTTGGTGTTGCCTTCACGTTAGAAGCTCAGGGATAGTCAGACAGCAAGTAATTTGGCTCCCATTTTAACATTACACATTCCCCTCTTGTTTTCCTGTCTCTATTCTAAATGCCTCTTGTCCCTAGTTATAATGGAAGCATTGCCTCTGCAAACCTGCCCTGCTTTAATTAGATCTGGCTGTCAACAATGTGGATGTAGCCCCTCCTCTTGGGGGGTAAGGTGCAATTACAGTATGACAAACCTACTTAGGCAGCTTTCATTACAAACGCACACCTAGGAATTCAGGGTGGGAAATAGATACCTTTCCAGTAATTTGGAAGTTCTGGTTGCTATCAGAAGATTCGAGAGATAGCTGAGCAGGACACACGCAGTATTATTATTCCTATTAATATTAATGCAGTAATGAGTACACTAATTACAATTGTTTAAATAAAGACATTTAATATCTGGCTTGCCTGGAATAAGAAAAATTGTAATTAATGACCTTTTTTTGCAGCATGATTCTGTTGATGTGTTATATCAACCGTACCTATACAGATGTGTAGGTTTGTATTTTTGCCTTCACATCCTGACAGAATTATCAGACAGGCTGGCTTTGAGGAATTACTGAGCCTGACAGTGCAAGGGACCTGAATTAACATCGGCAGATACACTCATTAACCCCATGCTACTCGAGCAATTGTATCATTTCCACTCTGCATGTTAATTTCTCTTCACTTGCTCCATCGGTTTCGATCACTTTTTCTGAACTGCATCCGCTGATTGTATCATCAGTACTCGCCATTCAAGCTGAACTAATAAATGGAAAAATATAAATATGGGATAATAGAATATTCTTCGCACACACCTAGCAACGTATGAGACAGGTAAATGATGTGCTTATATCTGTTTCTAGACCTAGATTTTTTTGGAGTAAGACCCAGGGTTTCTGATCAGAAACAAAATCAAGATCAAAAATCACACCACGCCAGGTTATATCCAACAGGCTTATTTGAAATCACAAGCTTTCAAGGCACTGCCCCTTCAGAAAGCTTGTGGTTTCAAATAAACCTGTTGGACTATAATCTGGTGTCATGTGACTTTTGACCTTGTCCACCCCAGTCCAATACCAGCACCTGCACATCACAGAATCAGGAGCCATTGCTTCATAAGAGTTTCTGCTCAATTTGAGTCATTGCTTGGAAATTTAAAACTCTGCACAGAAATGTCCCAATTTTTAAACTCTGCTTATATGTTTCCATCCAACGAAAGGAACACAAGATATTTAGGAAGTATTTCGATGAGCACTTGAAATGCCGTAGCCAACTGCTGGAAAATCGGATTAGAATAGAGAGTTGCTTGATGGACATGGTGGGCCGAATCACCTTGTTCTCTGTTGTAAAATCTTTGTGACTGGATGACAGGTCAGGATTGGTAAATGTAAATGTTTTAAACAGATGCTGGCTTTGCCGATGTTGCCTTTGTACCATCAAAGACATTTTAAAAATCAATTTTTAGCGTAATGTATAGTTTGAATCTGGAATGCACTGGCATATAGAGTTATGGAAACAAATTCTTAATCGCATTCAAAGGGGAATAGACTAAGTTTTGAAGGAGTTTAAAAAACCGCAGGGATGTAGGAAAAGAGTTAGGCCTCACATGGCTTGTGGAAAGAGCTAGAATAGACTTTGTGGGCCAAATGACCTCTCTCTGGTCTGTGTCACTGTATGATTCCTGATCCACTGTCTTCACAAAGCCCAAAGAAGGCCGTTACAGTGTCAGCATTCTAGTCCAGACACACTGACAGGAAGCTGGGACCAGTTTCCTTTTCCTTTTCCCAACCAGTTTCTATATAATTCTGTTCCTTTGAGCCTCAGGCTCACTGGCAGGGAGATGATTTGCTTCAAACGGTCATCCATATACTATTATTCTATACTAATTACATGTATTCCCAGGTGAGAAAAACATCGTCAGGGCCAACCATGCAGTAAATACTGCTGTGCCTTATTAACAAGCAACTTCAAAAGCCCATTTTCACTGGGCTGAAAAGAGAAATTCTTGTTGACATAAAGCCTATTGGAGAAGATTTTCCATCCCTTCCCCCAGCACCCCCTCCAAAGAAAGTTGGTTACCTTATGCTTGCAGTGGGAGATAGCAACTCTGTTAAGAGCAGGTTGAGAGCTTGATAAAGCAATGCAATTGCATGCAGCTTAATTCGACAATTGATGAGCAAGAGTATTGATGGACGGCTCGCTTTGATCAGCGGGAAAGAGGACGTGACCTTTCGTCACATTCGGGTTCTCCTGCAATGAGGATTGATTGACATTTACATCCCGTCTCCAGCTGATGAAGATGCGAAGCCTGTCTGTGAGGCTGACAGGAGTGCTGTGTGACAGCCGTTCAATTAATCATTCCACCACTTGGCAAGAGTACAGACCCAGCCCTCCAACATTACCACTACCCCCGTCTTCTGTCCCAACTCCAGCCCCATTCCCGTAACCTCACTCACCTACCTCCCCACCCCTCAACTCTCAGGGCCTCCTTTGCAATGATATCTCCCCAAAACTACAGCCGTTTGGAACTTGGTGGGCTGATATGTGATTCAGGGTCTTTCCCTGTCATTTTGGTTGTGGCAACAGGCACTCTGAGATGGGGGTTGGGGGGAGGAGGGATCGGAGTTGGGGGGAAGAGTGTTACATTCCAATTGCTATTATTTTCATATACTCCCTGAGACTGTGCATGCTAGTGTGCTGTTCTATTCGAAAGGGCGTCATGCGTGAAACACAGATCCCATGCTCTCCTGAGCTCTACGTGTGCCCTCTTCCTGACAAGGGCCATTGGGAGGTTACCCAGGACTGGGATTTCCCATGGCTCCCTGAAATCCCCTCTGTCAGACTGAAAGGCTCACAGCTTTTACTGGTATGTTAATGATACTGCTAAGACGCACAGTAAAAGACACTGTTTAATTAGGTATCTAGAACACTTATAGGGGCACATGTGGTGCAGTGGTAGTCCTTACCTCTGAACTAGGAGGTCCAGGTTCAAGCCGCACCTCTTTGAGAAGTCTATAATATCTCTAAACAGGTTGATTTGAAAACACCTAGAGCATTTAGAAGGAGAGACTTACATTCGAGGCCATGTGATTAAAGAAATGGGCTTGAAACATGGCCAGAGTTTCTCCACACAGCCTTGAATCCTGCTTGGTTATACCCGTGGATCTATAGAAAAGTAAAGTCATCACTGTCCCACTCTCTCATTCGAAAGAGACGACTGATAGTAGTGTGACTTGAGAGTCATCACACCTCAGGTAAAGAATGAGGCCAAGAAAGTGCGACCTCCATGGTGACCCCAGGTAACGTGGGAACGGAAACCACACTATTGGCATCGCTCTGTATCGTAAGCCAGCTATCCGGGTTAACCCACCCCCATGTGCCTCTGGAATCCCAGCAGAATAGAAGCAGGCCATTCAGTCCACACCAACCTTCCAAAGACCACCCCACCCAGACCCACTTCCATACCATAATCCCTGTAACCCTGCATTTCCTATGGTCAATCACTTAGCCTGCACATCTTTGGACAATGGGAGGAAGCCAGAGCACCCAGAGGGGACCCACGCAGACACAGAGAGAACGTGCAAACTCCACACAGACAGTCGCCCGAGGGTGAAATCAAACCCAGGTCCCCTGGTACTCTGAGGCAGCAGTGCTAATCACTGAGCCACCGTGCCACCAGAGTTAATTCTTGGTAGCGTGGAATCAAAACCCCCATCCTTCATTGCAGTGCCCCTTTGAGAGGTGGTCACCCATTCACTTAGCTTGCTTGGGGTTACATTGGGTTCAGTGATTTATTAAAATAGTTCAAAGGGAGGTTGTGGCCATTAACAGGCCCAGGAGGGGCTCATGACACCCTGTGTCTCTTCCTTGCTTACATTCAAAACCTTGGAACAGGAGCACTTGGTGTCCACTGTTAGACTTCAGGCCTCCCGGTGGGCACTGCCAGTACTGCAGTACATCACAAAAAGAAATCTTAATTTCATTTATGATACCAAGGTGTAGAGCTGGATGAACGCAGCAGGCCAAGCAGCATCAGAAGAGCAGGAAGGCTGACATTTCGGGCCTAGACCCTTCTTCTCCAGCATCTGCAGTTCCTACTATCTCTTAATTTCATTTGATAAGTTTCCTTTGAAATCTTGACGGTTGGTGTGGCACCTCTTACAGGCACTGTCACATTTTATTTTGGATTGATTTGAGTTCAATTGTTTTAATCAAAGTAATGTAAAGTGAGAAACGGAAACAGAAATTGCTGGAGAAACTCAGCAGATCTGTGGAGAGAGAAAGCTGAGTTAACGTTTCAAGTCTGGTGACCCTTCTTCAAAAAGTGAGACTGCCCTGACACAGCGATTAGTTGAAAGGAAGCAGATATCGAATGCCACATTCTGTAAGCACTGCAAGTCCAAGGGTTCCATTCTCAGTCCATTCGTAAGTCGATTCGTACACAAGTCGGAACACAATGCAGGCCGATCGAAAATCGCTGTTCCTAAGTACAACAAATGTTCGTGCTTTGGATCTTTAAAATTACACCTCTGTGTGGGATCGTTTTCGTAAGTATGAGCTTATGAAGGGGACCACCCCTGTAAACGAATTATCATGAAAGTTATTGATGCCTGATTTCATACTTGACAGATTTGTTTGGCATTGACTTATAACAACAGTCTGTGTGTTAGAGACAGACAGAAAGTGATGATTTTCCCCTGAGTAGCCAATCACTGGCCAGAGTGCAGGTTCACTATTTATAGAATTCCTCCAGTGCAGAAATAGGCCATTCAACCCATTATGTCTGCCATCCTATCTCTGAAAGACATCCCACCCAATCACTATAAACCCACACTTCCTAGAGCTAACCCACTTAGCCTGCATACCCAGGCCACTATGGGCAATTTAGCATGGCCAACCCTTAACCTCCACATCTTTCGATTGTGGGAGGAACCGGAGCATCAAGAGGAAACCCACGCAGACATAGGGAGAATGTGCAAACTCCACACAGACAGTCATCTGCAGGTGGAATTGAACCCAGGTCCACTTGAGTTGTGAGGCAGCAGTGCTCACCACAAAGCCACCTTTTCAATAGAGATGGTGGATGGACTCATGAAGCTGGTAAAGGCATGTCAAAGGCCTTCCAACTTTTAAAAAACACACCAGGCTTCACTAGTTTTTACTTAAGTCGTCTTCAGCAGCCAGTTCTGCACCTCTACCTTACAACCACTCTTCAAAAAAAGGACAAAGTAATCTTTTAAAGTGACAGGATCATCACAATATAGAGACTATTATTGGACTCATAATTTAGAGCCCCGACTAATGTTTGAGGTGATGTGAGTTCTGATCATGCCATGGCATTTGGCGAAATTTGCATTCAATAAAAATCTGGCATCCGAAGAAAAAGCTAGCCTGTTGACAACCATGTCACCACTGTCAATTTCCATACAAAACCATCTGGTTTACTAATGTCCTTTAGGGAAGAATATCTGCCAACCTTACCCCGTCTGGCCAACACGCAACTCCAGACCCACAAAAATGCAGTTGCCTCTTAACCGCCCTCTCAAATGATCTAGAGAGGGCAACTAGTGATGGGAACCAAATGCCAGCCTTGCCAGTAATGCCTATAATGCAGCAGAGGAGTGAAAATAGAGTTAAAGAAGTAATAAGGATTACTTGGGACAAATGGCCTCATTCTCTGCTGCTGTTTCAATGTAACTCAATGTAATTTCTCTGAAAAGAATGGACAAACTCAATGTGGGTTAGGCAAAGAATTTCAACAGGTTGACGTCCAGCATTCATGCTTGCTGCTTCAAATTTTTATTTGAAAGATTGTGTTTCGATGGAAAGTGCAGTCCAGGAAGTGTTAAGAGCAGGACCAATAGATGGAATTAATGCATGTTTTGCAGGTAATATCCAAGCACTATGAAAGGCCACTAAATTTAATGATTTACAGACATACCATACAGATTGCAATATTTTTCAACTTTGCGATGAGGTTCTGATTAAAAGTCCTGAATCCAAATATGTTTATTTGAGACAACCTTTTAATAGTTAGATATTGTCGAGGGGCTATTTATTAAAAATTAGCTGAATTAGTCCACGATTTCTTGGCCACCATTTTTAAAATGTGTATTTCTCTCAGATATCTTATCAATTGTTGTTTCATAATGTATGATATTCTCATGCATGTCTATTTCACAGAGATGTAATATTAAAATTGCACTATTTTACAGAGGTGCTACCTTACAACTGCTCACTTTATAGTCCTCTTTTAGTTACAGAGTTGAAATACTCCTGTATTCCTATTTCACAGAGATCTAACACCTTTATATGTATATTTTATATGGGTTTAATGCTCCTTTACATTCATTATAATCCTGCTGCTTTATGCACAGTGCAAAGCTCCTCAATATATTCTTAGATGCATATTTTAAATTTTGTGACAGACAATTGGTTTGCCTCTTTCTAATTCTCCCTGGGCTCGCTCCAATGACATTGAACTGCAATCACCTGTGTTGCAGCCTCATCCCTTTTTGGTGCAATTCATTCTGTTTCACCTTTACGTGGCATTTCTCACATACCACATGGGCAGGTGGAGATGGAAAAATTCTGAACTGAATTCATTGGAGAAGGTCAGGAGGGAAAACCTCTCCAAGGAAGGAAAAATGAACAAGTTTCCCTCACATCTGGCAAAGCACAAACACAAAAGTCTGGGGACAGGAAAATGCTAATTTCTAAAAGACAGTCAGAATGATCGACCTCCTATTTGCACCCCTGATGGATTGGAGCATCTTGAAATTCAACTGCTGATTTTTAATCTGTATGGAAACAAATAATGTGACTATTATGATCATTGGACGGTGCATGTTAAAAAGTACTGACTATGTTCTTTAGACATCCACTGTCTTCTCCTATATGGCATCAAAAGCAATCCTTTTGTACTGTCTCAGAGTTAATGTCATGACTAAGGAAAGTATGATGACAGAGTGTCATAGCTGTTCACATTCATTCTTTTTTCAGATAAATAATTCTAGTAAGTGAGTGGAACACCAATGCAGGCTTTTGTTTTAATATAGGGCCCTATGCTTTCCAGAATAGCAGTAATTCTCCTGTCCACAAAAAATGACCTTGAGCTTCCAGTTGCCTGTCACTTCAACACACCATCTTGCCTCCTAGCCACCATTTCTGTCTCGGACTTGTTACAGTGTTCCAGCAAGCTGGAAGAACAGCATCCACTTGGGGTCTGAGGAAGGGTCACCAGACCCGAAACATTAACTCTGTTTTGTCCTTCACAGATGCTGCCAGACCTGCTGGGCGTTTCCAGCAACTTTGTTTTTGATCCACTTGGGGACCCTGTAGCCTTCAGGACTCAATATCGAATTCAATAAATTTAGGGCCTGAGGCACCTTCATCCATGTCCTTTACCCACCCTCACATCCCAGGTCACATCATCACAAGGACTGCTACCACAACCAACCCATTGTCAGCCATTAATGGTCCCCATTAACAGCTATTGATTCTTCCAGGATGATCTTTACCCATTCTCTTGGCTGCCCAACTGTTCTGCCTCTCTGGGGTCCATTTCTACCTATAGTTTACTCCCCACAGCACCTCCACCTCCCCCCTCTCCAACCCCACCATGTCTTCATATAAACCAAGCTACAACCAGTTCTGAAGAAGGATCACTGGACCCAAAACATTAACTCTGCTTTCCCTCCGCGAATGCTGCCAGACTTGCTGAGTTTCTCCTGCACTTTCTGTTTCTTGTATGAGATTAGTGCAACAATGTATACCAGAGACATGCTTTTATTTTGCAGATAAATAGATGGAATTTAAATCCCCTGTTTGGCTGGTTTGCGTTGGGTGGGCTGTTTAAAAATTTGAATCCCAACCCTCGCTGTTGAGAACAGGCGGCTAAAGTCTCCCAGAGAGTGAGATAAACAGAGGACTCATCGACGACTGTTGAACTTAACTTAAGTCCTTTACTTTCTAATTTAAATTAAGAAAGACTTTAATATTGACTACTACCTTATTCCTTTATTTGTCTACTTATTCTATGAAAGTAATGCTTAACTTTTTAAATTTGTTTCTCTTACTACTTTGTACTTCAGCTTTTTTTGTACTTGGGTATCTTTGTACCTAAGGGGTGGAGACATTATAAACTTTCCATTGCACTCCTGTACTTGAGTACACATAAAATCTAAATCTAACCACTCCAGAGTTTAACTGGGGACAGGAAAGCAACCTGCTCCCAGGAGGTGGGTTACCAGTTCAAGTATTGTACTGAGGCTCCATGACCATGACCTCATGTCCATTTTAAATTTAAACCTGGCCAATTCAGTTTTCCAGGCATCAGGAAACTCACCAGTTAAAGGGAGGCAAATATCTAGGAGGTAAATTGTTTCCCACTTAGCCAACTGGAGCCAAGAGCATACCTGCTTCATCTGCCTCCTCTGATAGATGTATCAATCTCCTCACCACCACCCCACCCCCACTTTGAGACTTCTGATCTACTCTGAGGTCGGTTTCACCAGTGTTTCCCAGCTCCATAGTCCTATCAATCTCTACCCCAGTCTTTGCTGCCTTCCTCAGTCTTTTCCACTCCATGATTATGGCCTGGTACTGAAGACCTGAGAGATCGATTAACCTCTCCAGCTGTTTGGCTGCAGTCAGTTGAAAAATGTTTTATTAAAATTGATATGAGGGGTACGCTTCAGAAAATATGCTTATCTTATAAGTCAAACCAAACTCCCCGCCACCCTTTCCAAGTTAATATTCAGTCTACAAAGCCTATGTTCTTTAAACACGATGTTGTATATGAATGATGAGCACAATATTTTAAAGTGATGTTATGCTCATGTATGTATACAAGATCTTCCTTTGTTCTTTTAGTTATGCCCCTAACTTTTCATTCTGCACTCATCAGGATGGATGCAAGAATGCCAAATTTCAAAGGGAGCAATAATTTATACTGCACAGTGACCCATCCTCTGTAAACAAAAAAGAACATGTCCTAATATTGAGCTTTTTTTAAAATTAAAATTAGGGATAATCATTCCTGATACATCCTCCATGGCAAAGCCTCAATCAAACAATTTTTGCTTGCTAACCAATCAGCAGCCTGTTCTCAGGAAGCAGATGTTATTGCTTCCTTTGAAATTTGACATTCTTGCACCTGTCCTGATGAGTGCAGGACAAAAACCTTCGATATCACGTCTCTCTTTTCAGCAATACTCAACCTCTGTGTTAACCAAGCAATGATCTTAACTTAAAAAAAACACTGAAAGAACTGTAGATGTTGTAAATCAGGAACGAAAACAGAAGTTGCTGGAAAAGCTCAGCCAGTCTGGCAGCATCTGTGAAGAGAAATCAGAGTTAACATTTCGGGTCCGGTGACCCTTCCTCAGAGTATAATAATCTTAACTTTAATTCTTGTAGGTCATGATATATCGGCCAATGGATATAATTTTCTTCATTACCAAAAGCATCTACTTTTAATAACTTCCCTCACATCTTATTGTAACAATGATGCTCATAAAGGCACTATATGAAATATTCTGCCAGTGTTCCTTGCAGAAGCTCTGTTACTTTTGCCACTGCTTGAAAATGATGCACTTCAGGGGCCAGAAGTGCTGTGGCTCAGCAAAACCCAATTAAAGTTACAGTATCCAATTTGCTGATGATCTACTTGTTAATTTCAGGTCAATTTCATCAGCACAAAATCAAATAACTAGTAATCTCTGTGTATTGATACTGGAAGCAACACTATGATTGAGTTGATTGCTACAATGAGATAGAATAATTACTGGCATTTAAATGAGGCCAGTGCAGCAGTTCTGTTTTTTAACTAAAGGTGTTTCTAATCTCCTAAAGATTGACAACTTTCTAATGCCTTGCATTAAAATACACCAACGTGACTTCCTAGTGACTTGGTTAGTGAATGGGGTGTCGCGTATAGGCGCTGCCCAGGAAGTTTCTAAGTTGGTGAGAAAGTTGGACTGAGCACAAAATGGAATTAAGGCAAAGACGAAAGAAAAGAAAGGAAAAATTGTGGGATTAGTTGTACTTTTAATGCCCCACATTGAACTTTCTAAAAGTTCAATCGCCCCCTTAAATATTACTGGACTAGTAATCTCAGAGGATTGGACCAATGCACTTGAAACAAAGAGTTTAAATCCCACCAGAGAGACTGATAATTTTAAGTTTATTGAATAAATTTCAACTAAAAAGCTAGTTTCATTGACAGTGGAAGTACTGGATTGTCATGAAAATAACTAATATTCTTTAGAGAAGTAAATCTGCCGTCCTTACTTGGTTTGGTCTACATGTGACTCCAGATCCACAGCAAAGTGATTGACCCTTAATTGCCTCCAAATTGGCTGAAAAAGCCCCTCAGTTGCATTAAATGCTTTGTGTAAAAGCACTCTACATATATTTAGACCAGGTGGTTAATCACCACCTTCTCGAGGGCAGTTAGGAACGAGCAATAGATGATGGCCTTACCAGTGACATTTACATCATTAGAACACTGTCTCCCGCAGTTACCTTGACAGCAACTTCTCACACCTTAGACCCTGTAAGACCTCCCTTCCATATTAATAGTCATTCTGTCTCTGAAGTACCTCTTATGATGGTGCAACTTTCCACATTAGTGCTTCTGAGGTGTCTTCTTTCATTCCTAAACCCGCCAATGATTGGTTGGTCTCTTGACCATGTCTGCTACATTTCCAATATTTCTGCATTCTCCTCTCCCCTTTTCTGTAGGAACCACAAGAGAATTTCCTTAATCCCTACCTTCCACAGCACCAGTCTCTGTAATCAACAGATCACTTTCTGCCAATTCTTTGCTTTCAGCACCGCTAAATGCATCTTCACCCCATTGCCTTTCAAAGTTCAAAAGGAGCCATTCCCTCTGTAACATCTGAGTTGCTACTTAGTCAATGCCAACCACTCCCTTCTCCATGGCATCTTTCCATGCAAATGCAGGCAATGTACCACCTGAAAAAAACCAAAAGAACTGCGGATGCTGTAAAGTTCTGAAGAAGGGTCACCGGACCCAAAATATTAACTCTGTTTTTTTCCTTCACAGATGCTGCCAGACCTGCTGAGCTTTTCCAGCAACATTGTTTTTGTTCCCAATGTACCACCTGCCTGTTTGGATCCTCTTTTCTAATCATCCAAGGGCCCCAAAAATTCCTTCAAAGTGAATCAATAATTTACTTGTATTTTCATTCTCGTCTGCTATATTCACAATGTATTCTCTTCTTCACTGGGGAGATTGACTGAGTAACTGCAGAACATCTCCTCTTCACAAGAATGGCACTGACTTTTAGTCTTTTGTCATTTTAATGCAGCAATTTGTTTTTGTGTTAAAATATAAATCCCCTGCCTGTTGCAGAGTTCCCATGAAGTGCATTAAAGACTTAAGGAACTGCACCTCATCTTCCAATTAGGCATTTTACACCTTTAAGGACTCAACACTAAGATCAACAACTTCGGCTCACAAACTCTGAGCTCTATTTTGAACCTTTTCCTAAGGTGTCAGTTTGTATCTTGGTCTCGTTCATTTGCTTTCAGACAGAACCTGACCTTAGTTAACACCTCCTCTGGACCCATGTTTTGTTTCTTTACTATAGTCATTACTACCAGATGTATTGCTGGCTTACCTTCATCGCAACAATAACTACGTTGGATGTTCCTGATGACCAGGCAGTCTGGAACCAGGGGTCACAACCTAAGGATATGGGGTAGATTATCTAAGATTGAGATGAGGAGAAATGTTTTCACAGAGAGAGTGGTGAGCCTGTAGAATTTTCTGTCACAGAAAGCACTGAGGCCAAAACATTGAACGTGTTCAAGAAGTTAGTTATAATTCTTAGGGCTAACAGGATGAAAGGTTTTTTGGTTAAAGCAGGATCAGGGTTATATGATCAGTCATGCTCATACTGAATGGGAAGCAGGCTTAAGGGACTGGAAGGCCTACTCCTACTCCTATTTTCTACATTTCTATGACTAACACTTCAAAAGTAATTTAATTTTGAATTTATTGTCATGTCAAGAAAAATACAATGAAATGTGTTATAAGTCGCCTTACCATGGCACTTGTATTAATGACAGAAGTCATAAGTAAATTGATAAGTAACAATAAAAAGTAAATTTAAGACAAAAGTTCATCACAGACCATTTAACGGCTCCCGGTTTCAGAGGAAGCCCATCAAAAGAAGAAACACAAGCCAGAATGAAACCATCAATCCATGATGAGAACACCACGCTGGGATGAAACTGATATGCTGGTCCTTTGGAAAAACTAGGCCGAAAGCCTTCGCTGAAGGAAACTGCTATTGGGACAAGAGTGCCACCCTGGACAAAAAACGCCACGCCGGGCCATCGGAAAGCCAGGCCAAAAGTATCTGCCGATGCAAACCTCATCCTCTAATGCTGCTTGGCCTGCTGTGTTCCTCCTGCTCCACACTGTGATGTCTCTGACTCCAGTATCTGCAGTACTTGCTATCTCTTCAACAGTTGCAATGCATGTTGAATCCAATGGTCGTGAAGACGACGATACAAATGAGGATCCTTCTGAGTAATGTTCACCATTTCTGCAGCACCATTCCCAACCTCAGGATGTTCCTAGGCTCGCTGCAGATCAAGAAGCATCTTTTGATATATAATCATTGCTTTAATGTGGGAACCACAACAGGAATTTGCTAACAACCAACTCCCACAAATTAAGGCATTTTAATGGCTAGATAATCTGTTTCCATGATATCAATAGATGGTTCGATGTTGGCCAGGACGCCAGGGAGAATTCTTCTTTGTAGTCTTTTATGTGCATTTGAGAGGGCAATGTGGAGTTTAATGTCTGATTTGAAATGTGGCACCTCTAATAGTGAAGCAGTCCCTCAATCCTACACTAGAAGTGTCAGCCTTGTGAAGAACTGGGCTATCACAAAGCTACATGACACGTAGTCAATTTAAAGCACTGAATAATGGAGCTGCCTGTGTTTGAGGAAAAGCAGACGTGGATCTTAATCACCACAGTATTATAAATTAATGTGATGAGCTCATTGTGCTAATGACTTAGTGCCTCAAAAAGAAGTTGTTTGCCGACTACAAAGTAAGATGGTTTGTTTCTGGGTCATCACTGGGAACTGTCTGAAATATGACTAGCAATGTCATAATACAAGTTTGATGATAGGAAAAAGGAGTGTAAATATCTTTTAATAGAGCCTTTCCTAAACTATGCTATCTTCTCCCAATTCTCATGCGTTGTAGTTTCTAATGTTTAAATTATACATTTGGATTCGAGCAATAGTGTAACACACCATGTGGTTGGGAGATGTTTGTTTCCTCCAGTGATCTCTTACCCCTTTTTGTCCTTGAATGCCAGATGCACCAAGTAGGAAATGAATTCTCCCCACAGATTCGGATAACTTCCTCCCTTCCACTCCCATCAAAGAACTCCCTTTAAGTGTTCTCCTTCAGACTTCTCGGTCCTCTACTTAATTCAAGATGCTTAACTCAGTTGGTAAGACTCTAGGGAGTCAGGCTTCTTTTGCCTGTAAATATGTCACCGTTCCTTCAGTGTCGCTGGGTCCAAATCCTGTCGTGGTCCTGTGGAAAGGCGGAGCATAAGTAAGGGGCAAATGGCCTGCTCCTGTTCCTATTTCTAATGGCCTTATGAACACGGAGGAGTGGAAATATCATGCGCTGAGGCTGCAAGGGGAGAGGAGCAGCATATGTGGGTCTAACTAGATAAATTAAATTTTGGGTGGTCCTGAGAGAGGGAACAGGCCATGAGCTATGGCATTAATTTTGGTAACACTTTGGGCTCTCCCAAACAACCTGACGCATATGTTTGTGCAATTTTGTGACAAAGTGGTTGTAGTGACAGGTGTAGTGTCGGTCTCAACAAGGCTGTACTGCAAGTAAAATGTAATTACTGAATGCTGTGTAGTGAATTTCTAGTCTTCAATGTTCTAATCGCAGTCTGCTAAAAACTAAAAGCAAAGAATCTTGACATCCACTTTCACTGTGTGACCAGACATTTCCAAGCTGTTGCAGTCTTGTAAGTGTAAACAAAGTGCAATGAAGGAATGTTTGCTGCAAAATTGTAACCATTGTATCATATTGTGATTGGGATCAACTCCGTGCGAGATCTCACCATGCAACAGTTTCACTGCCTTTAAACCATATAGGCAACAATTTGAGTGGGAAGATGCTCTCTTGTATGTATTTTCAAATCTTGGTTGAATATCCAGTTTTCATCAAAATAGAGGGAAAGAATGCACTAGGCAACACCATCTCAAAGTGAAAGGGGCTACAGTCTCTCACTGTGGGAGGAGTTACTCATACTGATTCCTTTCTGTTTTGTTGTGAAGTGGGCAAGCTGAGGTTGTTGGGGCATTTGCACCCCAAATAAGGAAGGGAAATGAAATGAAGGGTCATCTGGACAGCCAACTAGGCCAAAGCTATGCACTCTGTCTCGGTTCAGCGTTACTGACTGTGATGTGTTCATTACGTTGTATAACAAAGAAACCATTTATCACCCGCACCTGACCCTATTTAATAACCAAGGATGTGGAAGCGAGTCCTGATCATTTTCTTAATGTTCAGTCCCTGAACAAGTTGACAAGGGATGAAGACCTCGAATGGATTTCATGTTCTTTAGCTCTTTCACTGTGAAGTGGCTGATCTCTTCCTCCCTAATAATACTCCAGAGGAAGATACAGGAGGAGATGAGCTCAGAAAATTGGCAATCCAATTGATTGTGTGCACAGTGTGAACATACAATTTAAAGATTTTTTTGTCACATTTGAAAATACAACACAATCCCTTCAATAAATAAGTGTCCCACTTTCAGGGTTAAGAAGAAGCCACCAAAAAGTGAAGTGAATAATTCCATTGTGAGCATTTTCCCACCTTGATACATTCCTCTGAATTGAATGGTTTCCCTGGTAATATCTCAAATGTTAATTGCGTGTATAATGTCAGATTACATTGATGGCCTCTATTATTTCAATATTTATGCATATGTCACCTGTCTCAGCATCTTGTTGTAAACAAGTCATTTTGACTTAATTGAGTTCTGCTATAAAACGGCAGACTAAATCGATAACCAAGTTATGAACTGTAATTTACTTCTTTTTGGATCCTGAAACTCAAATGTTAAATTGTTAAAATAGTCCTGAACATTTGGAGGGTAGGGAACATCTAAATAACTTGGTGTCTCCGTCCTGGAAATGAAATAAAAACATTTCCACTTACAGCAACTGAATTCCAGTCATCTCCTGGAATCCAGGCATAATTCTGGCTTTAAATCAAAGTGATTAAAAAGGCTTCTTTATGACCCCCCCATGTAGGGCACATTGCTCGATGACTCTTGTTTGCTTTAAAAGGCACTAGCTTTAACGAAAAAGAAAAGATGCTTGGCAAATTGTTATCTGGCAGTCATCCATATGCAAAGCAATTTGCATTTGAATGTGGCATTGCTTGTCCAACTGGTTAGCGACAACAATAAGGTACAAGTATTCAAGCATTCTTTTTCTGCTGGGTGACAAATATTGTCCCCCTTTTAAATGATGCGTGATTCATCTTAACAAGGGATGTAACTTATCCTTGAATATGTGCTCATCATTAAAGCTATGTGTCACCTTCTTGCGTCTGCTGGGTCACACATTTGCCTTTGAGTCAGAAGGTTATGGGTTCAGGTTATGAATCAGAAGGTTATGAGCCCAAAACTGAGGGTTGCCACTCCTAAACGATTGAAGAGTGGTAAACATCTCAGAAATGTTGTGTCCACATCCTTGAAAAGAAATTAGAAACCTTTCCTCACAGACAGAAAAAAAACCCAAATACTGAGGATGCTGGAAATCAGAAACAAAAAGGGAAAGTATTGGGAAAACTCTGTAGAGAAAGTACAGAGTTAGTGTTTGGAGTCCAGTATGACTCTTACTCTTCAGTTGTGAAGAAGAGTCACGATGGACTTAAAATGATACTCTGTTGCTCTCTCTCTACAGATACTGTCAGACCTGCTGAGTTTCTCCTATACATTCTATTTTTATTTAAGAAAACAGTAGCATTAACAAATAAATGGACTGGTGACACTGGAGCTCCATTTTGAAGTATACAAGTTGGGCCAATATATGTCGTTTGCAAATTTAACATTTAAATCTTTCCCTCAGAGTTTGCTCTGAGGGAGTGCAGCACTGTCACATATGCTGTCTTTGGGATAAGACATTAAACCAAAGCCTCAATGTGCTGCCCTCTCAAGTAGTTGTAAAAGATCTCAAGGCAGTATTTTAAAGATCAAAGGAGGTCTGCAGTATTTCTCTCCCATATAGCATCAATGGAACAGATGATCTGGTCATTATCGTGTCTTATGGGAGCTTGCTGTGTGAAATTTCGGCTGCCATATTTCATACGTTACAGAAAAATAATTTAATTGTAGTGTTGGGATGGCCAGAGATCATGGGGAAAAATCAATATATGCAGATCTTTCTTACTTAAGTAAAGTAAGGGAAAAGTGCACTTTCCACATTGGTGACGTTGCAGGTGCCGATCTGAGGAGCTATGTAAACAAACACAAACATAAGGAGCAAGAGTGAAAAAAACAGAAATTGCTGGAAAACCTCAGCGGGTCTGGCAGCATCTGTGGACAGAAAGCAGAATTAACATTTTGGGGTCCAATGTTCTGAAGAAGGGCTACTGGACCCAAAACGTTAACTCTGTTCTCTCTCCACAGATGCTGCCAGACCTGCTGAGTTTCTCCAGCAATTTCTGTTTTTGTGGAGAATAAGAGTAGGCCACTCAGCCTGTGTAGCAGCATAAGGAGTGCCAACTAGTGGTAGAAATGTTTAGATGTAGTGATGTGGCTTAATAATTGACAATTTCTGGGGAGATGCTACCTAAAGACATGATGAATAGTACATTCCATTGAAGGGTGAGAAACATCGAAAACAAATTTAATCTAGAGAGATGACTCAGTTGACTGAATGCAAAAGATGAAGCTCCCTTTCCATCATTGCAAGAACCAATTTTGATTCTTTTTCTAATGAGGCTCTCTCGAATTGAGAAGAAAAAAGAAGCAGCAAGCTTTCTTTCCTGTTTTGACCGTCAGCACAGGCTGGAAATAAGCATCCGTTCAGTCAGCATTGTAATGGGGAAGACAGATCATGATGCAAAAACAAAACTTGATGGAAAATCTCAGCATGTGCGGCGGCATCTGTGGAGAGGAAACAGAATTAATGTTTCGGATCCAGTGACCCTTCTTCAGAACAGATCATGATTTTGTGGGTTGAGCCTGCTATTGATTTGATTTTATTATTGTCACATGTACATAGGTACAGTGAAAGGTTTTGTTTTGCATGGAGTACTGGCAGATTATACCATACAAAGTGCATTCCGGTAATAGAACAGAGCGAATAATACAATGTTACAGCTGCAGAGAACGTGCATAAAGAGGAGGATCAACATTAAATTTAAAATTTAAGAGGTCCATTCAGAAAACAGTGGGGAAAACATAAAAACAGTGGGGAAGAAGCTGCTGGAACTGAAAGCTGGAAATTAGACATTTCAGTAAATTTTGGAAAAGTACAGAGTGGATGAAGAGAAAGTTAGGACTCCAGACCAACTGCAGAAAGAGGGTGGATTAAAGAACTAACAAATGACATACTCCAAAATAGTTAAAAGCTGAGAATAAGAAAATCTTAACCTAATTAGCTTAAAGCTATCTCAAAGCACTTCTCAGCTCAAGAAATGAGGTTAGTCTGTAGGAGATGGGGGTGTGGCTTGAGGTGGGAGGAGGGGATAGGTGGGAGGAAGAACAGGTTAGGGAGGCGAAGACGAGCTGGATTGGTTTTGGGATGCGGTACGGGGAGGGGAGATTTTGAAGCTTGTGAAATCCACATTGATACCATTGGGCTGCAGGGTTCCCAAGCGGAATATGAGTTGCTGTTACAGCAACCTGTTCTTCCTCCCACCTATCCCCTCCTCCCACCTCAAGCCACACCCCCATCTCCTACCGACTAACCTCATCCCGCCCCCTTGACCTGTCCGTCCTCCCTGGACTGACCTATCCCCTCCCTAACTTCCCACCTACACTCACCTTTACTGGCTCCATCCCCGCCTCTTTGACCTGTCTGTTTCCTCTCCACCTATCTTCTCTTCTATCCATCTTCTATCCGCCTCCCCCTCTCTCCCTATTTATTTCAGAATCCCCTTCCCCTCCCCCATTTCTGATGAAGGGTCTAGGCCCGAAACGTCAGCCTTCCTGCTCCTATGATGCTGCTTGGCCTGCTGTGTTCATCCAGCCCTGCACCTTGTTATCTCAGATTCTCCAGCATCTGCAGTTCCTACTATCTCTGATTAACCAGTTCAGTCATATTCCCACCAGACCACTGCACGGCTGTAAATGGAAAGCAATTCAGTTGTGTGCATCTTGTCATGGTACCACAGTCTCACTGCTCATAAATGATAATATGATGAAGTACTTTTATAATATTTCTTCATTCCACAACAATAAAATACGTGTTGAAATCCACCTTTTTTTAATCCATGAAGGTTATTGCAATTTTAATATTGGGAGTCTGGCAATTGTCCCAGAGGGAGGGTCCAATTCTACATCTTTGTCAACGTGCGCAGTCCCAAAGGACAAAGCTGAGGACTCTCCTTTGTTCAGCTCGTGCATCCAAATGAATGTGTTGGAACTTTAGGGATCGCAGGGTATAATTATTATAGAGAAATGAGCAGGTTGGAGATGACTGCAAGCGTCAGCGTTCACTCAGTGGGTAGCTCTGTCACAACAGGTCTTGTAGAATCAAACAGTCAAGGCTCGATTCCCATACCAAGACTTTGTGGTTACAGAATGTGGATTTGTAGTGTGGTCAAGCAGGCTGATTTTAACAGAAACTGCTGGATAAGCTGAACAGGTCTGGCAACATCTGTGAAGAGAGAGAAACAGAGTCATAGAGGCTTACAGCATGGGAACAGGCCCTTCGGCCCAACTCATCCATTCCAAACAGATTTCCTAAACTGAACTAATCCCATTTGTCTGCATTTGGCCCATATCCCTCGAAACCTTTCCTATCCATCTATCTTTCCAAATGTCTTTCAGATGTCGTAATTGTACCACCCTCTACCACCTCTTCTGGCATAAACACAGCACCCTCTGTGTGAAAATGTTGCCCCTCAGGTCCCTTTTAAATCTTTCCCCTCTCAATCTAAACCTCTGCCCTCTAGTTTTGGACTCCCCCACCCTGGGGAAAGGTCCTTGGCTATTCACCTTATCTGTGCCCCTCATAATTGTATACACCTCTACAAGGTCACCCCTCAGAGTTAACATTTTTGAATCCAGTATGATTTCTTCAGAACTGAAAGGTGTTGGGAATTTTTTTTTTACTTTTGACAGAAAGGCCCAGTGCAAAAGACAAAGGGAAGTATAAGCTGAAAGAACTGCGGATGCTGGAAATCAGAAAGAAAAACAGAAGTTGCTGGAAAAGCTCAGCAGGTCTGGCAGCATCTGTGGAGAGAAATCAAAGTTAACATTTCAGTTTGAGTGACCCTTCCACAGAATGTTACAGGGACACTGAGAATGTTTATCTTTTCAGATGAGGTATTAAACCCAGGTACCATTGCTTGTTCTTGTTGGACCCATGGCACTACTCAAGGTGGAAGAGAGAATTCTTCTGATATTTTGGCCAATCTTTGGTCACTTATCCAACATCATCAAGGACAGAAAAAGGCTAAACAGGTTGGGACTCTACTCACTGGAGTTTAGAGGAATGAACGGTGATCTCATTGAAATGTTTAGGATGCTTAAGGGGCATCTATCTTAAGGATCTGTCTTAAGGAGATAGATCGATTCTTCATCAGTAGGGGAATCGAGGGTTGAATGATAATGACAAGAAAGTGAACATGAGGATCATCCAGGGTCCTATTGAATGGCGTAGAAGACTTGAGGGGCTGAAAGCCCTACTCCTGTTCCTATTTCTTATGATCTTATCATCTTAAATTGAGTAATTCAGACCAGCACTGCTTGCAGCGGGCAGAGTGGCTGGCACATTTGCCAACCTAAAAGCGCCCGCCACACTTGAGAATAACTCAGCGAAATGTTCCAAGATATTCCTGAGGCGTGATTGTAAATGTAAGCAGTTCTTTCAACCCACAAGCTCAGTCTTACTTTGAACCAGATTGCACCTATACGTCGGGAATCTAACAAAGGGCTGCCTGAGGTCTAACTTTCCTGCAACTCCAGGGTAGTTGGATCAGCATATGAAATACTTTGGGTTGACCCAGCAACCGTGATGTGTGAGGTGAATAAATAGCCGAGATTCAGTTACACAGCTAGTAACTTAATCTACGAACTGAGGTGACCTCATAGACAGAGAGAGCAAAGCTATAAATATCATCTCAAATCCCCATGACTCGGTTGCAGCCTTTAACCCTCTCCCAAGTGCCGTCGCTCAGTCTGAATATATATGTATAATTGAGTTCGTGTGCACATAGAGTTGAAAGTTCAAATGTTGGCTCCTTTGTTGAATGTTCTGAAGCTTTGCTGCTGTCCCTGTAAACTCACTGGAGTCTCACTACAGTGATAAATGACTTTAAACATCGGCAGGTTTTTTTCTCCCTGCAGAGACAGTACATGGATAAATGACTCTTGTGCAAGTCTGCAACATTGTTTTACAATATCATTAACGAAAGTTTATCAAGAACAATCTGCGGGATGTTTTCAAAAGAAGGGGCAATGCAGAGTGAGAGGCAATCAGGTTTTCAGATTGTGGCCCATGTCATCCTCATCTTTATCAATTTTATTCCACATACTAAATAGTCTGTTCTTTCTCAGTTTGGGAAGGAAAACTCACAGTGATACTTCATCTGAATGAAATGTAAAATAATAACAGGCTGAAAAAAAAACAAGCCTGGTGTGTTCAAGGAATAAGATGGTGGCAAAATAAAGTTGCCATAGTCCTACTGGACCATAGGGCTGCTCTCTCGTTAGAGAGAGAGATGGCTGGTGGTGGTTTAACCTGAGGGTCACCACACCTCAGGTGAGGGGAGAGGTTGAGATGGAGAGTCCTTCATTGTAAGTTCAGCTGGTCTGGGAATTGAACCCAGAGCATTCCCTGGAATTCTTGATTAATAGTCTAGTGATAAAGCCGCTAGGCTATCATAACAGTGTTAAGTCCGCTCCATCATATCAGTATTAGAGTCATAGAGTTATACAGTATGGAATCAGGCCCTTCAGTCCATGCCGACCATAATCCCATCTGTCCCACCTGTCTGCATTTTTCCTATATTCTTTCAAACTTTTCTTATTCATGCACTTATCTAAATGTCTTTTATACATTGTAACTGTGCCTGCATCTACCATTTCCTCTGGAAGTTCATTCCACACACGAACCACCCTCTGTGTAAAAAACAATTGCCCCTCAGTCTTTTGTAAATCTTTCTCCTCTCACCTTAACAATATGCCCCATAGTCTTGTAATTCCCCCACGCTAGGGAAAAGACACTTGCCCTTCACCTTTTCTATGCCCCTCATGATTTTATAAACCTCTATAAGGTCACTTTTAAACCTCCTACGCTCCAGTAAAAAAGGTCCCAGCTTATCCAGCCTCTCCTTATAACACAAACCCTCCATTCCCGGCAACATCCTGGTAAATCTCTTCTAAACCCTCTCCAACTTAATAATATCTTTTCTATAATAATATCCTTCCTGTATTGGAGTATCTATTGTATAAGAGAAGGTGTTTCTATGAGGATGTTGTTCTCCAGTTTTGGCAGTGCATCAACATCAGCCATACTTTTAGGAAAGAGCTTTCTGAGAATAATAAAAAAACAATGTGGTGATACATTTAGCATTGAAGTCCTCAGAATCTTGCAGCACAGGAGTAGAGAACAAAAGGGTAAAAGGGAAATGCTAGAGATCTGAAATTTTAAAAAAAACAGGAAGTGCTGTAGAAACTCAGCAGGTGTGGCAACATCTGTGGAGAGAGAAACAGAGTTATCCTTTGGAGTTGAATATATCTCTTCAGATTCTGAAGAGAGGTACAGATGTGAAGAAAGATACTCAAACTCATCACATATTACACCACACTTCAGTTTTGAAGAAGAGTTATGGTAAGTTCAAAATATTAACTTTATTCCTCTCTCTACAGATACTTTAGCAACACTTTCTAATAAAGGAATTATGGAAGAATTTCTGGGGAGTTAAAGAGATTTTTGTTTTAATTCAGATGACGGTACATAGAATCACTGTGGAAACAGGCCATTCAGCCCATCGAGTCTGCACAAATCTTTCAAAGAGCATGACCCCCAGACCCACCCACATCATCCCTGTAACCCTGTATTTATCCCGACCAATCCACGTAGCCTGCACATCCCTGGACACTGTGGGCAATTTAGCATGGCCAATCCACCTAACCTACACATCCTTATAAATGGGAGGAAACTGGACTACCCAGAGGAAACCCGCACAGACACGGGGAGAATGTACATACTCCACACAGACAGATGCCTGAGGGTGGGATCAAACCTGGATTCCTGGCACTGTGAAGCAGTAGTGCTAACCACTGAGCCACCATGCTGCCTGTTCAGTTCTGGAACTCCTATCTAAACATGGGGATCAAGGCAGAAAGCATCAGTGAACTTAATGAGTACTTTGATAGGCATTTCCAGTGCTCTAACATAGAGGATTGTCAAACAAGACCTCGATAGTGGGTTTAGACTTGATATTGCTTTTTCCATGGAATCCATAGAATCCATACAGTGTAGAAACAGGCCATTCGGCCTAACAAGTCAACACTGACCCTCTAAAGAGCATCCCACTAAGACCCAGCCCCTACCCTATCCCTGTAACCCTGCATTTCCCATGTTAACGCCTTTGATTTTAGCTAGCACAGACAAGATGGGCTAAATAATCCTCTCCTGTGTTGTGAACTGTCTGTGTTTCTCTAATGGTTTGTGTATTGCATTCTACAATGTCCCTATCCTTATGAAGCTCAACCTGTTCCAACTTAGCATGAAACTGGCCAGCCGCGGGTCCCCCAATAATATTAAAATGCATTGTGTGTGCCTATATCTCATAAAACCTATGAGCTCATTGCTGTTGGGAGTATTTGCTCAGTGTCTGAACGGGAGGGGTGGAATTGTCTGAATATAGCCATCATATTATTTTATATTTTTGTGCAAGAGAATAAAGCAATTTCCTAGAGCCCTAGCACAAGAAATAATTAGACCAAAATAGCTTTTTAATGTTTTAGGCAGGAGATGGCCATAATTGTATTGCTGTTACTGAGGATTCTTTGACTACCCTGACAAAGCCCAGGGCAACGTGCCCTCAAATATCCACGGCATTTGTTTCCAAATGAAAAAAAAATAAAAATTATAATCCAATGATGGATGAAGAAGAGAGAAAAAAAGTACTTTACATATTTTTGTTTAATAATGGGCACAATCCCTTAGGATGCAAACTGAATGTATGTTAGACCATAGAGGATGCTTCCTTGGCTCTCTTTACTAGCCGGTACAATGCAATCTTACAGCGAGGAGAAAGAGGTTTTAATAAGTAATATGAGGTATCATCCAGATGCAAATATATTGTCTCATATTAATTCTTAGTTCGTTAGGCTATTCATGGATTTCACTTTATAAAATAATTTACTGTCTTTAAAAATTCATCATTAATCTCATCCTCTGAATTAAATGATGGGTAAAGGATTGCAAAGTTTGACACTAACCGCTGAAGGCGTCGTTTTATAATCTTGTTTCTCTATCCATGGGTTGACCACACACACGGAAACTGTGGGTACATAAAGAACTGTTGGCCCATTAATCCTGTTCACCTACCCCCTGCCCCTGGCCCCCATAACTGTGCAAGGTAGGGGAGCATTGGTCTGTAAGGTAAAGTCAACATAGTCCCAGAGAGTTGTGCTCCCTCATTAGAGAGAGAAAGATGACTGGTGCTGAGTTTAATCTCAGGTTTAACGCCATGACTCAGGCAAGGGATGACATTGAGAAGGTAGGACCCTTATGTTGACTGCAGCTAATATGAGAATTGAATCCACACTGGTTGGCATCATTTTGCATTGCAAACTAAGATCTAACCAATTGAGTAATTGTAATGGCTTACTAGCTTGTAATACAGTCAGTGTTATTCATGATGAAGGTTGTTGCTGCTATATAGGACACTACAGGGCTGAATGTAGGGGAGGAAAACCTCTTCGTAGTCTAACTAGCAGTATCTTGTCATTAGCAAGATCTAGTTTATTGCATGTTAGCGACTAGTTAGCAGCAGGTTACGTTGATACAATAGTCATTGTTTCCGAGACTTTCAGGAAGACCAGAAATTAGGTCTGACTCCTTTGAGATCCTAAACTCCTCAGCCCACAAGTCCCAATGACATTATTCTGGTGGGTGGTGCTTAAGACACTCCCCAGTATTAATTCTTTCAGAATAATATACAACAGATTGTTTTGATATTTCAAAGGACCAGATCGCCACTGGTCATCTGTTGCTGAAGTCAAAATGGGAAAATTCCTGGGGATGATGTAGTCATCTTGGTGAAAGACAGATGATGAGCAGATTGGAGTTTAGAACAATCAAACTGAATGAAATCAAAAAGAATGTATGAACCTAAGGAATGAATGCTGAGCAATTGTTTCCTTTTATGGGGGAAGCTAGAACTATGGAACACCGTTTAAAAATTAGGCATCTTCCATTTAAGAGTGAGAGCTTTTTACACAGAGGGTGGTAGAAGCAATAGCAATGTTTAAGAAGCATTTAGACAGACACATGAACAGGCAGAGAATAGAGGGACATGGACCATGTGCAGGTAGATGAGATTCATTTAGAATGGCACCATGGTTGGCACAGACATGGTTGGTTGAAGGGCCTGTTCCTGTGCTGTACTGTTCTATATTTTATTTTCTATGTTCTTCCTCAGAGGGTCACCATTCTGTGGTATTCTTGTTCCCAAATAAAACACAGAGGCTGGGTCATTGAATACATTCAAGCCTGGTTTAGACAGATTTATGATCGAGAAGGGAGTTAAGGTCTTTCAGTCAGATAAAGGTTGTCAAAGTCACAGTCATAGAGTCATGCAGCTTGGAAACCAACCCTTCGACCCAACCAGTCCATGCCGACCATCTTCCCAAACTAAACTAGTCCCACCTGCCTGCATTTGGCCCATATCCCTCCAAACATTTCTTATTCAGGTACTTATCCAAATGACTTTTAAATGTTATCACTGTACCCACATCCAGCACTTCCCCTGGAAGTTCATTCCATACATGAGCCACCCTCTGTGTTTAAAAAAAAAGCCCCTCGTCTCTTTCTTAAATTTTTCTCCTCAGATTAGCCAAGATCATATTGAAAGGTGGGAGTTCTCAAGGGGCTGAATGGCCTATTCTTGCAGCTAGTTCCTTTGTGCTCCAGTCACGCAGTTCCCATTGGCTGCTGAAACATTAAGGAAAGTGGGAAGGGAAGAAGAGGCGATGCAAAGCTTAGGTTACAGAGATTTAGAGCTTGCAGAAGCATGGCAAACTGGAGCAATAGGGAGTTCAGGCACTTTCTGAATCAGGCCAGGAAGAGTATAAACAATGTTAAGAGGAGATTTGATAGTGCTGTTCAAAATTCTGAATAGTTTGACTAAAATGAAAAGGGAGGAACTGTTATTAGTGGAGGAAGGGTTGCTAAGCAGAGATACAGGTGATTGCTGACTGTACCACAGTGAGTTGTTCAATACAGAATGTGCAGCCTGAAAGGGTGATAGAAGCAAGTATTTAAAAGAGAATTGGATGGACACTGCAATAGAAAACAAAATTCCAGGGTTACAGTGAAAGAGTAAGGGAGCAGGATTATATGCAAGGTTGCACCAAAGGGCTGAATGGCCTTTTCTCTGTGCCATACATTCCAGGGCTCTGCTGAATTAGGAGGGGGGATAAGGAATTGACAGACAATTGCATGTTCTCTTTTACAAGTTGGTCTCCAAGTGAATGCAGGCCAGAGAACCAAGACGACAGCATTGAGACTCCACCCCAACCCATGCCTCCTTTGAGCTTCAAAAGCAGAAATTCATCTGTAAAACTCATCAGATCTGGCAACATTTGTGGAGAGAAATCAGAGTTAACACTTTGAGTCCAGTGATCTTCCTTCAGAAATGATTGTAGCTACGAAAAGGTTGGTATTTATGCAGAAGATAGGTTGAGTGGGAGGAATAAACAATAGGTGGAGATAGAACCCAAAGAAGAGAAAATTACAGTTGGACAGACAAAGGAGTGAATAAAGATCAGCCTGAGAGAATGAATAGCAGCTAATGGGGACTGTTAGTAGCTGACAATGGATCATGTGTGGTAGCAGCCCATGTGATGACATGATCTGGTGTATGGGGATTGGGGTAAGGACATTGGAGAGCTCAAATCCTAAAATTGTTGAACTCGATACTGAGTCCAAAAGGCCATAGAGTACCCAAGTGGAAAACGAGGTGCTGTTCATCCAGATTGCGCTGAGCTTCACTGAAGCACTACAGCAAGTCTGAGACAGAGATATTGACCAGGAAACACGGTGATGTGTTGAAGTGGCAGACAACTGGAAACTCAGATCTTTTTAGTGGACAGAACATAGGTATCCTGCAAAGTGGTCACCTTTGAGCTTGGCTCCTCACTACGAGCAGAGAAGACAATGGAATCACACCATTGACAGGAGAAATGCAACAATTTGCAGCACAGTACGTTTAGACTACAGGAGATGTAAGACCTTTGAAGTGACATCCATTTGTTTATTTTTCCAATTATTTCTTGCCTTTGGCATCGATCACTTCCAGCTTTCCTCACTGCACAGCTATTTGTCAAATATTGTTCCTTTCCTCATTTTTCTTTCTTCACCTTAATGCCTGTGCACAACTTTTTTTTTGGTGAACCAAACGCGAAAAAAATTGTGTGCCTCAGAAGTATTTGTCAGGAATTTAAAAAGGTCTAACATGTGTAGGTGGGATGAAGGTACAATCAGCTGTCAGATCAGGAGTGAAGCTCGGTCAGACCTTATCCCTTTTATGCACAAACTTCAAATTAACGTAGTTTTGGTCTCAGAACTACTGCTCAATTGAAATTTGATCTTGATTTATCCATGTTCTTTGGTGGTGGGATATTTGCATTGCACTAGGATTTCTTGTGGAGGATATTCTCTTTGCAGGAGCCAGGTGGGAATTACCCAAATGGATTTAATCCCATCTACCTTCCCGAAAATGGATTGCTGTTGGTGTTGCAACTGGTGGAGGAGACGCTCACTTGATTATAAAAGTCAGCCCATCCTCTTTGTACTGACTATCCAAGTTGTCCCATACCTTTGTTCGTCCCTACAACCCTTTAACTTGCTCCTTTTCAAATAAATATAGCTCATAGAATCCCTACAGTGTGGAAACAGGCCCTTCAGCCCAACATATCCACACTGACCCTCAGAGCATCCCATCCAGACCCATCCCACGAGAACCCACCCTGAACACTTGGGGTAACTTAGCATGGCCAATACACCTAACCTGCACATCTTTGGACTGTGGGAGGAAACCGGAGCACCCGGAGGAAACCCACACAGACAGTCGCCCAAGAGTGGAATTGAATCTGGGTCCC
The DNA here is from genome assembly GCF_021869965.1 of Rhincodon typus. Taxonomy (NCBI): domain Eukaryota; kingdom Metazoa; phylum Chordata; class Chondrichthyes; order Orectolobiformes; family Rhincodontidae; genus Rhincodon; species Rhincodon typus. Next base: position 13,663,828 of record NC_063367.1, on the reverse strand, counting down.
TGGTACTGTGAAGCAGCAGTGTTAACCACTGAGCCATTGTGCCAGCCCTACATCCAACTTTCTGTCGAAAACTACTGTTGAATTTCAGCCTAAAGTAGTTCTGTGTGTCTAAAGAATTTATCCTCCTTTCCCTTCTAGCTTTGTTTTGTTTGATAAAAGGAAGTTGATTTTTTTTTCCAATTGACTACTGCATGCATTTGTAAAGCAGTCGATATTATATACAAGTCAACCCCTGAACTTGGCTCAAAATCTTTTAATTTTTCAAAAATGCCTTGATGCCCCTTGTAGGGGCAGGGTTAAAAGGAATGGTCTACTAAGTCTTTTTATTTCAGAATTACTCTTCTGTGAATTAAAATAGTCAGAAATAGATAATCTCGGGGTAACCATTTCCAGTTGAATTCAGAACTGTAGATAGCAACCACTGAGGCAGTGTCATTTTCATGAGTTCCCAAGAACTGGCATGAATTTCAACCTCTTAAAAATAGTATTTGTGTGTAATTGACCTCCTACACTTTGTCTGGAAAAATTTGCACTCACAGCCTTGACTCTTACATGAGTGTTTATGGTAATTTGACATGAATTGAATTATTCTAGTCATTTATTAACTTTTGATGGACATAAGATGTCCCATTCATTCACCCAGAAATTGTGTGGGTGAATAACTCTCAGCGATTTGGGCAGGTAATGCAGATTCTTACCCTAACACATTCTTCTTTCAGAAATTCAGAATGCCTCACAACTTGGTTAATGGATTCACCTCTGGATAAGACACCCAGACAGTATGATTTAATGATATCCCAAGGTAGTTCATTTCCAGTGCAATGATTAAAGCAGAAGTATATATAATATTTACAAGGATTCCTTTCATTAAGCAATGACAGTTGGGGAGTTCTCCAGTCCTCTGGCGAGTTTAGTTGTAAGAAAGAGATTCTGTTGCTATGTGTTTGTGAAGTAAGAAAGCATGAATTTCAATTCCCTTGATGGGTTGGTTAGTCGTTAATCATTATATCCATAACAATGGGTTAAGAGCCTCAGCAGAACAGTCTTCATTCAATCAAGTGCATTCAGTCATTATTTAGGAGCTCGGATGAAGAGTCATTTAGACTCAAAACGTTAACTTGCTCTCTCTCCACAGATACTGCCTGACCCGCTGTGAATTCCAGCATTTTTTGTCTTCAGTCATTATGTAGGCAAGCTCAGATTAGTGGAGTTCTGGCTGCGATTGAACATGTGGAAGTTGTACATATCATTGAGTGCCATACCTTAACTTTTGAAGACCACCAAGCAGGAGCTCCTCATTTGTATAGATGTTAGCCTTCCTGCTTGTTATGTGGATGGCCAGGGTTCAACTCCTGGGTAGGGCGAGGCTGACTAGCTATAAAGAAGAGGTTAAATGTTTTTGAGAGGTGGTCTCCCTATCTCCGGAGCAGATCATTCGAATTCAAATCCTATCTGTGCCAGAGGTCCCCAAACAGGTAAATTGCATTTTGTTGTCAAGCCCCCTGAGTAATCGGAATTTAAAGCCCTTTCACTCCTCAAAAACTACTTTTAATGAGCAAAAAAGCTTTGAAGTATTGGTCTGCAATGTAGTTCTGGGTTCTGAATCAGGCACAGCAAGTTTGATAGGCTTGCCTGAACTCAGTAGAATGTTATAGACATTTTGGGAGCAGATGCGGTGGAGGCAGAGGAATTGGGAGTAAGGGATCGCATTCTTGCAGGAGGGTGGGTAAGAGGAGGTGTAGTCAGGTAGCGATGGGAATCAGTGCGCTTGAAATAGATGTTGGTGTTGACGTGGTTACCAGAAATTGAGACGGAGAGGTCAAGGAAGGTGAGGGAGGTATCAGAGATGGGCCAAGTGAATTTGAGATTGAAAGGTGTTAGTAAAGTTGATAAACTGCTCAAGCTCCTTGTGGGAGCACAAGGCGGCGCCGATACAGTCATCGATGTAGCAGAGGAAGAGGTGGGGAATAGTGCCAGCGTAACAGCGGAAAAGGGACTGTTCCATGCAGCCAAGACATCCCGGACATCCCAGATGTCCTCCTATTTCAGGGACTGCAACTCCCCCTACCCCTCCAGTGATCAAAAATGTCCTCAAACGCATCTCTTGCATTTCCCGCACCTCTGCCTCCACATCCCCTCCCCCCAACAAAAATAAAGACAGAATCCCCTGGTCCTCACATACCATCCCACCAACCTCCACATCCTGCGTATCATTCTCTGCTACTTCTGCCACCTACAATCCGACCCCACAACCAAAGAGATATTTCCCTCCCCACCCCTATCTGCCTTTTGTAGGGACCGCTCACTTTGCGACTTCCTCATCTGCTCCACACTCCCAACTAGCCTCACCACCCCCGGCACCTTTCCCTGCAACCACAGGAAGTGCTACACCTGCCCCTACACCTCCCCCCTCAGCTCCATCCAAGGCACAAAACAAACCTTTCATATCCAACAGGGTTTCACCCGGACATCCTCCAACCTGGTCTACTGTATCTGTTTCTCCCAACATGGCCTCCTCTACATCGGTGAGACCAAGCATAGACTCGGGGATCGTTTTGTAGAGCAGCTGCACTCTGTTCATGACAAACGACAACACCTCGCAGTCGCCAACCATTTTAACTCCCCCTCTCACTCCCTGGGTGACATGTCCATCCTGGGCCTCCTCCAGTGTCACAATGACACCACCCACAAACTGGAGGAGCAGCACCCCATATTCCACCTCAGGAGCCTACAGCCCGATTACCTAAACATAAAATTCACCAGTTTTAAAATCTTGCCACAACAACCCTGGCCTCATCCCATGTCTAACCCTCCCTCTCATCCCCGCCTCCCTGACCTGACACAACCTGTCCATCTTCTTCCCCACCTATCCACCCCACCCTTCCCACCAGCCAATCCCTACCACTCCCTATCTGCATCCAACCTATCAACACCCCACCTACTTTTCCCCAGCCCCACCCATCCTCCCTCCCGCCTCCTTGATCCAACAAAACCTGTCCACCTTCTCTGCTACTTATTCTCCCCACCCATCCTACTGACTTATCCCCACCACTTGCTACCTGCATTCACCTATCACCATCCCACCCTACGTTCCCCAGCCCCACCCCTCCTCTCTCCATTTATTTCCCAGTTCCCTTCCCCCTCCCCATTTCTGAGGAAGGGTCCCAACCCGAAAAGTCAACTTTCCTGCTCCTCTGATGCTGCCTAGCCTGCTGTGTTCCTCCAGCTCCACACTGTGTTTTCTCTGACTCCAGCTTCTGCAGTTCTTGCTATATCTATCATGGAATGTTACAGTTGTCTTCCATCCAGTTCATTATGAAAGATAGTCACTCCATGAGCCATCTTGTTTGGCCTGTCAATATGGCTGCCATCTTGCAGCATCCACGATAACATACAGTCAAGTCAGAAGCTCAGAAGAAGCACTGTTTTCAACAAAAGGTCTGTTACAAATAAGCGTTCAACACCTAATCACCTATTTGGCCCTCAATGTTAAAATAATTCGAAATTGGAGCTGGAAAGTAGTGTGGTGTGATCTTCAATCAAAATGGTTTGAGGGTAAATGTCATAATTTGGGCCTGTAGCCTTCAATGTTGCTCATAGGCTTCAGTGTTTGGAGATGTTTTGTACACTTGAGAATCCCTACAGTGCAGGAAGAGACCATTCAGCCCACTGAGTCTGGGCTGACCTTCCAAAGTTTATCCCACCCTATCCCCATAACCTTGCGTTTACCTTGGCTAATCCACCTGCCTGCACATTATGGGACAATTTTGCTTGGCCAATCTACTTAACCTGCACATCTTTGGAGTGTGGGAGGAAACTGGAGGCACCCAGAGGAAACCCACGCAGACACGGGAAGAATGTACAAACTCCACACAGACAGTCTTGGAGTCTAACCCACTGTGGTGCTGTGATGCAGCAGTGCAGACAGTGCTAACAGATACCCTATTACATGAGGAGTTTCGGAGTATTGTTGAGAGAAAGGAGCACTATGTTTACGCTTACACACACACATCCTCTTGTGCTTGGGTTGTTCCAAAATGCTTCATAATGCACAGAGCTTCTGTGTAACCTAGTGGAGCACAGCTATTTATTCGCAGTCAGTTAATTTATTTTGGTAGCATGCTTGAGGTTAAGTATGGGGCAGGACTGTCTAATGCATCCCCCACACCCTCCAAAAGGCAGTGGATGCTCATTCAGTTTTTAAAAATTAAGGATTGAGTTGGAGGACAATGCATGGAAGTCAGGCTGAGGGTGTGGGCAGGATCAAATTGGCCATGATCTAATGGGATAGCAGGACTTGCTCTCTCAGTACCAAACCCTAAGAGACCATTGGTGACCACGGACTCTGGTCAGTGATTGTGCTTGGCAAAGGGCTACAGTGGTTTGCCAATGCCTTCTGCAGGATGGCCAAGAGGGAGACTCTCCTTTTCCTGCCCGCTGTCAGGCATATTGGAGGGAGTTGTGGATTAATAATTAAGCTGTTTGACAACATTGCAGAGTTCTGCGATTATAAAGTCCTCGAGTGAGATTTGAACCCAGAGCTCCTGGCTGACAGTCTGGGACACTACCTGCGTCGTCACAAGAATCTATTCTAAGCATCGCTAACTTTTAAATATACACTATTAAATATTTTATTTACACTGAGCACTCAGACAAATGAAGTGGGAAATTTTTTTTTTTTCTGATGAAGGGTCTAGGCCCGAAACGTCAGCCTCTCTGCTCCTATGATGCTGCTTGGCCTGCTGTGTTCATCCAGCCCTGCACCTTGTTGTCTGGGAAAATACAATGGTTATTATTGGGATTTCAGCAGTATAAATGTGGAGGTATACAATCCTCATACTGTGCTGCTCAGCCCCTCTCTCTATGTTTGCATGACACGATTAGCACCACTTGCTGTTCCTTGCAAATCTGCTGCAGGATCTGTTACATACACTGGAAAAAGCTAGATTTTTCCATGCCCTAGCATCAAAGTAAATGGAGATGGAGAATAGCTTGTCATTCAAACACACCACCAGGATGGGACAAATTAAGTTTTAGCTATTGTTACTTAGTGAGATGTCATGAGTTTTGCCTGAGGTGATTTTTGTATTAATGACCCTACCTAATTCTTCCTAGCACAGCCGTACGATATATTGGGATCCTAATGTTGCTCCTTATATCGTAATCAAATGCCATTCTCTTCATCGCTGCTACCTCTCCTGAAAGAAGGGAATTTATGGAGTGATTGAAATGGTGCAGAAGAGTAGGTGTGAAGATAAAAATATATAGGGAATATATTTCTAAATAATACATTCTTTAATAAATGAGATGAGTGGAATAAATCAATAATTAATCAGATAGTTTTTAATTGCAAAAGGAAAGCCTGCCTTTCCTTAGTGACTGAGTTTGTGAAGGGCATTACTCAGTGTTGCACTGATAACAGAGATGTTGGGTTTAGACACTGGCTAATACTCAGTTATCTGGCCACAGCTAAGTTGGCAATAAGGCATTCACAACTGGCCATGTTGTCACTGAGGAGCAGAGGATAAAGTTGGCCAGAACTCACCTCTCTGAGCACCAACTGGTGACCTTTGCTGGGACATACCAGCAAGGATCAGGCAATCATCATCTTAGCTTTTACAGTGCTCTCCCCCATCTTTGTGTCCTTTTGTTGGCACTTTCCTCCTTGGCGTGGGTGCTTGGACAAGCAGCTCTTCATGTCAGAAAAGCAGTCAACCGCTTCATTGGAGGAGAGGACAACATTGAAGGAAAGAAGAACCGTTCATGCTCATTGATGCACCACTTAAATCCATTTTCTTTATTCTCCCATGGGATATGGACATTGCTGGCTGGACCAGCATTTATTGCCCATCCCGAACTGCCATCTGAGAAGGTCATGATGAGCTGTCTTCTTGAACCGCTGTAGTCCATATGCTGTAGGTAGACCCATAATGCTGTTAAGGAGGAAAATTCAGGATTTTGACCCAGCAGCAGTGAAGGAACGACAATATAATTCCAAGTCAGGATGGTGATTGACTCCAAAGGGAACTTGTAGTTGGTGGTGTTCCCATATATCTTCTGCCCTTGTCCTTCTATTTGGAAGTTGTTGTGGGTTTGGAAGGTGCTCCTGAGGATCTTTGGCCAATTTAGGCTCAACATTGAAATCAACAAGTTCAGACTGTGAACTCTATCCCTTTATATTTCCTTTTCTTTGCTGGATTCTTTGCTTTAAATTAGCAGCACATCTGCTCAAGTCAAACCTTTTTGTTTCTTGCCCCATCTCCATTCTCTATTTCTTTTTAAATTCAATCATGGGATGTGGGCATCACTGGCTGGGTCAGCATTTACTGCCCATCCCTAATTGCTCTCGAGAAGGTGGTGGTGAGCTGCCTTCTTGTGCCACTGCTGTGGTATAGGTAAACCAAACAGTGCTGTTGGGGAATTCCAGGATTTTGACCCAGCGACAGTGAAGGAATGGCAATTTGATTTGAAGCAGGGATGGGGTGTGTCATTCCATCATTCACTACCTCCTTGTCTATCGTCCTGTCACAGATCATCCTTGTCCTATCCAGTAGCTATTACATTTTTAGCAGTTGTAAGATCTGATGAATGAGACAAGGACCACGCACAACAACAACAATAATAACAAAGTTGCTGGAAAAGCGCAGCAGGTCTGGCAGCATCTGTGAGGAAAAAAATTAGAATTTACGTTTTGAGTCCAGGTCACTCGGTGTTTCTCTCCAACATTTACTGCCCAAAACTGCTGAGTTCTTTTCCAGCATTTTCTGTTTTTATTTCAGATTTCCAGCATCGACAGTATTTTATATTTACATAAACAGACCCTTTTATCTGCAGTCCTCTTATGTATTGCTATTGTTAAATTGAATTGCACAATATTTATAGCCCGGAAACAGGCTATCTGGCTCAAAGGTCCTTTCTGCTGTTCATGCTCCACCCAAGTATGTTCACACCCTCCTTTCACCTAAATATATCCCTCTTTTCCTCTTAATATATTTATCTAGCTTACCTTTTAAATTGTAGATTGTTATGAGCTTTGAACCTAAGGGTCATTTCAATGTAGATAAATGATAGAATCTCAAATTTGTTTTGAAATTGATTCACTGGATGTTGGTGTCACTGGCTAGGCCTGCATTATTTACCCATCCCTAATTACCAAGTGAGTAGTTAAGTTTCAATCACGTTGCTGTGGGTTTGGAGTCACATGTAGGCCAGACCGTGGATTCATGGTCACTGCTAGAGTAATAATTTCAGATTTTAAATGGATTTAAATTCCACTGTCTACTATGACAGGATTCAAACCTAGATTCCCAGATCATTACTAGGGTCTCTGGCTTAATTAATAGTCTGGAGATAATAACACGAGGACATCATCTGCCACTAGCATGGTTATAATACAGGTCATTGAGCCCATCATGCTTTGAGCCAGCTCTCTGGATAAGTTTCATGCCACTCCCCTGCCTTTTCCCTGTAACCCTGCATATGTGGCCTTGACAGGAGATGATCCAATTCCTTCTTAAATGTCTCAACTGAACCTGCCTCTGCCATTCTCCCGCATCACCGTCTGGATCCCAACCACTCGCTGTGTGAAAACGTTTCTCGTTGAGTCTCCATTTCTCCTTTAGCCAGTTAACGTATAACTATGAATACTTGTTCTTAATCCTATGACCAATGTAAAAGTTTCTTCTCACCTACTGTGTCCAGATCCTTCATGATTTAGAAGACCTCTATTGCATCTCATCCCCACCTCTTCTTCAAGTGAAACAATCCCAACTTTTCCAATCTATCAGTGTAATGTAAGTTTCTTATCCCTGGAACCATTCTCATGTATCTATCCTGCACTGCCTCTGATGCCTTCTTTCCTGAAGTGTCACGTTGGAAAGAATATCAGGCTGGGAAGAATTATTGGCCATAACACAGACTGCCTGGTCCACTTTCCATTCAGAGGAACTCAGTGAGAGCCAGCTTACATAAATCATGTCTGCTGTGTTTGGTGGAGCCAGCAGCAGTGCTTTGGAGAAGAAAGCAAGGGAGTTCATTCCAATGCCATGACCAATTGTAATCCCTTGACCAACCTCATCAAAATAGATGATATAGCCTTGGAACATAGAGCCATAGGAACAGAGTGGACCATTCAGCCCCTTGAGCCTGCTCTGCCATTCTAGATCATGGCTGATCATCTATCTCAATGATACTTTCCTGCATTATCCCCACATCTCTCGATGTCATTCATATCTATCAATTTCTGTCTTCAAGACAGTGATAGGCCCACAGTCTTTTGGGGGTAAAGAATTCCAAAATATCATCACCTTCGGTGAAGAAATTTGACCATCTCTCAGTTCTAAATTGCCTGTCCCTTAACTTGAATCCCCGTCTCCAGGTTCTAAACCACAACCCCTCCCCAAACAAAGTCAGAAATTGCCAGAGAAACTCAGCAGGTCTGGCAAGCACTGGTGGAGAGAAAACAGAGTTAACATTTCAAGTTTAATGAGCCTTTGTTAGAAGCATCATTCCTCTTTCCACCCTGTCGAGAATGTTGTATGTTTCAGTGAGATCATCCCTTGCTCTTCAAAACTCGACAGCTGTTATTATCCCAGTGTTGTTTGTGTGCACAGATGGGATGCCACCTTTGCTGCATTCGGATAAGGGATTGTATATTAATTGGTCATAAGGCACTTTGAAAAGTCCTGAGTAAGTTATTTCAAATGCCCCTCTCGAATGCTCCTCTCCATTCTGCACACAAATTATGCTTTATGCCTGGCTGGTAAAGGTAAAGTTTGCAAGTGTATATGTTGTTGGGAGTTTTTCTGAAATCTAATGACCTCCATTTCAATTGAAGAGACGACTTTCTGCACAACCAATATCAGACAAAATCCTGCCTTGCCCTCAAACACAGGGTAATTGTGAGTGTTTGCACTTAGACTGTAAAGAAACAATTGCAGGTTTAGGCTCATCATTGACCCTCTAACAAGAGAGATTGTTACATGGTTGAAATGAGACTTCTTAAAAAAAAAACAATTAAATATTTTTCATCCAGTGAAATGTTTCCACTTTGGTTTGAGTGTAAAAGACCAAGTACAGAGAGGATTGTAATTTAAATCCCAGTTAGAAACTACAGTTGGTAATAAATTCAAAGGTGCTTCATTCAAATGATCCAATAATTTCAACTACTTTGAGCACCATTTTCGCAACTTTAAAAGAAAAATAAACTGAGGCATTTTATTTATAAAGGATTTTTCACACCTTTAGGAAGCCCCAAAGTATTTTCTGAACAAAGAAATACTTTGTTGTAGTCATTGTTGTAATGTAGGAAACTCAGTGATTAATTTACACACAGCAAGCTCCCATATAAGAAATAGGAGCTGGAGTAGGCTATCTGGCCCCTCAAGCCTGCTCTGTCATTCAATAAGATTGTGGCTGATCTTTTTGTGGACTCAGCTCCACTAAGCTGCCTGCTCACCATAATCCTTAATTTCTACACTGTTCAAAAATCTATCTAACTTTGCCTTAAAAATATTCAATAAGGTAGCTTCAACTGCTTCACTGGGCAGGGAATTCCACAGATTCACAACCCTTTGGGTGAAGAAGTTCCTCCTCAACTCAACCCTAAATCTGCTCCCCCTTATTTTGAGGCTGTGCCTCCTAGTTCGAACAAAATAACAAGATCTGTTTTAGTGATGTTGATTGAGGGGTTACACATTGACCAAGAAACAAATGAGAACTCCCTTAATCTTCTTTGATGTAATGCCATTGGATCTTTTCCATCCATTTGAGAGGATAGGTAGGGCTAGGTTTACAACTGCTTGGAAGGGGCTTGTTACTTGCATTCCTTACGATGTTGTCCACATTGCTCAATTCCAACTTTCTAATGATTCACTTCTTTATGACACACCCAAAAGTGGCTTTGATTTATTCCAAACTGATTATATTCACTGGTGATAATAACTTCATAAATTAATGAATGAACTTTCTTTATTTTACTTCATGTAATGTATCCATTGCTGGACCATCATGTACTTCCCATAACAAATTGCCCAGAAGGCAGTTAAGAGACAGCCAGTGAGTTTGGAGTCACATGTAGTCCATACCAGGGAAGGTCAGCAGATTTCCTTCCCTAAAGGATGTTAGTAAACCTGCTAAGTTGTTTGAACAATCACCAGTGGATACATGGTCACCATTAGTCTAGCATTTTATTACAAATTCTTATTGAATACAAATTTCACCATTTGTCATGTTGGTATTTGAACCCATGTCTGCAAACCATTAGCCTGGAATTCTACATTACTAGCCTCGTGATAGCCTCATCAGATCCCCATGCAGTCACTTCAAAGCACTTTGAGACATTTACTCATGGTAATTTTCACTCCAAATACATGTGTTATTACAGATATTGTACTTCTGCCTGTGAATGCAGCTGCTTGCAAAAATGATGACACCTTTGAGTGGCAAGGGAGGCCTGTACGTCCCTGAAACTCCTTTAGGTTAAGTTATCAGCAACTGTATTTCGATGAGAGTACCTTCCACCCAATTCCAATGCTTGCTTTTGTCTTGTGAAGACAATGATAGGTGGTTTGGTATTCGTATATTAGTGGTCAGGCCTCATACGTTGGAGAGAGCTAATGTACCGACCTATAAATATTCCTTTAGAATTGAGATGTAGTTCACTCCAAAGCCCTGCACCTAGTACAACCAAATACAAAATTGGTGTAGCCTCCTTTGAAAGCAAGTGTATACCAGAGGCAGGGCAAAAATGCAAAGAGAATAAATCCTGAGCTAGCAATTCACCCTATGCTCAATTGACTGGAACCCATTTGCCTTCATTTCAAAGGGAAGCAAATAGAAGAAATAGAGAGATTTTGAGAAAATTATACAAGGCACTCGTCAAACCAGATATAGAAAACTGTGCACAGGTTTCTCCCCTTATCTAAGAAAAGGAATCCTGCTCTCCCTTATTTTGAGGCTATGCACCCTAGTTCTAGTGAAATAACAAGATCTGTTTTAATGATGTTAGAGGCAGTCCAGAGAAGGTTTGCTCAGCTGATCCTGAATAAGGACAGACTTTCTTATGAAGAGAGGTTAAGTATTTTGTGCCTGTACTTAAGGAGTTCAGAAGAACAAGAGGTGACCAATATTCCTCATAAACTACACAAGGTTCTGTGCAGAGTGATTGGTGTCAGTACAACAATCACGCAATTCCGGTTCTCAGAAGCCCATGTGTTCACAAAGAAAATTAGAGGGAAGGCTGGAAATGACTTCATTGAAACATACAATATTCATAGAATCCCTACAGTGTGGAAACAGGTCCTTCGGCCCAACCAGTCCACACCGAACCTCAAAGCATCCTACCCAGACCCACCCCATCTACACATCCCTGAACACTACGGGCAATTTAGCATGGCCAATCCACCTAGCACACACATCTTTGGACTGTGGGGGGAAACCGGAGCACCCGGACGAAACGTACGCAGACGCAGGGAGAATGTGCAAACTCCACACAGACAGTCGCCCAAGGATGGGATCAAACCTGGGTTCCTGGCGCTGTGAGGTAGCAGTGCTAACCACTGAGCCACCGTGCCGCCCTGAAGCAGGCTACACCTAGATTTGAACTCAGATCACAGGGTTCAGAAATCAGCGTGCTCACCATTACACCATGGCAACCAGAGCCATATATTCTTAGGGTGACAGGGTAGATAGAGTCATAAAGCATGGAAACAGATCCTTCAGCCCAACCAACCCAGGCCAACAATGTTCCTAAACCAAACTAGTTCTACCTGTCTGTGCATGGCTCATATCCCTCCAAACATTTCCTGTTCATGAGCGTATCCAAACATCTTTTCAACTACTTATAACTGTATCTGCATCCACCACTTTTTCTTGCAGCTCGTTCCACACACGAACCACTCTCTGTGTAAAGAAGTTGCCCCTCATATCCTTTTTAAATCTTGCTCCTCTCACCTTAAAAATATGCCCCCGAGTTTTGAACTCTCCCATGCTGGGGAAAACATCCTTGTCATTCACGTTATCAATGCTCCTCATGATTTTACAAACCCCTGTAAGGTCATCTCTCTACCCCCAATCTATTTTTATATCTCAAACCCTCCATTCTGGGCAACATCCTGGTAAATCTTTTATAAGCCCTGTCCAGTTTAATAATATCCTTCCCATAAAAGGGTGACCAGAACTGGACACAATGCTCCAGAAGGGGCCTCACCAACGTTCCATACAACCTCAACACGACTTCTCAAATCCTATACTCAAAGGTTTGAGTAATAAGGCAAGCATGCTAAATGCCTTCTTAACCACTCTGTCTACATGTGACTCAATTTCTTTGAAATTACGTACCTGAATCCCTTGGTCTCCCTGTTCTACAACGCTATACTACAGGGCCCTACCATTAATTGTAAAAGCCCTGTTGTTGTTTGTTTTACCAAAATGCAATACCTCACATTTATCCAAATTAAACTCCATCTGACCATTGACTGAATTAATCAAGATCTCTGTAATGTTAGATAACCTTCTTCACTGCCCACTACACCACCAATTTTGGTGTCATCTGCAAACTTACTATCCATGCCTTCTATATTCTCATCCAAATCATTTATATAAATGACAAACAAAAGTGGATGCAGCACTGATCCCTGTGGAACACCACTGGTCACAGGCCTCCAGTCCAAAAAACAACCTGCTCCACCACCTTCTGCCTCCTGCCAATTTTGTGTCCCATTGGCAAGCTCACCCTGAATCCTGTGTGATCTAACTTTACTAATCAGTCTTCCATGTGGAACCTTCTCAAAGGCTATACTAAAGGGGAATAAGGGGCCACCTGATTAAGGAAGATTCTCTCAGAGCGAATCTGTGGAATTCTTTACTGCAGGGTCACTAATTGTATTCAAAGCCGAGACGGAGAGATTTTAAGCAGGAAGGCAATCAAGGCTTAAGGTGAAAAGGCATGAAAGTGGATTTGAGGGTTACAGAGGGGGAGAGGGGGAGAGGAGGGGAGGACTTGTGTTAGAAGCTTGAAGAGAACAAGTGAGATTCTCATTGAATGAACAGAACAGACTTGATGGGCTGAATTGCCTAATTCAAATCCTGTGCCTTATGGTCTTATATTACATTCCCTGTAATTCTTGCAGCCACTGCATAGATATAGAAGGTCTGTGTACAGCAGCAGCCAAGAAACTGGACGCATGGTGAAACATGGTGTTAGCATACCAATTGCCAAGCATCAACCCCTGGTGAATTTGGGGAGCCATGCAGTTTCGAGGGAACATTGCTCTCAATCCAAGTGATGGACAAGATTGACGGATGAACAAGACAGCCCCTTTGATGGAGCGGGAGACCCTCCTGGAAAAGGGAGAAGCCACTTTGAGACGAAGCAGACCAGTCGTCAGCCTGGCCCTTGGAGAGCTGGTGAAACCATCTCAAAATGGCACAGCCTTTCACTCAGTCAAACTTTGGAGAGCATTTGCTGCTTTGGGATAGGAAGCTGGTTTGAATAAAGGCAACCATATCTGTGAGGCACAACTGGAGCAGGTTGTGTCACTGGCTAGGTCACCTGTCTCATTTCCTCGTGGATTCCTTCAGCTGTCCCAGTCAGAATTTACTTGTCAATCACTCTCTCATCTAAAGGGTAATGGGTTTCACTCTCTGTGGTCAAATTCACCCTTGCAGTTTCCCCACGATACCGTCTTTCTGAAAAATTGAATCATTTCAATTAAGCAATATAAATAACACTGCAAAGTGGGATTCTAATGTTCAAAAGAAATTAGAACACATCAGATAATTTGAATGAAGAGGAGCAGGGATAACAGAATCTCCACAGAACAAATTCTATTATAGACTCCATAGATCAAACATTAGTGTGGGTGATATTCGTGAACAAATGCTTAATGTGTTTGTCTGACCTTTTTCTCTATTTAACGAGTGCTAGCCTATTTTAAATAAATGGGTCAACATCTGCGTTAAAATTGCAGACTTAGGAATATCACACAAGCGTGTTAAGCCTTTTTCCACTGGCAACTGTAAGTTCCAGCCTCATTATTACAAATCATTTTTGTGACTGCAATGCAAGCCCAGCCTGTTATTAAAAAATTACCATTCTACCAAAATCTATTACCAACGTCTCATTAGTACAACTTATTGTTATAAACTGCTAATAAATGCCATTCTGACAGCTTCTCTTTATTGTTAACCTTCTATTGTGATAAATTGTTATTATGAACCTCTCATTATAATAAAACTCCTTGATTCCACCTCTCATCAGCATTGAACTTTTGGCAATATTAGTAATGAATGTGATAATTTGACCGTAAATTAATTTTTCTTTAAAGTTTATAATGCAGCTTATCACAACTCAAAACTGCAATTTTAAAAAAAAACTCTAAAGTATCATGGCTGTTGTTTTGGGAGTCATTTTATATGCAGCAAGGCTACATTAACAGTCATTAAGATAAACGCTGAGATGAAGCTATTTTGAGCAGTGTTGGTTAAGTAAGTCTGGGATATGAGATCTTTGCTTTCTTCAAATCGGACCTGAAACCTTTAATATTTACAGAGATAGTGGGAACTGCC
>NC_063367.1:13608386-13634260 GCF_021869965.1 Rhincodon typus | reverse complement strand
CTCCAGCATTTGCAGTGCCTACTATCTCTGCCCAAATTTGTTTCCCTGTCAGGGAAGGAGGATTTCTTAGGCGGCATGGTGGTACAGTGGTTAGCACTACTGCCCCATAGCGCCAGGGACCTGAGTTTGATTCGACCCTCGGGCAACTCTCTGTGTGGAATTTGTATGTTCTCCCCATGTCCGTGTGGGTTTCCTTTGGATGCTCTGGTTTCCTCCCACAGCCCAAAGATGTGCAGGTGAGGTCAATTGGCCATGCTAAATTGCCCATAGGGAGCAGGCTATGTGAGTCTACAAGATGCACTGCAGAAATTCACCAAAGCTCTTTAGACAGCACCTTTCATGACCACTTCCATCACCCGTAAGTTTCCCTCCAAGCCAGTTATCATCCCAGCCAGGAGGAGACACCTACATACCACGAGTTAAGATAAAAGATACAGCCGCGATTAAACTTCAAACATCCTTTTGGAGTGTTTAAAAGTGCAGAGAGATGCTACGTGAATCCGAGTTTGCTCCAGTAACCACAGTCTCAATCTTGCACAGCTTGAAATCTCCCTTCAGTATCTGACTGGAACGCTGACCACTGACTCGACATTTTCACATATGATTACACCGAGAGAGAAGCTTTTACAAACATTGAGACATCAGCTGTCATCAAGATCACTGTTTCATGGTCACTGAACATGCCATCTCACCACGTTTCTTTTTAAAACATAAAAATCTGATATTTTTATTGATTTAGAGAACAAGCTGTGTGATTTCTGTTTTCCTTACACTGTAAAGATGATGTTCTTCGCTGTGTATATGACTGGGCTGTCATTCGTGGCCACTGGTTTATGGGTGCTGATTAATTTAAATTCAGTTTCCGGTCAGTGGAATTTCAGAATTGTTACTGAGACTCCTCAGCAATTCATTGATTTCTATGAAAATCTTAAAATCATGGATGTCACCAATATCCAGTGCAGGGCTAGTGTATTGGGACCCCAATATAGACTTCAGAGCTGCAAATTTGTGGTTGTGAGTGTTAAGGTAGCAATGGTTGATTTATTACAACTTTCACAGAGCCAACGGTCTTGACATCCCAGCCCCCACCAGTCTCATTGAAGGGGTCACCACAATGTCCAAACTTTGAAATGGGGTCACAGAATGAAAAAGTTGGTGAAGCCCTAAAATTACCATCTACGGGCAGTCCTCAGGTTGATTTGAGTTGATTTATTGTAGTCACATATACCTAAGTACAGTGAAAAGCTTTGTTTTGCAACCAGTACAGGCAGATCATTGCAGACAAGGATATACAGATCAGACAGTGTTTAGACAGAGTGAGGCATACGAGGTCACGGCTGCACAGGAGGTGCACAAAGCAAGATCAACATTAGCAAGATCAACATTATTTGAAGTTAGAGAGGTCTATTCAGCAGTCTCATAACAGCAGGGAAGAAGCTGTTCTTAAACCTGTTGGTACATGTATTCATGCTTCTGTGTCTTCTGCCTGACAGAAGATTTTGGAAGAGAGCATTGCCAAGGTGAGAGGGGTCATTGATGATGTTGGCAGCCTTTCTGCAGCAATGAGAAGTGTAAATGGAGTCCATGGATGGGAGGTTGACTTCTGTGATGGCCTGGGCTGTGCACACAACTTTCTGCAGTTTCTTACGGTCCTGGGCAGAGCAGTTGCCATACCAAGCTATTATGCACCCAGATAGAATGCAGAACAGAAGGGGTGCTTCACTCTGGAGGTGCTGTTTCTCAGGTGAGATGTTAAAGTGAGGCCAAGACATGTTATGGCACAGGACATATTGTTGTTGTATCTGGGCCAAAGGCTCTGGGTTCAAGTCTTATCTTAGCACTTGAAGATCAAGGAAGGCTTGTCAGAAAGTGGCCAGATAGATTGATTATCAATCTTTAGCTATCGATATCTGTTGTTGAGCAGGAATTTCCTGGAAGCTGCATTACATTAGCCTACCTTGCCTTAAATATTCTACATTCAGGCTCTTGCCATGAGTAAGTGTAATCTTCATTCCCAGACAATGCCACACACACAAACCAAGGCTCCATCTACCCCCTCAGCTGGATGAAAAAGATCCCACGGCATTACTTTGAAGAAGAGTTGGGGCGTTTCCCTGTCCAATATTTGTCCCTCAATCAATGCCATCAAAATAGGATGGTCTGGTAATTATTGCATTGTTTTTAGTGGGAGCTTGCTGTGTGCAAATTGGTTTGCTGCTTTTTCTACACTGCGAAGAGATTGCACTTCAAAAAGGACTTCATTGGCTGTAAAGTGCCTTTGGATGTCTGGTGATTGTGCTCTATATAAAGGCAAGTAATTTTTCCGTTTCTCTTTCTCTCTCACTCTATCTCTCTTTCACTCCCTGCCTCTCTATGATGTAGTAGTTTTCCTATGGAGAACTTCCAGTGCCCAACCACTTCCCTGGGTGCCATCAGTTTTTACAGTCCCCTGTCCTCTTCCTTTCAGATTGCTGCAATATCCCATCCAAATGTGGAAATTAAAAGAAGGTTTTTTTGTTTCTGTTCAGGTTAAGTTGGGTGGTATCCTTCTCTATGCAGATCAGTCTATTTCTCTATAACCCTCCCTTTGGCACACACTCCATTCCTCTCTCTCTCTGTCTCTGTCTCTCCCTAGTTCAATCACAGTGTGAGGACTGACAGCAATTGACAATGAGAAGGGGTGAATTGATAACGCTAGAGGACACTTTTGCTTCAGCTCAGCCAAAGCCCTCTTTGACGAGCCCATTATGAGCTGAACCAGATGTTCCAGATAGAGATGGCATCTTATTCAGCTTCTGTGTAAATACCAGAAATGATGCAGAGTCTATTCCTGTTGATTTGAAGTCATTTTTCGCTCGAAAAGAAATGTAATTATCCAGTACTATGAATGAAGCAATTTAATAAAACAACATGAGGGTGCCTTTTTGCATGACTTCAATCAAATTAGCATAATCCAAGTTAAGCTGTTTTGAAATGAGGAGCACACTGCAGCAAGGAAAGCTTTTTCCTATCTTTGCAAACCCTCTGTAACCTCTCTCAACTCTGCAATTCCTTCAGCACTGGCTTCTTACGCATCCCCAACTCGTATAGTATCACAGCATGGTTACAGACCAGAAAAGAGGCCATTCAGCCCACTATATCTCTGCTTCCTCTCCAAAGGAACAATTTGCCAAGAGCCTCTCCCCCATCTTCTCCCTGTAACCATGCACGTTCTTCCTTTCAAAGCAACTAATTCCCTCCCATACACCTTGAGTGAACCTGCCTCCACCATACTCTTGGGCAGTGCATTTCCAGACCCTAACTAATCACGTGTGAAAAAGATTTCCTCATGTCCCTTGTTTCTTGAGCCAATTTCTTTAAATCTGTGACCTCTTGTTTTTAGTCCTCCCAGAAGTAAGAACGGTTTCTCCTTATCTGTCCAGAACCCATGTAATTTTGAAGCCCTTAATTAAATCTCCTCTCAAACTTCTCTTCTCCAAGAAAAAAAAATACTTCTGAACCTCTCCAACGTATCCTCACAACTGAAGTTCCTCATCCCTGGAATAATATTCCTCTATTCCCTAGAGATTCATTGTTCTATCTTTGGGTGCTATGCCTCTAGCTACCTGCAATCCTCAACTTCTCAGGTTTATAAAGCTCCTCCAAAATAATTGCGTGCAGTTTTGGGCCCCATATCTCAGGAAAGATGTATTGGCCTTGGAATGAGTTGAGAGGAGGTTCACAAGAATGGCCCCCGGAATGAAAAGCTTAACATACAAGGAATGTTTGAGGACTCTGGGTCTATACTTGATGGAGTTTAGAAGGATGAGGGGGGTTCTAATTGAAGCTTACAGAATACTGAATGGCCTGGGCAGAGTGGATGTTGGGAAGATGTTTCCATTGGTAGGAGAGACTAGGACCCGAGGGCACAGCCTTACAGTAAAGGGAAGACCTTTAAGAACGGAGATAAGGAGAAACTTCTTCAGCCAGAGAGTGGTGAATCTTTGGAATTCACTGCCACAGAAGGCTGTGGAGGTCAGGTCATTGAGTATATTTAAGAATGAGATAGATACGTTCTTGATTATCAAGTGGATCAAGGGTTACAGGGAGAAAACAGGACAATGGGGTTGAGAAACTTATCAGCCATGATTGAATGGCGGAGCAGACTCAATGGGCTGAACGGCCTAATTTCTGCTCCTCTGTCTTATGGTCTTATGGTCTTAAATCCATTTCAATGACCAAGCCTTTCGTCATCTGTGCGAAATATCCTTCTATGTGACTCAGTATTGAATTTGGACTGACAATTCGCTCATGAGAATCACTTTGGGACAGTTTATCTCATTCAAGGCACTGCGTAAATGCATGTTGTTCTTGCATTGATGAAGGAAGGGTCCTTGGATGAGGGTGGTTGAGGGCTGCCTGACCACA
Organism: Rhincodon typus; assembly: GCF_021869965.1. Taxonomy (NCBI): domain Eukaryota; kingdom Metazoa; phylum Chordata; class Chondrichthyes; order Orectolobiformes; family Rhincodontidae; genus Rhincodon; species Rhincodon typus. The sequence goes on along the minus strand of NC_063367.1, from coordinate 13,629,853 downwards.
AATGCCAAAAAAAACTTGAAAAATTAAAAAATAAGTCATACGTCCTCAGCAGAAGTCCAGCAGGATGGCCAAGAAAGAAACACAAGCTTCAAAAAAAAGAAGCCATAAAAGAAGCAAATTAAAACGTAATAAGAGGTTATAAGCCATTTTACTCAGAGTAATGTAAACTGGAATGACAGATCGCAGCCTTTGGTATCTCTTCACACACAGCGCTATCTAAGTTTTATCAGTAGAGGGCAAGAACATTCAATTTTTAAGGATAGCCAGTCCCTGTACACAGTGAATAACCTGCTGCTCTCATTTTATTTACTTATCAGCAGCGAATATCAAAATAATTTTCTGTCGCGTGATTTTTTTTGTGTGTGTGGGCTTTCGAATGGAGTGGAAATTATTCGGAGACAGAAACTGTTTATGCAGTGTTTTTTTAAAATTTGCAGCTTAGAACGATGGCTTAGGATAATTCAGGCCCCTCTGATATAAGCTGCTATCTGGAGTAAAATGTGGTGCCTTGGCATAAAATGAAATATTCACTTAATGGCACTAAGCAAATGATGAGATGAAATTTGATTTTGAGCACAGTGAGAACTGAGAAAGAATGGAAAAGCGTTCAGGACAATTTTACGGTGATATCACGAGAAATGTTTGGCATTAATACAAAATACTACTTGTATTTGAAGGACTTTATATATTAATAAAGAAAAGCACTGTGTTAATGTGGCCACAAGCAATTATTTGCCCTCCATTCAGGTTAATTCTGTCAAAATGGTGATTAGAGCCAATTCACATCCATTGTTATGCAATGATGTGGAGGTGCTGGTGTGGGACTGGGGTGGTCAAAGTCAGAAATCACACGACACCAGGTTACAGTCCAACAGATTTATTTGAAATCACAAATTTATCAAATCACAGGTGCCTGACAAAGGAGCCGCGCCTCAAAATCTATTGGACTATAACCTGGTGTTGTGTGACTTCTGCCATTGTTATGCAAGGTTGTCCATGTTGTGCTTTGGCTTTGCAAAGTTCCTTAAAAGCAGGATTGCATTTTGGGAATTGTGGAGTACTGTTCCTTGCAGTGTTTTCTATCTGCATCTTACAAGAGGCAGAAGAGCCACAAGGAGTTTGAAGACCCCTATGTCTAAACTAATGATGAGTCCTTACAAGAGGCAAGACTCTTGCTGGGAGCACTAATTTAACTTGCATTTATGTAAGCAGCTTTAATGTCGGAAAATATTACAGGGTACTTCACTGTGTAACCAAAAGAAACTAGCACCATGCCAATGCATTAACGACCAATTTGAAGTTGCTTCATTCATCATATCGTGGATATAATGAGGTTGGTTTGTACACTTAGTGCCAGGTCTTTTCCTTTCACAATGTTTTGCGTGACGGTTTATGAAGCATCACGGGACCCAATGACAGGAATTTGGAGTGAATGTGAGGAGACGTGATTGAAAATAATCAAAGCAAACGTGACTTTTTTTCTCAGAATTCTGCAGAATAATTGTGTGTGAAGTATATGTTTGTCAGTGGTATTCACTACATAACCCTCACTTAACATTCCTGTGGCCAATTTGCTCACTACCCCCTTACTTTACCCCCTCTTCACCCTCCACTTCTCTCTTTCATCGCTTCCCTGCCTCATGGTGCCTCTCTCTCTTGACCTTTTCAGCCTTCTCACTCACCATCCCTCTCTCCCAATCGGCTACTCCATCACTAACTACTTATCTCACTTGTTCTTCACTCTTCAGGCTCCCCGATCCCTCATGTTAGCCATCTCTCTCTCCCATTCACTGACCCTCTCACTTAGTACCTCTGTCTCTCTCTGTCTGCTACTCACCTACTATCTCACTCCCTAGCCCTCTTGATCGTTGCTTCTTTCAATCAAACATCTTTCAGACACAGCCTTGAATATATTCAATGATCCGGCCTCCACTGCTCTTTGGAGCAGTGAATTCCAAACACGACAAACCTTCTGAGAGCAGCAATTTCACCTTATTTCCATCTTAAATGGGAGATTCTGCATTTTGAAATTGTGCTGTCTAGTTCCACATTTCTTCACAAGGGCAAACATTCTCTCAGCATCCACCTTGTCAGACCCCTTCAGAATCCTATACTTCTCAATAAGATCACATCCAAACTCAAAAAAGTATTGGCCAAACCTCCACAACCTTTCATAATCGGACAAATTCCTCATCCTAGGAATCAGCCTAAAAAACTATTCCATCCTTAAGTAAGGAGATCAAAACTGTATACTCTACTCCAGATGTGGTATTAATAAAAGGTTTCAACTTGGATATTTCATTTGAATTGTATTAAAATTCAGGTAAGAACTTAGTGAATTGGGAAGGATGTGCATGTAGAATTGTTCGATTTTGTGACAATGTTTCAAGTTGTTTCAAGGAAGCTGATCAGCCATGTGCATTACAGAGTCACTTAGCTCAGATAGCTGGATGTCTGGTTTGCAATATAGAGTAACACCAGTGATGTGGTTTCAGTTCCTGCACTGGCTGATGTTACCATAAAGGATTCTCCTTTTCTATCTCTCCCCTTGCCTGAGGTGTGGTGACCCTCAGATTAAGCCACCACCAGTCATCTCTCTATAATGACAGAGAGAGAGCACAGTCCTATGATCTGGTAGGACCATGGTAACTTTCATATAATTCCTACAGTGTGGAAACAGGACATTCAGCCCATCGAGTCCACACTGACTCCCTGAAGAGAAACCTACACACCCCACTTCCTTTTAACCCTGCATTTCCTATTACAAATCCACCTAACCTGCACATCCTTGGACACTATGGAGCAACTTAACATGGCCAATCCAGCTAACCCGTGCGTCTTTAGACTGGGAGGAAGCACGAGCACCCAGAGGAAACCCACGCAGGCCCAGGGAGAATGTGCAATCTCCACACAGTCACCTGAGGGTGGAATTGAATCTGGGTCCCTGGCGCTGTGAGGCAGCAGGGCTGACCACTGAGCCACCTCATACTCTGCCACTTGCCTGGAGTGAGGCTGAAATATTGCCATGCTCCAGATGCAGGTGGGAAACCTGAGACCTTTGATATAGCGATGATGTCCATCACAAGCTCAACATCCATCCTACAGCAGAAGCCAGATGGTCCTGATCAGCTGTGTTCATTCATCTGTCCTATCATGTCAGACTTTTCTTACTCTATGGAGGTTTGTGGCCTCAAATGGCACAATTTCCAAACCACATGCTCTGTGAGCACAGCATCATTGGCAGCCCGGGGGATGTTGTGTTACCATTTTGACTGCACTGATAATGGCCTTGAATGACTCCAGGGTTGTGTCAGCGCATTCGGACCGTGGAGCAACCTTGCGATGGTATCAAGGCGTTGCAAATCACTGCATATAAATAGCAAGCTGGGCGGAGTTAGAATGCATTAGAAAGAAGACTCGGAAGGGATACTACCGGACTGCACTTTACACTTTGAGTCTAGGACTCTGCAAACTTATATATGGACACAGACACACAAAGTAGATTAATTAGTCCTATCTAATGTAACTATAAGTAGCAGCCTAAAGTATCTGTGTAGTGGTATTCACTATTAATGTATAATAAATAGTGTTACTTAGAAGTCTAAGCCTGATGGCAATCCTTGACTCTGCCCTCTCCTTGATAAGTCTGTAAACAACCAAAATTCAATGTTGTGTTGTGAAGTATATGATTAAAGATCTTGGGTGTTGGGGTAGGCAGCAAAGAGGGTAGGAACAATATGTAATGGCTGTCTAATCTTTCTTTCTTTGAGCCAGGATGATTGGCAAATTCAAGTATTAATGGATGTATAAGAGGAAGTTTACCAGGATGTCAGCCAGGCTGAAGAGTTTTACTTATGAAGCGAGATTGGACAGACAGGGTTTGTTTCTTTTTTGAAGCAGAGGGAGATGACTGAGATGTATAAAACTATGAGGCGGCCTAGACATGACAGACAGAAACAGACTTTTCCCCTTGGTGGAGGGATCAATAGCCAAGAGGTTAGATTTAAAGCAATGGACAGGATGTTTTGAGGAGATGTGAGGAAGAACTTTTTCACTGAGATGATGATGGGAATCTGGAACTCACTGACTGTGAGGCTGGTAGAGATAGAAACCTTCACAACCTTTAAGAAGTGTTTAGATATGTGCAAGGCATACGAGGCTATGAGCCAAGTGCTGGAAAATGGGATTAGAATAATTAAGTGTGTGCTTTTGGCCATTGCAGGGCTGTGGGCTGAAGAGCCTTATTCTGTGCTGTAGACCTAAGATATTCAAGGAAGGGTAAGATATTTTAAGGACAAACATTCAACATTCAGTGAACACAATCGCTAACAGTGGGTCCTGGCATTTCCTTGTTTTCCATTTAAGAGCAAATTTGATGCTGTGCTTTGCATGTATTAAATATTGACTGCACTTCTAAAGGTATTCATTGGTTGCGAAACACATTGGGACATCCTGGGGATGCAGTGAGATGCAATCTAAATGCAAATCTCCTTTCCTTTCTTAACTTCCTGTTTTAGGCTTGATTCAATGGGTGGCACTCACCTGTGAGTCATAGATTGTAGCAGTGAGCTTCACGCCAGCTTGAGAACATAATCCTGCACAAATGGACATGAAAGATCCCATAGCCCTGGAGGAAGCTGCTCTCACTAGCATTCTCAACTCAACCAAGAATAAATTAACTGGTCATTAATCTCCCACTTGCTGTTTATTGGATCTTACTGCACGCTGTTACTTTTGCCTGCAACAAAACTTCACTTGTTAAGACAAAACTTGGAAAAGCTTCAAAAGTCCAAGGTAAAGAGTGCTGTGAATTCAACTTTTCATTCATTCCTCTCCTCAACATGACACTCAGAGGGACAAACCATTAAAAATCATGGATGTGGATGCACTTGCCATACTGGAGGCCCATTTTGAAGCATAAAGAAACAAGTTGGATCAGTGCATCTCGTACGCCAGTTTTATTAGTTTTTCCAATTGTGAGACTTTAAATCTTTTTCGGTGGTTCTTCAGGATCTAGGATAACTTGATTGAGATGGCTGACGTCTCATACACGACTTGCAGATTCAGCTACATCAGTTGATGCTTGAAGAATTGGGGAGATGGGTTGTTTGCACGTTTGTGTGCTTCCTCTGATACCTTGCCTTCGCCATGGCTTGATGCCAGGAGCGTGTCTGTGTCTGGCGCTTTCCCGAATGAGCTTTCTCCATTACAGTCACAAGCCAATGGCTCCCAATGAATCTGTGGGCAAGGACATCCCTAAAGCATTGCCAATGTCCACATAAGAGTTCCGCAACTGAATTCCAAGTAGTTGCTTTGACTGTCTGGTCATACATGCAACATGTCCCGTCCAATAGGGATGATTGATACCTCAAACAAGTAGGTTTGGGAGAAGAGTCTGCAACTGGATCACCTGTATAAAATCATAGAATCCCGGCAATGTGGAAGTAGGTCATTCAGCCCATTGAGTATACCAAGACTCTGAAGAGCATCCCATGCAGACCTACCCTCCTACTCTCTCCCTGTAACCCTGCATTTCCTATGGCTCATCTTCCTAGCCTGCACATCCCTGGATACTATAGGGCAATTTAGCATGGCCAATCCACCTAACCAGCACATCTTTGAACTGTAGGAGGAAACCAGACCACCCGGAGGAAACCCATGCAGACACACCGGGAGAATGAGCAAACTCCACCCAGATAGTCGCCCCAAGAGTGGAATCAAATCCAGGTCCCTGGCGCTGTGAGGCAACCGGGCTTACCACTGAGCCACCATGCACCCCCACCCACCTCCACTCTCCACACTCATATTGCTACTAGGTTTGGGAATCTTGCAAAAGTGACACTTCTTCAGTGCTTTGAGGTGTGTGCTATCAGTTTCCAACCTTAGACAATGTTCCATTAATGCTCTGCTATTGACAAGCCCCTTTGGCTTTACAACTCAGCTTTTGTAACATTCAACTAGACGGACGAGACAATCATTTTCCTTCAGTCTGTTTGCAAGGATCTGTTGAAAATGGTTGCTAACAGGATTGAATATGCCAGTTAAAAGGTAGAAAATGGATTTGGAATCTCAATCATTATTTACATTATAGAAAGAGTCACTTGACAAAGATTCAACAGGATCAACTCTTCACTCTTTTTCCAACAAGTGGATCCATCCACTTCAATGCGCATACAACAAAATATTAACACTTGGCAAGTACTCAGTGTGGTTGACTGTACCACATTGATAAATTGGACTTGGCTGCCTCAGATGCAGCTCAGTAATTGAGATTGTCACTTGTCAGGTACTCCCATTCAGCAGTGTCAGAAAAAAGATGGGGATCATCATGAAACTTGTGTATAGGTCTCAAGCTGATCACAAGCAGTGATTCTGTTTGCTCAGACTTCCTCCCCTGACAACTGGCACTGAGGACAAAGCAGCTGATTTTGATGGAACCTCTTTATCATCATCCAGGCACCATTGTGAAACTGCTCAGCTGAACCCAATTCTAATCTCACACAATGTCCACATACAGGCATTTCTGACAGATTGGAAGGATCAGCAATTTGTGTTTGGCTGTGTTTTATTTCGGAGGTTAGCAATGGAACGCTTGTGTTTGGCTGTGTTTTCTTTCCCGTGGACAACCCAGGAATGTTGAGGTCAATTGGGACGATACTCATTGGAATTTAGAAGGATAAGGGGGGATCTTATAGAAACATATAAAATTATGAGGGGAATAGATAAGATAGAAGTAGGGAGGTTGTTTCCCCTGGTGGATGAAACCGGAACTAGAGGACATAGCCTCAAAATGAGGGGAAGTAGATTTAAGACTGAGTTGAGGAAGAACTTCTTCACCCAAAGGGTTGTGAATCTGTGGAATTCCCTGCCCAGTGAAGCAGTTGAGGCTTCCTCATTGAATGTTTTTAAGACAAAGGTGGATAGATTTTTGAACAGTGAAAGAATTAAGGGTTATGGTGAGTGGGTGGTTAGGTGGAGCTGAATTCATGAAAAGATCAACCATCATCTTATCAAATAGCAGAGCACGCTCGGGGGGCTGGATGGTCTACTCCTGCTCCTATTTCATATGTTCTTATGTTCTAATTGATGTTTCCATTTCTGGGGAGTCCAGAGCTAGGGGTTATAAATGTAAGGTTATCACTGCCATGGAATTGTTTGATTGGTCTGTGCTCAGTTATGTGAGTCTGGTAATCAATCTCTGCTCACTGTGTATGATTGATGAAGCCTGGATGTGGATTCAGAGCTTGAGTAGACAGAAAAGCCGCTAGAAACTGTAACGGAGTTGTAAGCTTGAGTGCGGACTTGACATTTTGTGGTTGCAGAAATATTTTCAAACTCTGGTAAATAAACCCGCTTCACACCTAAAAACTAGTGTCATCTCTGTATTGCTCTGAGATGTATAAAATAAATAACAAACAGGCAAAATGCAGCAATCACTAATATATCCAACTGGGAATTCAAGAGAAACACAGAGAAAAGTTAGAAGGTGGAACTCACAAACGCAAGGCATTATAAGGTAAATAGCTCAGCTGCATTCAAGGGCAAGCTAGATCAACTGATGGGAGAGCAAATAATAGGAGAGTATACTGATAGCTGTAGATGACAATGATTCCAGTAGCGGGTTCCAGCAACATCCTGCATCCATCACTGTAATCAGTATGTGAGTACAGTGTCTCAAAACGAACCTTCGAAATAGAGTCTGTTCTGGATCTTGGATTGTCCTGGTTTTCAGATCATCAAGATCGGGCTGGACTGGGTAAATGAAGCTGATCCAGGTCTGAAGGAGTCAAAGGATAATCGGTTCATTGTACCACTGAGTGCCACTTATTGGGGAGTCACACTTGGCCATTGTTAAATCAATGGACTGGCTGTTGATATGAGCTACCTGCAAATTTCATTACATGCAAAGCTAAATGGTGTGTGAATGCTCAGGTGGCACAGTGGGCCACCTGAGCATTCACCTCTAGAATGCCACCTCTGGGATGGGAAGGCCAGGTTCAAGCCCCACATGCTGCAGAGATGTGACATAGCAGTTTGAACTGATCGATTAATAATATCCAAACTGGTGTGAGCAGGTGTTTGCAAAATGGACTCATTGATATCACTTGAATTCATTGCATTGACATGAGTTGGTTTTACTGGTCTAGTTCCTGAAATGTGTGAATTGCCTAATGAGGAAAGACTAGACAGGCTAAGTCTGGGTTTAGAAGAGTCAGAGATGACTTAATTGAAGCATGTAAGATCCTGAGGAGACTTGACCGAGGGGATGTAGAAAGAACAAAAACAGAAATTGCTGGAAAAGCTCAGCAGGTCTGGCAGCATCTGTGAAGGTAAAAAACAGAGTTAACGTTTCGGGTCCAGTGACCCTTCCTCAGATGTAGAAAGATGCTTCCTCTCAGGGATGAGCTAGGAGTCATTGTTTAAAAATAAGTAGTCGTCCATTTAAGATGGAATTGAGGAAACATTTTTTTTCCTCTCTCAGGTTTATGAGTCTTTGGAATTCCCTTCTTCAAAAGGCAGTGGATGTAGAATCTTAAACATTTTTAAGGCAGAGGTAGATAGAAAGGTTATTGGGGATATGCAGGAATGCAGAGTTGAGGTTAAAATCAGATCATGTAGTTGAATGGCAGAGTAGTCTCGTAGGGTCGAGTGGCGTACTCATTGTATGTAATGTAGTGGAAATATGTAGAGGAGGTGAAATGGCCTGTAGTAACCTTAGAAAGGACAAGAGGAAAGCCCAGAGAAACAATGTGCAATAATTTCATTGGGCACTGTACAACCTTTCTATTCCAATTAGAAAAGCTACTTAAAACTGACCAGGACTGAAAGTTTTGCCCGGACTTAGCACTCATTGGCTTTATGACTGCTGGTATTGGCTACATTTCCACAAGAAGCGCCTGCTATGAGAATTTTAGCTGTCTGGAGCGATAAGCCCCTTCCGGGGAATGGAGATTCATGGGGCTTAATACAGCAGCCAGTTGTGATCATGGCGTGTCGACACTGCACTGCAAAAATCTGACACCCCCCAAAAAAAAAATGCTGTTGCAGTAAAAGGGATAATTACGTTTTTTTGTGGATAATAAAGTTTACAAGATTAATCATTTAAATATAATTTTACAAAATTAAAATTTAAACATTTTTTCAAAATTAAAAATTTAAACATCTTTTAAAAGTATGATAATTTTGGTTAGATAAATCATTTTAAAAAGTGATCATTTTTAAAATGTGCTATATTATTCTAAAATCAGCATGGATTTCAACGTGAATTCATTAGACTTTTAAAAGGTTTTATGTTTAAAGGATTGATCTGTTTTATGTTTAAAATGGACTGACCCCCTTCATTTTACGTATTTGCAAATTGACAGAAGACTCCATACACCTGAAAATACAGGTATAGGAAATGCAGATATAGGATTTTAAATAGTAGTTAACTTGGAATCGGCAAAGCAGCTATAGCACATGTGCAGTTCTGACGTAGGGTCACTGAACCTGAAACATTAACTCTGTTTTAGCTACAAGAATGCTGTCAGACCTGCTGAGTTTCTTCAGCAATTTGTTTTTGCTTCGGATTTCTAGTAAACAAAGTTTTTTTGTTTTAATACCCCACATTTGCTTAGCTAGTTTCTACCATCTGAAGTAGCAAATGTTTGGAAACAGGATTAGTTGGCTTGGCTCAACTTTCAGATTGGTGCTCAGCACTGTTGAAGTTTTGAGTCTCTCCAACTACCTGCAGTGTGTGAGTGCTGAGTACACTATTGTAGTGGCACCACAAAATCTGACTCATTGGTGTTGGGTAGGTACCTAAAGTTATAAGGAATAAGCAGGTGTAGACCATTCAAAAAGCCCATCATTCTATCAGGTTTTGAGTGGCTTTATTGAGGCTTTAACTCCACTTTCCCTGCTAACCCCCTTACCCCCTTGACTCCCTAGTCGTCCAAAATCTGTCCAACTCAATCTTGAACATATTCAACGATGCTGCTGCTGTGTGGATTAGAAAATTCCAAAGATTAATAACTTTTTAAGAGAAAGAAAAAGTCTTCATTTCTATCTGAACAGGAAGATTGCTTATTTGGAAATAGTGACCCCTGTATTGCAATAGGATGCGCATGGTGTTCTGCAGCACTCGCTACTATGGAACATTATAGATGATGGGGAATGTCTGGATTACTCAAATTCAGCAGAAATTCCTCAACATCCAAAGAAACTGACTGCTTCACTGAAATGTGAACAATATGAAACTTGCTGTTATACGTTATTGTGTTAACTATGAAGAGCTTTGGTTTGATTTGATTTGATTTGATTTATTGTTGTCACATGCACCTGAGTACAGTGAAAAGTTTTATTTTGCAAGCAGTACAGGCGGGTCGTAACATACAAGGACGCACACGTTATGGGGTGTTTAGACAGAGCGAGGCATACGGAGTTACAGCTGCACAGGAGATGCACAAAAGCAAGATCAACATTAGATTTGAAATTAGAGAGGTCCATTCAGCAGTTCAATAATAGCAGGGAGGAAGCTGTTCTGGAAACCATTTGTACATGTGTTCAAGCTCCTGCATCTTCCACCTGTAAGAGAGTATTACTGGGGTCGGAAGGGTCTTTGATGATGTCAGCAGCCTTTCTGCAGCAATGCGAAGTATAGATGGAGTCCATGGATGGGAGGTTGGCTTTCGTGATGGTCTGGGCTGTGTACTCAACTTTCTGTAGTTTCTGTAGAGCTTGCAACAAATGAGCCTGGAAAGTTATATGTGCAGTTGTTCCAGTAGGGCCACATTCATGGCTGCTGTGGTAAGTCTGGTCTTTCTGAGTAACATAACATCGGCTTCAGCAGACTGCAGCCAGGCGAAATGGCAAGTTTGAATTAAATGAACAAGTGTCCATCTTTCTCCACTTTAAGTGGGATTTTTCCATACACCTCGGCAACAGGAAAAAGACAACCAGGGTGAATGACTGTGGCTGTCAGCATTGCAGTCCAGGCCCCTTCGTAGTTGTACACAAGCAACAATTTAGCTATTTAAGTGTTGCCCACTTCCAGTTCTAAGATTAACATGTCAAAAAGGAGCAAGAAGATGTGCCTAGACCGGTAACCAATAACTCCAGCACTGGCCTTCAGCTGTTGACAGAGGAGAAGAAGGTGAAATTGAGAAGATTATTCAGTGATACCTTTATATATTATATTGGACTGGACAGTCTTTTTTTTTGCTCGTTGCCTATGCAGCACTTACATCAGCCAATAAATTAGCTCAAATTGTCAGCAGATTAAAGATCTTGTACACTGCTTTTTAATATGTATTTGACTGTGGAGTACCAGAAGTTAGTTGTGAGACAGGAGTGTTATCTTGGGCAATGCAGCACGCCAATACAACACCTCTCCTTATCTTGCCAAGAAATGTCAGCACATGCCATATAAAACTATTATAAATCCTAAATTATAAAAGTCCTCTTAATTCCACTGATTCCTGTTGCTGGGATATCATCTTCGCCGAAACAAAAAAAGACACATGCTAGTACAGCTGGCTGAAATACTCACAGAAATCATAGAAACATGGAAGATGGGAGCAGGAATAGGCTGTTCGAACCCTCAAGCCTCCTACACTTTTCAGTATAATCATAGCCGATCATTGAGCTCAATACCTTAATCCCGCTCCCCCCCGACCATATCTCTTGATCTCTTTAGCCCTAAAAACTACATCTAATTCCTTCATGAAGACATTCAATGCTTTGGCCTCAAACACTTCCTATGATAGCGAATTCCACAGGCTCATCACTCTCTGGGTGAAGAAATAACTTCTCATCTAAGTGCTAAAACTTTTGTCCCTCATCCTGAAACAATAACCCGTGCTTCTCCACTGCCACCCCATCCTTCATCCATCTAAGCTGTCCACTCCTGTTAGAGTTTGATAGGTTTCTGTGAGATCCTCTCTCATTCTTCTAAACTCCAGTGAATAGAATCCTAAACAACTCGATTTCTCCTCACACATTAATCCTGGCATCCCAGGAACCTTCATTGCACTCCCTCTATAGCAAGAACATCGTTCCCCAGATAAGAAGACAAAAACAGGACACAATATTCCAGGTGTGGCCTCACCAATTCCCTGTATCATTGCAGCAAGACATCCTTCTTCCTTTACTCAAGTTCTCTCACTATAAGGGCCAACATACCATTTACCTTCTTTACTGCCTGCTGCACTTACACTCTTTCTTTCAGTGGCTAGTGCGTGAGGGCACTCAGGTCTCATTGGACTCTCTCAATTTATAGCCATTCAAGTAATAATCTGCCTTCCTAGTTTTGCTACCAAAGTGGATAACCTCACATTTATCCACATTATACAGCATTTGCCCATGCGTTTGCCCACTTACTCAGCCTTTTCCAGTAGGTCACTGGCTGGGGAATAATAAGATTTGATGGATTCTCTGCTGATGGACTAATCTGCAGTGCAGTTGTCAGCTCAGTTTTTGTACTTTTATCTGCCACACCTCTCTAACCTCCACATAGAAGAACAGGAGCTCTTTGAACTTTTTCACAGCTGCTCAGCCTTGCTGCCTAGCACCAACGTTACAGGCACTTCAGTTTGCCCTTGTCTTAGAATCAGCAAAGCCCAGCAGTGCAGAAAGAGGCCAGTCAGCCCATGTACTGATCCTCTGGAGAACATCCCACCCAGACCCGTACTCCCCCCCAGCACCCCAACCCCGACCCTATCCTCATAACTCTGCCCTTACCATGGCTAAACCACCTAGCCTCCACATCTCTGATCGAGTCATCCAGTTGAGTCAACTTGACCTGAAACGCGAACTTTGCTTTCTCTCCAGAGATGGTGCCAGACCTGCTGAGTTTCTCGACAATTTCTCTTTGCATTCCCATCTCAATTCGTATCAAAACCATCTCACATGCCAAAGTTGCTTCCAAAATTACCCAAAACTTGCCTGCTCATCTGCTGTGACAACAAGGTGTAGAGCTGGATGAACACAGCAGGCCAAGCAGCATCAGAGGAGCAGGGAAGCTGACGTTTTGGGTCTGCCTGCTGTGTTCATCCAGCTCTACACCTTGTTGTCTCAGATTCTCCAGCAGTTCCTATTATCTCTGCTCATCTGCTGTGCCCTGATTTCATTCCTGCAATTCATCGTGGGAGTTGCATCATCAGGAGAGAGGTTGGGAGTTTCCTCTTGAGTCTCAGAGTTGCGCGACTTCAACAATGGGTACAGCCTCATTGAACAGGTCTTTGATTTCCTCCTGGGATGAATAATGCACAACTCACCTCTAATGGCTAGAGGTTCAACGGTAAATTCAACACCCATGCCACAGGCATTTTTGACGGTGGGCTTTATTATTGAACGTAATAACGTGGTGTGGCAACCACCAGTGATTGGCAAATTAAGTATCGAGGGCCATGTTGTTATTGCTTCCATTGTCTTGATGCCAACACTTCAACAGGACTCAGTCTCCTCTTGGTGAATGACAGAAACATTGAGGAGGTAATGGCCTCGTGCTCTTATTGCTGGACTATTAATCCAGAGACCCAGGTGATGTTCTGACGGCTTTGGTTTGAATCCTGCCACGGCAGATGGTAGAATTTGAATTCAATAAAAATCCAGAATTAAGAGTCTGATTGTTGGGAAAAACCCATCTGGTTCACTAATGCCCTTTCGGGAAGGAAAATTCCATCCTTACCTTTTCTGGCCTACACGTGACTCCAGACCTACAGCAATGGGCTCCTTTTGCCCTCTAGGATGCTGGTCTAGCTCTCGTCCCATGAAGGAATGAGAAAAAAGCAGGTGCCGAGCCAAGTTTGTTGTAGATAAAGCACCTGACTGCACGGAATGATGCCAATGTGTCCTTTATATCTGTACAGACCTCAAGTAGCGATCCATCTTAATCCCACTTTCCGGCTTATTAGTTGCATACTTAAAGTCCAAATTCAAATATTTTTCATATGTTAAAAGCCTTTTGTATGCTTTTAGGCAGCAAAGAGCTGCAACACCCTTTTAGATAATAAAATCCTGCCTTGCATCCCTCCTAAAACTTCTACCTCTTAACCTCATTCAATGCCTCCTGGTCATGAACCTTTTAACAAAAGACCTTCCAATTCTGTATGGATATTTTCTAATCAACCAGCTCAGAAGCATTATTGCAGGAGCTGGTGGGATTTGAACCCAGGTCCCCCTGGTTCAGAGGTGGGACATTACCACTGTGCCACAAAAGCCCAGGACCAATTTGACGAATCCAAGCCTCCAACACAGTTCGAGTGCAGGACCTTGCACCCAGGAATTGGTATATGTGGTGCCCAGTTGATGCCTGAAAAATGGGCGAAATTTATTCCAAATTCTTACCTCAAAATCGCCATCCCTGCTCCGGTTCTGATAGTGTTAACAATCTAGCCCCTCGGCATAAAACTTGTCAGTGTTTTATATACCAAGAAATCAAATGAAAAGAATGTAATTTTTCTGAACTTTTTCTAGCCTTTATCCTTTCTGACATTTTCAAATATCAGTAGGTCTACAAACACGGGGAAATCAATACTGCCTTAATAATACAACGAAGGGAAAACAGCATCAAATTGAATTCTAAAGTTCTCTTAAACTGCTGAATATTGCATCTAAAAGTGTGATAGACTGTTGCTATCAGAGGGAGGCATGCTTAGCAATTAGCTGCTCGTTCTTCCCAACTTGACGAATTGTTCCAAAATACATAATGCAATGGGATTGTTCCTGAATAAAGTGGTTCTGCCTGGAGTTGGTCTGGAACGGAAGGCTGCGGGGGTAAGGGGAGAGAGTTAGAAATCCCAAACAGAGCCAGGTTGTCATGGTTCGATGTGGAATGGAAGGAGGAAGAATAGAGCGAGCAGGAATTTGTTCAGTGAGCAAGCGATTTTCATGAGATACTCTTATCCGAGTGCCAGACATCATCTACAGCTGTGACATTTTGGTCTCCCTGGTGAAGGAGTACTGAGGATTGTTGCCATGGCAACTCATCTGCACTTAATGCACATATAATGATAGTTGGTGACGCATAGCTTCCAACCTGGTTGCCAGGGGAAAGCAAAAAGTTTCTGTTTGTATACTTACACCCTGGGTGCCAGTTATCAGTTGCTGCACTCCACAGATAAGGGCCTTATTTCCATAGACTCCCATTATCCTCATTCATACTAATGGCTCAATGAATTGAATCATTTTCAGATTTATTTTTCTCCCCTACCCACCTCTTTGCCTTAATCTAAGCGCGGTATTTTACAGAAAGGGAAGTCAGCGAAGGTTACTTAAAAAACTGCCTTGCTCCAACAGACCGAGTCTGCAAGGCAGCTTGCATGTTGATTAACAAAAGACGTGGCTCGATTGAGGTGTTAAGATGTCACTGAAGCCACCATTTCCATTCAATGTGACTATATCCTTTAGTTTTGAAGCAGAATAAACATTTAGAAATGTACCAAAGGGATTCATTTCAGTGATAACACCCCAATTTGAGTTAAATGTGGTCAGTCTCAAGATAGTTATGGATGAGAAAGGTCATTTGGTTGGCCTTATTTCACATAAGAAAACAAAACAAATAACATTTTTAGAGTGCTTTTAACGCATTAAAATATTCCAAAGTACCAAATCTGACAAAAGATGACACCAACCCGAAGAAGGAGGCATGGAGGCGGGAAGGTTTGGTCAAAGAAGTTGGTTTTAAGCAGTATTGTAAAGGAGGAAAATGAGGTCTAGAGAGTGAAGGGTTCTGGGAGACAAGTCCAGAGCTTTGGCCTGAGGTAGGCTGAGGCCAGAGGGACTCAGTTCTATGGTGGTAATGTCACTGCACTGGTAATCCAGACGTACAAGCAAATATTGTGGGCCCAGGTTTCAGGAGCTCAAATCCAACGATAGCAAATGGTGGACATTGAATTTGAACTCACTGAAATGAATTATTAAAGTGACCACGAAACTATCATTGACTGTCACTAATTCAGGAGAAGACTTGCACCTGACACACGCACACACACACAATGTCGGTATGGTGATTCCACCACTGGACTAGTAACCCAGATACTCAGGCTAAGGTTCTGGGGCCATGGGTTCAAATCCTACCAGGCCAGCTGGTGGAATTAAATTCGAGAATTAAAGATTCATCTCCTCAACACTGCTGTGAGCTTGCTGAGAATCACAAAGCTAACTTCCTCTCACTCATTTTATTAGGATTCTGAAGAAGATTCATACAAAACTCAAAACATTAACTTTGTTTCTCTCTCCACAGACACTGAGTTTCTCCAGCGTTCTCTGTATTTGTTTCAGGCTCAACAGGTGATGATGTAGTATAATGTCACTGGATTAGTAATCCAGAGCCCCAAGCTAATGTGCTGGGGATATAGGTTCAAACCTCACCTTGATGTTTTTATTCAATTCAAGGGATGTGGATGCCAGTGGCTGGGCCAACATTTATTGCATGGATAAATGTTGAAATCTGAATTTATCTGTCCTGGAGATACACTTCCATTTTCTGCACATTATATAGCATTATAATTTAAGTAGGACTATGAGATGATTTATCCATTCAATTAGTGTTGTTCAACCAAAAAGAACTTGAGGTTCTGTTTGGTACTATTTTAACAATCATAAGTCCCCTATTTGTCAAGCATTTACTTGAAGTGGACACTGTAAATGGTAAAGGTGACGAACAACAGTATATTACTAGCCAGGATCCTGGAGTGCTGGGAGGGGATCAGAGTGGCTCCATGATATAGTTGGATGTTATGATCCTCCTGTCAGAGAGTTTGCCTCTAAACTGTGTCATTGATGTGTATGAACACACAAAATAGGATCAGGAGCCAGCCATTTACTGCCTCTGAGTCTGCTCTGGCAGTTGACAACATCATGACCTCAACTTTATGTTCCTATCTGTTCCCCATAACCTTGACTGTCTTGTTGATCTGTCTAATATATTCAATGACCCAGCCTCTGTTACTCTCTGGGGAATGTAGTTCCACAGACTAATGAGCCTTTGAGAAACAATTTTCTCACGATCTCAGGGAGAACTCCTTGTTATTAAAATGTGTCCCCTCACTCCAAAATCCACTCGCCACAACCTCTCAGCATCCTTCGTATCAGGCCGCTTCAGTATCTTACATATTTCAATACGATCCCCTCTCGTTCTTTAAAACTCTGATGAATCTTGACCCAGCCTGCTCATGAAGCGAATTCTTCTTCCAAGGAATCAGTTGTGCAAACCTGCTCGGAATTGCTTCTGATACAATGACACGGTTTCTTTCATGGGAGTCGGTTCGCTCAGTTGGCTGGATGGTTGGTTTGCAATGCAAATTGATGCCAACACCGTAGGTTCACTTCCTACACTGGCTGGGGTCACCATGTAGATTCCACTTTCTCAACCTTGCCCCTCACCTGAGGTGTGGTGACCATCAGGTTAAGCACACTACCAGTCGACTGTCTCTCTCTAATGAGGGAGCAAGATTAGGGCAATACTATACTTTCTTAAATTAGATGAAAAGGGAAAAAGCTCACAGTTTAATGCCACTTCTTATGATCTGAGGACATCCCACAACATTTTGCAGTCAATGAATTACTTTTCGAAACGGTGAATTGTTACAGTACAGCAAGAGGTGGTGGCCTGTTTTATTCAAGCAATAGCAATAAAGTGCTAGTGGTAAATTCCAATCAGTGATAAGCATCAATCTTGCTCTACGTTCAAATGGCACCATGGGAGCTTTTAAGGGCAGATGACAGAGCAGGCAGGGCCTCATCTATAAAACAGCAGTTATGACAGGGTAGCACTTACTCAGCGCTACATCGGAGAATCGGCCCAAATTGTATGCATAGGTTCCTGTACTTGGAAGTTAGTCTTCTACCATCTGAGCCACAGCTGACATAGATGTAGATAGATGGATTGATCAACCACATGGTATTTGTCGATTGTTAATACAAGTTAAAGAGGTGAAGGAAGCACTAATGTCTGCACTAACTAAAATACCCACTAGCCTAACTTCTATCAAAGCATGACAAAAGAGGGCCAAAATTGCAAAATCACTTATTATCAGGCAAAATAATGAAGGGGCTGCAGGGCAAAAGACAGAGAGAGAGAGAGACCTACTGGGAGATTATGAGTTGCATTGCTTTCCTGCTACTGTATGGTTGTATTATTTGTCCTATCTTAACTTCTAACTGAAACCCTGAAATATAAATTTAGTTATAGTGTAATCTTGGGTCTCAGGTAGGGAAATCGTATTAATTAAAACTGCAAAAGAAATTACCTCATTCACTTGGCACTTAAGCAGGAAGTAGACAAATAAATGATTTAGGTACAGACATTGAAATTTCATTTAGCTGCACATAGTTATGTGGATAAATAGTTTGCATTATCGTCACGGATAACTTAGATGAAATTTGATTTGGCCATCCAGTTTGAATCGACAAGGCCATCGTACCCGAAGCCAGACCTGTAAATAATGTGGAAGTGAATTTTAATAACTAGTGACATCACCTTTCAGCCTGCAGCTTGTTTCAGAGGCTGGGCATACTGTAGCGAGTAACTCGCCAAAAACCATCCACCACCTACAAGGCACAAGCCAGGAGCGTGAGGGAATACTCTCCACTTGCCTGGTTTGATGCAGCTCCAACAACACTTATGAAGCTTTTCACCATTCAGGACGAAGCCCCCCTCACCAACGCACCCCACCCCCTTCCCCACCCCGCCCCCCAACTTGATTGGCACTATATCTACAAATATTCACTCCCCTAACTACTGATGCTCAGTAACAGGAGTGTGTACCATCTACAAAATGCACCTCCGTAACTCACCAGGCTACCCCTGGCAGGACTTTCCAAACACACAATCAGTCTAATCTAGAAATTCAAAGGCAACAGAGACATGGGAACAGAATGACTTGCAAGTTCCCGTCTAAGCCATACTACAGCCTGACTTGGAAATATGCTGCCATTTCTTCACCATCGGCAGGTCAAAATCCTGAAACTCCCTTCCTAACAGCAAACAGGGTACAGCAGCACTAAATGGAGTGCAGCATTTCAAGAAAGCAGTTCACCACCACCTTGCCAAGGGAAACTGGGGATGGGCGCTAAATGCCGGCATAGCGAACATAGCCCATGCCCTGAGTATTTTTTTGAAAGCCTGGACATTATTGAGGTCTTGCTCCATTTAAAAACAGACTGCTTCAATATCTGAGGTGTTGCAAATGATACTGAACATTGTGCGAATGTCCCCCTTCTGATTTTACGAAGGATGCAACAACTGAAAATGGTTAATCCTCGGACAGTTTTACTCCACGCGACTCCCTTCCTTCTTTTTTAGTATTAAAGTTAGCTTTATTGTGATTATTCAAATGAATACAGTGAAAAGTTTATATGTGGCCATTTACGGCGCAATCTTAGGTACAAACGTTCCAAGGTACGGCTTCTTTAGTTACAAATTCTTAGAAAATAAGAGAAATAAAAAGTCCAGTATTACAGAAATAAAGGTTCAGAGCAATGGTCTTCTAACCCAGTCCACACTGGCACCCAGCCTCCAGTCCACACTGGCACCCACCCTCCAAACTGCGCTGGGCTTCATCTCGAGGTTCATGAGGCTGGGAGATCAGTCTGGAATCACCTCAAGTTTGGGAGACCACACTGAGGCTATGCCAGGCTGACAGCCCCCCACGCCACGCCGGGATACCACCACACCATGCCTGGAGACCACCACTTCATTGTCCTGTAGCACACACCCGGCTCTGATGGCCCTAGTCACTTCTGGAGCGTGCAGCAGATTTTAACTTTACTGCTTACTTGCAATTGTGTGCGACTCGCTGGCCCACCAGAAGGTTTAGCTGATACTGAGGTGTGGGGAATCATGCAGGGCATCAGCGAATCATTGCACTCTGTCACCCCTCAACAATCACTTCACCCAACAACTCCTGTTGCACATTTGTCACGTGTGCTTACAATCCACTTCAATGCCCCTGGACAAAGGAGACCAACATTTGGCCAATGCATTTGATCTTGAGGCCAATCTCTTTCAAACACAGTTGTGACCATCATCCATCGGGACATTGGGCCAGAATTGAGCATCCACTCAATATGAAGATCAACTATGTGGTTCAGGCCTCCCGGTGGAATTACTGAGTGCCTGGGGGAGAGATGGAGAGGAAAGAAAGCATAAAGTGAAGAGCTGTGAGTGTTTATTATTAAGTGAGCTTTGCATGTTGGTAATTGAAAAGCTTTCTGTCTGAATATCTCCGGCCGGTTGTAAATAATAATAAGATTGTCATTCTGCTGCGCCTCAGTATCGGGTCACTGATCAGACTCAGAGCAGTAGCTCCTTCACTCCAATTTCCCACAGTCTAATATTGCTTTGAACCTCCTGCAGATTGTGATTTGATGCCTCTATATATTACTGGAGCAGGCAGGTTTTATATGTGCAAATTTAATCATTGTTTATGCCGAGGTGAAGATGCCTTGAGCAACAAGGACACAGATGAAAATAGACAAATCAGATAAAGCCGAGGAATGTGAGGAAGATGAGGTCCAGTATTAGCTGTTTGGTTTGAAGTGAAATGCTCCCTTTCCTCCCCGACCAACCCCACAGTCCTCCCCTCCCAAAATGAAGTCTGTTGTACGTGGTGATCCAGGACTCAATTGCAAAACCAACGATAACAAGTTTTATCGGAGATGGAGAATATAACATGAGATGGTTTGGGTTCAAAGGTAACCTGTTTCAACTGCACTGGGAAGGGAAGCCTGAGGCCTTGAAACTGCTCAAACAGAACTGTGCTGTGTGATAATGCTATACAACAGAATAACCTTTGTATGTAAATCAGATAAAAGCACATTATGGTAGGGGTCTGTCTTTTTTTAACAATTCCCAACACACTCCTGACATATCTGCTGCTGATCAAACCACTCTGGGTCATGCACCAGTCAGTGGAAAACTCACCTTTCTTTGAAGGATAGACCTCATGTTTGTCGAGAACGTATATGTCGAAAATCAAAATTTTGTCCAGGTATAGTCATTTGGAACTATTTGAAATATAGGCACGGTTCCCCTTCCTGTATGGAGCTGGCTCTGTTCATGGCCTCTCATGTTTGGGTTCAATTCTTACTCCAGGACTCAAGCGCAAAAATTAAAACCAACACTCCAGTGCACTCCTGTACTGAGGGAGTGCTGCACTGTCAGAGATACTTAGGGAGCGCTGCACTGTCAGAGATACTGAGGGAGCGCTGCACTGTCAGAGATACTGAGGGAGTGCTGCACTGTCAGAGATACTGAGGGAGTGCTGCACTGTCAGAGAGACTGAGGGAGTGTTACACTGTCAGATACTGAGGGAGTGCTGCACTGTCAGAGAGACTGAGGGAGTGCTACACTGTCAGAGATACTTAGGGAGTGCTACACTGTCAGAGATACAGAGGGAGTGCTGCACTGTCAGAGATACAGAGGGAGCGCTGCAGTGTCAGAGATACTGAGGGAGCGTTGCACTGTCAGAGATACTGAGGGA
>NC_063367.1:13603980-13608376 GCF_021869965.1 Rhincodon typus | reverse complement strand
GTCAGAGATACTGAGGGAGCGTTGCACTGTCAGAGATACTGAGGGAGCGCTGCACTGTCAGAGATACTTAGGGAGCGCTACACTGTCAGAGATACTGAGGGAGCGCTGCACTGTCAGAGATACTGTGCGAGTGCAACACTGTCAGAGATACTGAGGGAGCGCTACACTGTCAGAGAGACTGAGGGAGCGCTGCACTGTCAGAGATACTGAGGGAGCACTGCACTGTCAGATACTGAGGGAGCACTGCACTGTCAGAGAGACTGAGGGAGTGTTGCACTGTCACAGATACTGAGGGAGTGCTGCACTGTCAGAGGAACCATCTTCCAGTTGAGGTTTTAAACCAAGGCTCCTGCTGCCTGGAATTGTTTTGAAGAAGAGCATGTTCAGAAACAAACACAGAGAATGCTGGAGAACTCAATTTTGGAGAAGTGCCATATCAGACTCAAAATGTTAGCTCTGTTTCTGTCTCCACTGGTACGTTTCCCTGCTGAGCTTCTCCACCACTCTTTGTACTTGTTTCAGATTTCCAGAATCTGAAATATTTTGCTTTCATAACAGTGTGTTCTCCCTGGCGGTTTGGCGAATATTTATCCCTCGACCAACATTACAAAAAAACACACAAATGCTGTTTTGTGGGAGCCTGCTATATTCAAATCACCTGCTGTGTTTCCTATATTAAAACTGTGACTGTACTTCACAAAATGCTTCATTTATTGTAACGTGCTTTGGGATGTCCAGGGCTGATGAAAAACTAGTCTTTCTCACAGGGAAGGTTGAGAGAAGATTCAACATAGATGTTTGAAATTGAGAGGATTTTAAACATGGGCTAACTGTCACCAGTAGCAAGAGATTATTAACCAAAGACCACTGTGTAAGGTGATTGTCATAAAAAAACATTTGCAGCCCAGCGATTTATGAGTTCAAACTCAAATCGCAGAGAAACAAGGACATTATTACAGAGATAGTAGGAACTGCAGATGCTGGAGAATCCGAGACAACAAGGTGCAGGGCTGGATGAACACAGCAGGCCAAGCAGCATCATAGGAGCAGAGAGGCTGACGTTTCGGGCCTAGACCCTTCATCAGAAAAGGGGGAGGGGAAGGGGGTTTTGAAATAAATAGGGAGAGAGTGGGAGGCGGATAGAAGAGGGATAGAGGAGAGGATAGGTGGAGAGGAAACAAACAGGTCGAAGAGGCGGGGATGGGGCCAGGAAAGGTGAGTGTAGGTAGGGAGTTAGGAAGGGGATAGGTCAGTCCAGGGAGGACGGACAGGTCAAGGGGGCGGGATGAGGTTGGTCGGTAGGAGATGGAGGTGCGGCTTGAGGTGGGAGGAGGGGATAGGTGGGAGGAAGAACAGGTTAGGGAGGCAGGGACGAGCTGGACTGGTTTTGGGATGCGGTAGGGGGAGGGGAGATTTTGAAGCTTGTGAAATCCACATTGATACCATTGGGCTGCAGGGTTCCCAAGCGGAATATGAGTTGCTGTTCCTGCAACCTTCGGGTGGCATCGTTGTGGCACTGCAGGAGGGCCAGGATGGACATGCCATTATTACAACTGCTTTTGATGCCCATTCAAATTAATTAGAACAAATTAATGCAGCACCATTCTATGTTCCCTGTCAATCATGTTCTTAATTCATCAATTTTCAAAGATGTATTGAGCTTGTGACAGTTAGTAGCATGGCCTAAAAATGTTTTGACTGTGAAAGAGTGCACCTCAGTACATGGTGCACTGAGAATTCCTGCGTGTCATCCTGTCCATTCAGATAATTGGACCTCACATTCCTTAAAGCTGGGCTGTGTAAGGAAGAAATATTATACTTCCGAGTTGGGCTTTTGAGGTGTGTTGGTAGTGTCCTCACTGACCTAGGTTCGAGTCCCACCTGCTCCAGAGAAGTGTAATAACATCGCTGAACAAATTAGTTAGGAAAACAGCTAACCTTCATTGGATGTGGGTGTTAGTTAATGATTAGGCATGAGCGAATCCATCAGTGTGAATGGAAGGGAGCAGTTGCTGGTGGAATCTTGTCAAGTTGGCAGGGTTCTGGGCACTCTGTGGGAGAGTTGGCAGTAGCTTAGTCTTGTCCCTTTGCGAGATGGTCTGCCCCAGTGTGTGCCAATCCTCACAGATCAGCCGTGGGTCGTCCTGGGGTCAAGGAATCTTTTGAGGTGGGGAGAGTCCATCTGCCAAGAGCTGCCAGCTAATCTGAGGCCAGCAGCTCAATTGAGTGGTAGCGCCATACCTCCTGCTACTACGATCCCCACCTATGGCCAAAGATTGTTGCGGGGTGGCAAGTTGAGATGTAAGGGTTAAGTGAAGGAGAGTACCGGCTTAGCAGCAAAGGCAGGGAGTGGCTTTGAGCAGTATCTCTCTGCTTCAGGTCAGTACTTCGAATGAGTGAACCCCATTTCCCACCCCACCTAGAGAGACTGCAAGCAAACAAGCCAGGTTTGCTAGTAGTACTCCCAGCAAGGCAAATCCCCAATCTGCCGCTGGCCTTATAACAGAGATTCATAACAGAGCTGTCAAGGCCTTTAAGTGGCCATTAATTGGTCTTCTGGTTTGCACATAGCAGGGTGGAGGGAAGGAGGGAGATGGCTGTCACACTATCAACTGATTAAATACTGTAGTCCCACAGGGCCCAGACCCACCACAGGGCAAGGCACAAGATTCTGTCCTGTAAGTGTACGTACATTTACATACATGTGCACGTGTTTACACATAATTACCTGTGCGTGCATGCGTGCAATTCTGCATGTGTGCATGAATAATTCTGTGTGCGCATGAGTGATTCTATGTGTGTGAGTAATTCTGCATCTGTGTGTGTGAGTAATTCTGCATCTGTGTGTGTGAGTAATTCCGTGTGTGTGAGTAATTCCGTGTGTGTGAGTAATTCCGTGTGCTTGTGAGTAATTCCGTGTGTGTGAGTAATTCTGTGTGTGTGAGTAATTCTGTGTGCTTGTGAGTAATTCCGTGTGTGTGAGTAATTCCGTGTGTGTGAGTAATTCCGTGTGCTTGTGAGTAATTCCGTGTGTGTGAGTAATTCCGTGTGTGTGAGTAATTCCGTGTGCTTGTGAGTAATTCCGTGTGTGTGAGTAATTCCGTGTGCTTGTGAGTAATTCCGTGTGTGTGAGTAATTCCGTGTGTGTGAGTAATTCCGTGTGTGTGAGTAATTCCGTGTGCGAGTAATTCTGTATGCGTGTGACTAATTGTGTGAATGTGAGTATTTCTGCGTGTGTGTATGCATAATTCAGCATGTTTGAGAGTAATTCTGTGTGTGTGAGTAATTCCATGTGTGTGAATAATTCTGTGTGTGAGAGTAATTCTATATGTGTGTGAGTAATTCTGTGTTTGTGCTTTGTGTGTGTGTGTGTGTGTGTGTGTGTGAACTTTCGAGTGTGTGCGTAACTTTGAATGTATGTGTGTGTGACTAAGGGCATGTGTTGGAGATTAATTCAGTATGTGTGTGGATAGGAGAGTGATTGTGAATGCGTGCATACCAAAGAGTGATTGTAAGTATGTGAGTCTAATTCCATGAATGTTTTTCTGAATGAGAGATTGGATACTTGGGGCTGAATCTTACATTGTTTTCTCTAAGTATCGTGGTTTCACCGATTTTCTTAGAAGAATTTTTCACTGTGAAGCTGATCAAGTTTTCTCGCCGTATCTTACCATCTCACCACATTCACCACCAACACTGTCTCCATAGCGTTTCTCCCTCCAAATTCCGGCCACATCCTAACACTCACTGTTCCAGGACCAATTTGCAGTTGCCGGGATGTCCTATACTGACCCCTGTACCCCTGACACCCATGCCATCTTTAAAAGCCTGTTGTGCCCATGGGCAGGCATTAACAGTCCAGTGCTGCGCTGCATGGTACCTGACATTCCTCCCAGACATGGCAGAGAAAGGAAAATTGGTATTCTGCCTCACAGGCTGAGGGGTGGATGCCTTGCTGGTTGGGGGTGGTGTAGACATGGGACACAGCATTACCCCCCCAACAGGACCAGCAGAGGGTATCATGACACCAGACCATGTTAGTCTGGTGTGAAGTTGCCCAACTGTTCGAACTGCTGTGTTGTTTCATCTCTTTTACACGCACCCGTACGCGCACACTCTCTCCCACTCGTACACGCACACACTCTCTCTCTCGCGCACGCGCGCACACACACACACACACACACACAGACACCTCTACACACAGGCTCACATATACATACTCTCACATACACACACACTCACACTCACATACACCTATACATACACTCTCACATGTACATACACTTACATACATACACACACACCCACATACACACATGCTCACATATACATACTCTCACACATATATGTATATACACACACTCACATACACACATCTATCCACATACGCTCACAT
>NC_063367.1:13574592-13603970 GCF_021869965.1 Rhincodon typus | reverse complement strand
CACACACTCATACATACTCACACACACACACACACACACACACACACACAAAGGACACACACACACACATACACACATGCTCACGTACATGCAAGCACACATACACACATTTCTATGCCCCTTCATAGCTGCTTCTCTCTCATTCCACGAGGAATACAGCCCACAGAAAGGAAGAAAGAGCGAACTGTCATTTAACTTCTCACCCCTTTTGAGGAGAGGATCGTGACTCTGACTGTCCTGCGTGGTAGACTGACTGTTGACCAGTATCTAAGGCTCCCCTTGACTTGTTGTGCTGGGACCCCCAGGTCAAAAACCATCTCCCTTAAAGTTGACTGAGGACTGCTGACAACCTTGACAAACTCCTTGGTTTTGTATCTGCATTAAACAGCACAGCATTATGACAATAGTGTGCTCCTGGTATCTTTGGCTGCAGGATAAGTCACAAGATGGCAAGGCAAGGCAAGGCAGGGATGTGATAAGCATCCAGTAAGGCTCAGAGTGAGTGAGAGCAAGTGAACAGCCCAGAGATGCAGCCCAGTTTGTTCTTGAGACTAGGTGCAAAATGTCTTTGTTGCAGCATTACATTGAAAGTAGCCATCGGAAGGATCGGAGAATAAGAGTATTGAAGATGAGCCATGAGAGTGCCTAGAGGCTAGAACATGTCGAATGCCAATGGCTGTGGACATGAAATGCATGTGACCAGTGCCCATCAAGTGTATTCTGCAAGGTTCATGCTCTGTGTCCAAAATGGAGCAGATAGTGAGCTGAAATCACCAGTCACCAACTTCTATGTCAAGAATTCTAGTTTGCCAGAGGCAGAAGGTAGGATAAATAAGATCATAAGCAATAGGAACAGGAGTAGAGCATTTAGCCCCTAAAGCCTGTTGCTTAATTCCATAGGATCATGGCTGATCTGTCATTCCTCATGTCCACTTTCCTGCCTTTTCCCTCTAACGCTTGATTCCCCAAAGCTCAAGAATCTCAAGGATGGGAAGCCACATATTAATGAGCTGAGATATGCAGCTTGTAAATTCATTAAGCAGTGAGCAATAATCCTTCTTAACAGACAATTCACTGCTCCCCAGTGAGAATTTCAACTTAATGCCCGAAAGTTAGTTAAAAGATGCAACGATTTGCTTCTGACATTGAGATGGACAGTTCAGATATCCTTTGCAGATCTGCTACCTTTCTTGCCGTAGCCCTCATCAGTCAGGCCCCAATAACATTGTGCCAGTGACTCTTCCTCATGCTCTTTTGTTAATTAATCCCATTTGTGAGAGTCAAGAATGAGGATGTGCCAACTGTACCCCTCCCCCACTCCTCAACCCAATTCATAGTTATCGAGATAACAGAATGAGACATGGCTGAATAGAGTCATAGAGATATACAGCATGGAAACACACCCTTCAGCCCAACATGTCCATGCTGATCAGATATCCCAAATTAATCTAGTCCCATTTGCCAGCATTTGGCCCATATCTCTCTGAACCCTTCCTATTCAAATACCCATCCACATGCCTTTTAAATATTGTAATTTTACTCACCCCCACCACTTCTTCTGGCAGCTCATTCCACACAAGCACTACCCTCTATGTGAAAACGTTGACCCTTAGGTCCTTTTTATATCTTTCCCATCTCACCTTAAAACTACGCCCTATAGTTTTGGACACCTGTACACTGGGAAAAGACCTTGACTAATCATAATCATTGTACACAGTGTGGAAGCAGGCCATTCGGCCCATCAATTCCACACGGACCTGACAAAGAGCATTCCACCCAGACCCGCATTCCTCTGAGATTTTGCCCTCTCTTCCTAGACTTTCCCAAAAAGGGAGACAGTCTCTCTGATCTACCTTGTCAAGTCCACTAAGAATCCTATACTTTCAGTAATGTCCCCTTCATTCCTCTAAACTCCAGTGAAAATAGGGCCAACCTGTACAAACTCTCCTCATGAGAAAATCCCTGCATAGCCAGGAACCACCTAATGAACCTTCACTGGACTGTCTCCAATATCAGTGTGTCTTTCCTTAGATAAGTGACCCAGAACTATTCACAGTATTCCAAGTGTGGTCTAATTAGTGCCTTTGTATAGTTTTAACAACACTTCCATATTCTTATACTCCATTTCCTTTGAAATAAAGACCAACATTCCATTTGCCTTTTCTATCATCTGTGGAACTTGTATGCTAGCATTTGTTTGTGATTTATGCGCAAGGACTCCTAAATCCCTGTGTAGTAGCTCTCTTCATTTAAATAATATTAATTTTTTTTCACCACTGACAATTAGGAAATATGAATTACGACTCCATACATAAACTCTACTCCTTCTTAAATTCTCCATCTCTCACATACAGACAGATGCAAAGATAAGCAGGACATGCATATTAATTACCCTATCCATACCCCTCATCATTTTATAAACTTCTATAAGGTCACCCCTCAGCCTCCGATTCTCCAGGGAAAATAGTCCCAGCCTTTTCAGCCTATTTGGGTAAGCTCAAATCCCCATTATTCATCATCTGAAGATTTTGGGAAATGCCAGACTTTTGGGATGATTCCCTTGTGGAAAGGCTAGCAGTCAAACTGCATTTTCAAAGACAAGCAACGATCATTCAATATAGCCCTGAACGCTTTGTAGATGCTGGCTCTTTGAGATTCTGTTTTGTTTCTCAGTGTGATTTATTTTGAAGAACATCAGAAAGCAAACTTCAAACGAAAGTTTACCACACATAGAGTAAACGATGGCAGCCGACAGATGCAGGATTCATGAAGCTAGCCCCAATGTGAAGTATGAGACAGAATATTGCATTTCCATACCTGTCACAGGTCTGGAATTAGAAAAAATCTCAGTCTTACACAAATCCCCCTGACTATTTATCTTGTCTCTGTATCAGCCGCTGGGATATGATAAGAATTTATCGTAGGAATCACACAGAAAATATAACCATGGGGAAGAGATAGATTGGAATAGATTACTGCTCTGCTTCAAGCCAATTAGAAGCGTAATTGAAGAAATTTAGTTTTTGAGTCAATCTAGTTTGTTACATTTCTGTTGGGATTCAAGAAATTTTTTCAACCACATTCCTTTCCTCCCTTCACACTTTCCTTTACTTTTCCTCTCACCCATTCCTGGTATTTGGGTTAACTCTTTCCAAACTTCACCCCAGGCGCATTGGCGGTGAAATGAGCTATGGATCTTTTTGTTGTCTGATTCCTTGCCAATGTGCCAAGTAAGGGGTCAGAGATGCATTCCATTTCAGCAAAAACAAAAGTAGCCGCGTAGTATGATTGATGAAACACTTTCGGCATTCCATGTTCATATGCCATGGCCCCTGCACGTTCGAAGCAAGAACATTAGGCTAGCACTCCAGTACTGAAGGGGGTGCTGCACGGTCAGAGGTGCCATCTTTCAGATGACTGCCTACTTGGGTGGATGTTTGTTTGTCTTGTTATTCTTTCACAGGAGGAGGGCTTCGCTGGCTACGTCAGCATTTGCTGCTCATCTCAAATTGCCTTTGAGAAGGTGTTGCCGAGCTGCATTCTTCAGCCACTGCAGAGCGTGTAGACCTGCAATGCCTTGAGGCATTCCAAACCATTTGGAAACGTCTGTTGGTTGTGAAAAGTGCTGCAAAAATGCAAGTCATTCTTCCAAACTGCTCAATGGTCTGTCAGACGCAGCAGTTGTGATCTGAATGTTGACACAGCCTCTGTTTTCCTCTGTTAGTTGCTGATGTAACGCTTTTGCGGACCACATGATCCTGAGCTGATCTGGCTTTTAGTCTGTTGGAAAGTTCGCTGTCTATTCTTCAACTCACCACCAATTACGTTGTACACCTCTCCCACAACGCCAATCGTGATTCTAACTATTCAGTTACAGCAAAGCTGCAGGTCACCAGAAGAAGCCAACAGATGGGATGACTTTCTGTCTCTGGTTTTCTGACATGCATTGGCAGCCAAATAACCCAGTATTTCTGACATTGTTTTGACCAAGAATTTTATCACTGTTCCATCACTGCTGCTTGGTCAATAATCCTGGAATTCCCTCCCTCACAGCACTGAGGGTTTTTCTGCATCTCACACAGTTCCAGAAGCCAGCTGGCACCACTTTCTCAAGGACATTTAGAGGTGGACAATAAGTGCTGATCTCGTTAATGATCATTAAATGCCATGAATAGATGGAAAAGTAAATAACATTGAATAGTACTGAAAAGAATGACATATTACTGAAGCTTTCCAAGTTCTGAGGAAGGGTCACCGGACCCGAAACGTTAACTCTGTTTTCTCCTTCACAGATGCTGCCAGACCTGCTGAGCTTTACCAGCAACTTTGTTTTTATTGTTTTTTTAGATGTTCATTTAAGTTTTGCATTCTTCTATAAGATCATCTCACACACAACTACTCTTGAGGCTAAAATCCCATAGTGCTTTCAATGTTCTGTTATAGCTGCGCTAAAAGCATTCAACTACAAGGACAGGTTACAAGACTAGGCTGGTATACCCTTGAGTTCAGAAGATGAAGGGTAATACAATTGAGGTGTGTATGATGATTAAAGCATTCAGTATGATGGATTGAGATAAATAATTTCTTCAGGTGAGGGACTCCAGATCAAAGGCCATGAGATTTGAATTAGAACCATAAGGTCATTGAGTCATACAGCACGAAAACAGACTCTTCGGTCCAACCAGTCCATGCCGACCATAATCCCAAACTAAACTAGTCCCACCTACCTGCGCTTGGCCCATTTCCCTCCAAACATTTCTTATTCGTGAAATTATCTAAGTTTCGTTTAAACGTTGTAACTGCACCGGTATCCTCCACTTCCTCTGGAAGTTCCACACATGAACCACTCACTGTTAAAAAGTTGATGTCATCTCTTTTTTAAATCTTTCTCCTCTCACCTTAAAAAGGTGCTGCCTAATCTTGAAATCCCCCACCTTAGTGAAAAGACACCTTAGAGCTAGACCATTCAAGGGTGATGGGAGAGATGGTGGCATCATGAGACTGTTACTGGAATAATAATTCAGAGGACCAGGTTAGAGCACTGGGTGCAAAGTTTCAAATCCCACAGTGGAAACTGAATAGAATCTGGAATATAATGCTCATGTCAGTATGGGTGACCTTGACAAGTCTTGTCTTTTGATGTAAAAATCCCAACTGGTTCATTGATGTGCTTCTGAGTGTGAAACCTGACATCCTTACCTGGTCTGGCTTATGTGAGACTCCAGAGCCATGGCAACATGGTGACTTTTAACTGTCTTCAGTAATGATCCTAGTGAACCACTCAGTTCAGGGGCAATTAGGAATAGGCAACAATCGCTAGCCTTGCCAATAATGCCTGCATTCCAGGAAAGAACAAACAGGAACTGTTTATTTACACAAAAACTATTGGAACTGCATCTCTCTTTCTCAATTAGATACAGATCACCTTTGATCTAATGGAATACTGGAACAGGCTTGATGGGTGGCCTTTCCAGTTTCTATGTTTTGAAAGCACGGACCTGTAAGACCTGGGCAAGCTACAAAGATTAATTTTCAAGCTGACTCCACTAAGATGAGCATTCTGTCTGTTGTTGGTTGTTGTTTATGTTATGTCTAATGATTGTCTGGCTTGAAAATGTCAAGCAAAGCTTCCTTCAGCTTAAGGACATTGCCAATGGCAAGGTTGTAGAGAGCCCATTGTTTTAACGTATTTGTCTTATGGTTATTGACCTGAATTTCTGTCCTTTTAATATTTTGGATTTATTACTTTTTTTTTTGCCTGCAAACATTCTCTCAGGAATTACTGCCAGACAGTGAGCTGAAATGTACATTGAGTGTCGTGATGCTTAGCTAAAACTGGATGGGGTGTCATGTTTCTCTGCATGGTCTTAATTTCACTACAACCAGGAGGAATTAATTCTGCACCAACATCCACTCAATTGCACAGATAATGGAGGCTAAGGTGAATTCACAATAGACTAACTCTTGCTGTGTCTGTGTACTCAATATCACTCACCTTTGAGGGTAGTCGATATAGTAGCTGTAGTGATTAGAATGAGGGCCAGGAGGATCTCATTGACTGTGAGATTGGAGTTGTTAACCTGTGCCAATCAGGGAGTCCTGGCTGACAGATATAAACAGGAGATTCGCCCTGGCGACATTTTTTTCCACCAGGTGCGTAACCTCAAATATGACACACTGTTTATCGAACGTGACGGTTTGGAGGTCACCCTCAGGACTCTGCCTGTCTTTGACCAGGACCTGAACTCGCGTCGCACCTGCCCTCTGTAAGGAGTAGCTACTATCGTCAGGGACCCGTTGCTCAGGAATCCGCGCCTTCATAATCGCTGATTCCATTGGCTGTCGGAGGGGGGGGCCGCAGCTGCGGGGGTGACCAGAGTCGGGGACGTGCTGCATGGCGGGGTCTGGGTTGGATGCTGCCGTAAGAATTGACACACAGGGCTGCAGCTGACATCTGGTTCTCCGGCCATCGTCATTCAACACCTTAAAATGGCAGTGCTCGGGCCCGGCGTTGTGCACCAGTGGAAGGATGCTCAGGTATGCGGCGGAATCCTGCCTGCACGTACCCTGCTTGGATGGAATTTCACTTTGGCCTCAGGATCCCCTGGGGGCCTGTGCCCCACAACCTGAGCTGCCCCCCCGGAATTTTAAAGATGTGAAGCAGAGAGCCCTGTACAGACCACTGCTGCACACCATTCATCTCTTCTCCTTCATCCACCATTCAAACATGCCTTTATGTGTCCATTTGCCACCGGGCGGTGGGGATCCCCAATGGAGGGCCCTCTGTACGGGGGTCCTCCTTCTTTCCCTCAGGAATCTGGGGTGGGGTGGTGGGTGTGTTGCACGTAGCCATCCCATGTAATTGCGGTGGTTCACAGACTCCCAGCCCAACTGTTTGTTTTATGGTGACGTGGAGTCCATGGACCATGTGTATCTTGGTTTGGGCACTTGCACTCCCTTTTTCATTATCTTGAAGACCTCCTTTTGTGCTTTTGGTTGCACTTCAGCCCCACGCTCCTGATCTTTCGCCATCCAGTACAGAGTGGGGAGGGCACGTCAGAGGATTTCCTCGTGGGTCTGCTCCTGCGCCTGGCCAAGCTGGTCATTAATAGGTCCAGGCAGTGGGCCGTGGAGGGAGTCATTATGGCTGACTGCCTGCCCCTCTTCCGTGGCTATATATGGGCCCAGGTGTCCCTGGAAAAGGAGCATACAGTGTCTACCAACACACTTGGTGTCTTTCAGGAGAGGTGGGCACCACAGGGTGAGGAGTGTTTTATTTCCACCTCCAGTTCTATTTTAATTTGATCCCTACCCTTTTCATTCACATCTGCATTTCCCCACGGGGGCTCTGCTTGCTACTGGTTCTTTGGTCACATGGGTGTTTTTCCAGGTGGTTGGCTCTCAATAAAGTTATTTGCACACCTGGTGAATTTTACCATGTCACATACCTACACATGGGTGCTGAGGAAAATAAGCGCTACTGCTGTATGGCAGTAGTGAAGGTGTCTTAGAAAAATAAAAAATATAACCAGGAGAAAGAAAAATAACATATAAGCAGGAGACCAGAGAGTCTTTTCAGTACTGAGACTGGCTCTGAGCTGGCTGGTCAGAGCCTCTGTACTATGCTAATGTAAATAAAAGGTGACTTGGTGACAGGACACAGACCTTTGTGCGGTTATTTCCGTAGCCATCTCTTACAATTTTTTTCCCAACTTATATTAATTCCAATGGAGAATGGAGGGTTATATTCTCCTATAACCACATACTTAGTCTTTCTAATAAGTAACCTCTCAAATCAAACTTTCTTTCATGCTTCAACAACAAAAAGAAAGTTGCTGGAAAGCTCAGCAGGTCTGGCAGCATCTGTGAAGGAAAAAACAGAGTTAACGTTTTCGGTCCGTTTAGAGGAAGGGTCACCGAACCCAAAACGTTAACTCTGTTTTCTCCTCCACAGATGCCACCAGACCTGCTGAGATTTTCCAGCAACTTTGTTTTTGTTCCTGATTTACAGCATCCGCAGTTCTTTCGGTTCTTCTTTCAAGCTTGCTGAGCTATTTGCTTGATCCTGAAACACTTTGAAGATGCAATGTTGCTGAATAGAAACCAAAACGTTCAGGTATTGTTGTTGTTCAGAGTGTTGGTTGCCCATTTAGTCAGTGGTTTGAGACTGCTATTTTAAAGGAGCTGCTACCCCTGCTATTTTAAGTGAGTGAATGCAGTGAGATAGGTGTAGCCTGTTCTGCCATTTGCTTAGACCGTGGTTGAAATGTATCTTTTTCTCCTTTGTTTTTTTGCGGGATGTGGGTGTCACTGGGCAAGTCAATAGTTGTTGCCCATCCCTAATTGCCCTTGAACTGAGTGGCTTGCTCAGCCATTTCAAAGAGCAGTTAAGAGCCTGGAGTTAGATGTAGACCTACCATATATGAATGTCAGACTTTATTTTCTAATAGATATTAGTGAACTGATGGACTGTAATAACAAAGTGTCATCCTTCCACAGTCACCATCACTGAGGTTAGCTTTTAATTCCAGAATCATTGATTGAATTCAAATTCTATTCAAATGCCCACAGAATTAGTTTGGGCTGTCAGATTACTGGT
Organism: Rhincodon typus; assembly: GCF_021869965.1. Lineage (NCBI taxonomy): Eukaryota > Metazoa > Chordata > Chondrichthyes > Orectolobiformes > Rhincodontidae > Rhincodon > Rhincodon typus. The sequence continues at coordinate 13,595,371 of NC_063367.1, read as the reverse complement.
TCTGTGTATATTACCACTGCACCATTTCAAACTGAAAAGTGTTGTAACTTGATTCACTTTCCTTGTTTTCTATCCCTTAGAGCCTTTATGAGCATCAATCAACGTTTGTCCTCAAATGTCATCCCTTGCAGACCCAGTATTACTCTGGTGTGGCTGCATTGCAGTCCTGCAAGGGCTAGTATGAGGTGTGCGGCCAGAATGGAATACATTACTCCAGACACCGTGTCACCAGACTTTTATACAGCTGTAGTAGTGACCTCCACACCTTTGTATTCTAGCCCCCATGGGAGTCAGTGGCTTAATTCGTGGACAAAGGAATATTTGAAGCTACCTCTTACCACTTGACCCTCGCAGATGTAGTGGGCTGAACGGCCTCCTTTTACACTATCATTTCTAAGATGTCGCCCACAATAAGTTCTCCCCCGGAGTCTGATTTTCCAAATTATGCTGTTTACGTGGCTTTATTGGTACAGATTCAAAAATAAATTTGTGTGCTTCGCATCTCCATGGCAACCCTAGTTTGCGAGCAGATGCCCCTTGCAGGAAGCCACAGAGAACCATAGCAACAGATGAAAACTCTTCCCCGTCCCTATGGCAACAATCATTGTTGTGTGGTTGGGCTTTGGACCAATCCTCCAGTGTGAAATATGAAAGCACTCAAAAGCCTGCAGGTTCAGAGAGGTGATGTACCTGAATAATGCTTATAGACAGAACACAAAAAAAAAGAAAAAAAAATTCAGCCTGAGTTCTGACAGCCTATATATGGTGAAATTCTAAATGTCTTGAAAGTCACTCACAGCAAGTTCAAACAATATTTTCTCCTCTGACTAGTGCCAGTACTCCGACCATAGAATTCGAATCAGAAGCTGGGAAAAAAAATCCATGAAATATTCCTTGGGAAATCAGCCGTTTTTATTGTCTCAATGTATTACTTTGTTCACTGCTCACCTTTACACCCGCAATTCACATCGCCATCTCACTCTTCCTCACACTAGAGCTGCTGGATCCGTGACAGTGGAAACCATCTCAGTGAATGTATCAGCAGTTTTACTGGAGCATCTATTGGTTCCTGCAGCGGACTTAAATCTGGTAGAGAAACAAAATTTACAGCTTTAGCCTCCTGAGGCAGAGCCCCCTGCCCATTTAAAGAAAATGTTTTAGTCATTGTTTTAATCATTGGAGATAAAGACTAGTCTCCATTTTGCCTCACATTACCCCACCCTCAACAATCAAAGTGCTGATTCTAAGCAATGGGGTAGATTTTCCGATTGTGTGCTAGTCCCTCAGAACAAAGGTGACACTTGCTTATGGCAAAATGTGGAATCCATTGACGCGAGGGGAGTCTGTTGAACTGCAGCTACTGCATAGTCTTTAAAAAGTGTGTGGATGAGCACTTGAAATATTCCGGGCTACGGGCCAAGTGCTGGAAAGTGGATCGGTGTAGATAGTACACTTCACGGATGCTGGAATTCTGAAACAAAAGCAGGAATTACTCAAAAAACTCAGCAGGTTGGCAGCATCTGTGCAGAGGAATGAAATACCTTGTGCCATTGCTTTCCAGGTGCTCATCTAAATACGTCTTAAATGCTTTGAGAAATTTGCTGCCTCTGGATGTGATTTTTCCTCACATCCCCTCTAAATGTCATACTCCTTATGATAAAACTGTGCTGCCTGGTTATAGACCCCTGTACTAAGGGAATTTTCTCCCTATCTATCTTACTTATGTCACTCATAAGTTTGTACACCTCAATCAGGGCCCCCTTCAGCTTTCTCTGTTCTAACGAAAACAACCCCAGCCTGTCTAGTCTCTCTTCATAACTGAATCCCTCCAGTCCAGGCAACATCCTGGTGAATCACCTGTGCACCCACTCCATTGCTATCATATCCTTCGTACAGCGTGGTGACCAGAACTGCACACAATGGACTAATTAATGTTGTCTACAGCTTCATTGTAATCTGCTTGCTCTTGTATTGAATGCCTTGGCTAATTAAAATGTCTTTTTGTTCCTTGCTGCTTTCTCATGTTGCACCTCTTGCCCCTTATATCTCTCAGATCTCTTTGCTGTTGTTATTTCTACTCGGTTCTTGCTGCTGTTTAACTTTCTGTCTGATTAACTTTCATCCTCCTTCAGTTTCACAGTTGCTTTTGATTTTGAAGTCTTACTGCTTCACTTTCAGCCACATGCTATGCCTCCTCTCCAAATCACTTCATCCCTCCCACACCTCATTTGTTTGTGCTTCTCTGTCCTCAATTGCCAAAACCTTTCCAGTTCAAAAGACCTCCTTTGACTCTATATTCAAATCACTCGTAACAATGTTTATCCACTGGTGTAACAAAGATGAGGGGACTGTTTCACCAGGGAAACAACAGGTTGCATTTTCTTTTGCAAAATTGGAGGCTGTAACATAATGGTGATGTCACTTGGTCAGGAATCTAGAAACCCAGGTTAATAATCTGGGTAAAATACCAAAAGAACTGTGGATGCTGTAAATCAGAAACATAAACAGAAATTGCTGAAAAAGCTCAACAGGTCTGGCAGCATCTGTGAAGAGAAATTAGAGTTAACATTTTGGTCCAGTGATTGACCTGAAACGTTAACTCTGACTTTTCTCCACAGATGCTGCCAGATATAATAATCTGACGAGGTGAGTTTGAATCCTATCATGGCAAATGGCAAAATCTGAATTCAATAAAAATCTGGAATAAAAATGTTGATTTTTGGAAAAACCGAATTTGTTCACTGATGTCCTTTAGAGAAGGGAATCTGTCACTCTTCATATGGTCTGGTCTACATGTGACTGCAGACCTAAAGCATTGGGGTTGATTCACAACTGCCCTCTGGAATGGCTTAGTGAGCCATTCAGTTCTAGGGCAATAAATGTCGGCCTAGCCAGTGATACTCACATCCACATGAATGAATTAAAATAAAAGTTAGACATAATTGTACTAGTCTTAGGAAGATCCAGTCTTCACTTGACTGCTTGTGACATTACTCATCTTTGTGAGCTTCTGCATTGCTCAAGGCTAGTGCTTATGTAAACACAGTCATTCAAGCATTCTCGGATTCCTGAATAGTCCAGCTCTTGTGTATTCTGGCCTCTCGTGTTGCCTTAAAGAAACATTAGCCATTTCTTATAAGCAAAGGGATCAATACAATGCAACATTTTGCATGGATTCAGTATCTTTAGCGCCGTAAGATGTCCCAGAACGCTTCACAGAAGCTGAAGTTTAAAGAAGCTGCAGATTTTCTTCAAATCTGTTTTTTAATCAGATTCACTCCGCTGGCACTACCTTGGCTGAATGGTTTCAGCTGCAAGTGCTGCTTCACTTCAGGTCTACGCAAAATTCAATCGAACTTCCTTCAGAAGGAATTTAAATCCCCTGCAGCAATGCTTTCTACTGGGCTAGCTTAACTCAGTTCTAGATGATAGAATGGGAGGAGGCCATTGCCCCTCAAGCCTGCTCTGTCATTCTCTTAAATCGTGGTTGGCCTGTACCTTAAGTCTCCTTGGTCACCTTGGTTCTCTAGCATTTCCTATCCTTGCCTGATAAAAACCGAAAGAACTCCGGATGCTGTAAATCAGGAACAAAAACAAAGTGGCTGGAAAAGCCCAGCAGGTCTGGCAGCATCTGTGAAGGTAAAAAACAGAGTTAACGTGTCGGATCCGGTGACCCTTCCTCAGAAGAACCTGTTCTGAGGAAGGGTCACCGGGCCCGAAATGTTAACTCTGTTTTTTCCTTCACAGATGCTGCCAGACCTGCTGAGCTTTTCCAGTAACTTTGTTTTTGTTCCTATCCTTACCTAGTGCTCATCAGCTTGGTCTCATCTTCCACAGCTTTGTCAAGAAGAGAGTTTCAGATTCCTACCCCTCATGTATTTTCCTGTCATTGCAATTCAGAAATGACACAGTCATTCTTTTCAACAAGTTATGGGTCCAAATTGAAGCTTCTTTCAGGCTTAAGCTCCAGTGTGAAGTTATGGGTGTGTTGAATATGCGAGTAGGTAACTGTTGCTTGGTTCTTGGGCTTTTAGGGGACGCCAGAAAGTCACAAGCATGTTACCTCCTACAGTAAAGCCAGGTCTTAGCTGCAAGTTCAGATGTTTAGTTATAAGCTACAATGGAATATTAGCATCAGAGAATCGTTACAGTGCATCAGGAGGTAACTAATTCTACCATTTCTATGCTGGCTCTCTGAAGGACAAATTCACTCACTCTGACGCCCCACATTCTCCCTATAACCCAACACTTTCTTCCTTTTCAGATAATAAACTAATTCCCCTTTGAATGACTTGATCGATCCTACCTTCACCACACTGTCAGGCAGTACATTGCTGGTCCCAAGCCACTCATTGTGTGAGATAAAATTCTCCTCATGTCTCCGTTGCTTCTTTGGGCAATTAATTTAAATCTATGCCCGCTTGTTCTCAATCCTCCCAATATTGCTGAACAGTTTCGCCACATCTACTCTACCAGGCCACTTGGAAGAATCAATTTTGAATAGTTATATCAAATCTCCTCTCAACTTCCTCATCAAGGCAAACTTCCCCAATTTTTCCAATCTGTCGATGTAGAACTGGTTTGAAAATTACTTGGCTGAAAGAGTTTCTTCATATGATCTTATCTAATTCAAGACTAGGGCAATGGATTCAAAACATCTCGCTCTAACCTATAGCAGCACAGTGGCTCAGTGGTTAGCACTGTTGCCTCTCAACACCAGAGACCCAGGTTAAATTCCACCTTTTGGTGACTGTCTGTGTAGAGTTTGCACATTCTCCCTGGGTCAATGTGGATTTCATCTGGGTGCTCTAGTTTCCTCCCACAGTCCAAACATGTGCAGGTGAGGTGGATTGGCCATGCTAAATGGCCTCATGGAGTTCAGGGATGTGCTGGCTAGGTGGGACCGCCATGTAAAATGCAGGGTTACGAGGATGGAGTGGGTCTGGGTGGGATGCACTCCAGAGGGTTGGTACGGATTCGATGGGCCGAATGGCCTCTTTCTGCACTGTGGGAATTCTGTGATTCTGTCCACCGAAGTTCACTCAATTTTCTTTATGGTCTATGCAGTTAGCCAATTATCCAGCAAAAGCATCCGCTCACTCAGCAAGTGGTGCTTCTTGCACTCAACAGTTCAACGGAGGAGAACAACTCTTGGAGGAGCACCAAAAAGGTCTCCTCGTCAGTGATTTGTTGGATCGGGGTGAGTGTGGGGAGGTGTGGTGACTCCCATTGGTCAACCCACGCCCTATGTTCAATCCTCTCGCTCGCTGACTGGTTAAGCTGCCTGCAGAGGTTGCGCAGCTTGCTTGCCCACTTTGTGACTGGGTTAGCTCCAGCTGTGGTGGGATGAAGCCCCCAAGTGACTCTCAACTGGTCAATCAAGGGCGTCAATTGGCAATGGGTTGGGAAGGTCAACCTTGAGCGTCCCTGGACATGACTTAATTCTGGCCAAGGTGGCAGAGTGTAATTATGCCACCAGCCTGTCTAATTAAATGCCATCCCCATCTCTGAGCTCACCGACCTCAGAAGTAGAAGATTCCAGCCCTAGCTGGACAGCTGAAGGCACGGTCAACCATGAAAATCAGGGATGCGCAAAAGAACAAGAGCATCTTTAAAACAGGAAAAGTTCATTCTGTCAAGTCACTAGATGGATGAGTATTGAGGAGGAAGGATCAGAGGCAGTGCTGAAGACAATTTCCTTCAGTGTCGAATTCTGCTGTATGTTATGAAGAGAATTGTAGGACCACTGATTGAAACAAGTCACTTGCATGTAAATAGAGGATGGAAATGAAGAGCCATATAATAATATACAAAGAGCAAGGCTGCCAATCAAACGACCCTCAGGCACTTCTGTTCTCTGCTTTTCGAATCTATTAGCATATATTAGCATATTTCTTTTTTAGTGTGTATTTTCATAAGGTTGTTCTGTCAGCCGAGACCCAGTTCAGCTCTGCTGAGTACTGGGTGGCCGGGCTGCACTTTGAATGTGCTCTAGAGTGAACTTGTGCAAATAAGCCTCCCATCATTGTTATTTAGCATTGGACTACGTCAGCCCACAGCATAGTGTTCAAACCCGAAGAAGGAAAAAAAATAATAATTGTGAATCGTGCTTTTCTTTCCACAAGCTGCCCCTTGTTTGGAAAGCTGATTCTGGTGTTCAGTGGAACACTCCTTTCACTGCCAGAGAAACACCCCAGCAGCAATAACATGCACAAGCAGTAATTCGACAAGGGAGCCGTCTTGTAACTTAGTACGCCACCCCTCCCTCCCACCCCGACAGCCCCACCCTGTTCTGCACTCCCCTCCATCTCAGGAAGCAGATTTAAGAATTGTAGCCTCAGTGCTGTTTGTGATTTCATGCTCAAATATCTAATAATGATTCTTAGTGAAAGAAACTCTGTCGCCACCTCGAATAAAAAAATCCTTGCTGTTATTGTATGTGTGTGTGTGTTGGCTATTTGACTGTTGAGGCCATCACTTCCAAGCTCAATACCCTTCTCGGCCATGCTATGGTTGTTAACAGTGGCTCGGTGTATTTCTGGAGATTTAATCTCATGGCCTCCTACTCCACCCTGGGATGTGCTGTCAAACAGAGAGATCTAGGGGTGCAGGCACATAGTTCCATGAAAGTGGCATCACAGGGTGATGAAGAAGGTGTTTTCTATGCTTGTCTTCATCAGTCAGAATATTGAGTACAGGAGTTGGGATGTCATGTTACAGCTGTACAAGACAATGGTAAGGTCACATTTGGAGTATTGCGTACAATTCTGTTCACCCTGCTATAGGAAGAATGTTATTAAACTGGAAAGTGTGCAAAAATGATTTACAGGGATATAATGGAGACTGGACAGTTTGAGTTGTGAGGAGATGCTGGATAAGCTTGGACCTTTTTTCCCTGGAACGTCGGAGGCTGAGGGGTGTCCTTATAGAGGTTTGTAAAATCATGAGGGGCATAGATAAGGTGAATAGTCAAGGTCTTTTCCCCAGGGTAGGGAAGTCCAAAACTAGAGGGCATAGGTTTAAGATGAGAGGGGAAAGGCCTAAAAGAGACCTGAGAAGCAACTTTTTCACACAGAAGAAGGTGTGTATTTGGAATGAGCGGCCAGAGGAAGTGGAAGAGATGAGTACAATTACAATATTTAGAAGATATTTGGACAGGTACATGAATAAGAAAGGTTTAGAGGGATATGGGCCAAATGTAGACAAATTGAACTAGTTTAGTTTCAGATATCTGGTTGGCATAGATGAGTTGGGCTGAAGGGTCTGTTTCTGTGCTGTATGATTCTATGACTCTAACTCTAATTGGACAATTGCATTTATTTACAACGAATAAGCAAAAATGTTCCTAAAAAAGACACCTTTTATTTGTAGCGCTCCTATGATTTTGTTTCTTACAATGTGAAAGCCAGTGCCTACCATATAGATATTTTCTAATCAACCTGGTCAGAGATGTTATGACACATGTCTGGAGTAAGTGGAACTTGAACACCAGACTTCCAGGCTCAGAGCAGGGACATTGGCACAACACCACAAGTTAACCCCATTCCATATCAACTCAGGTAATAGTCAATCCCACGTAAGTCCTCAAATCCTTAGATTTTCAAATATTGCGTGTATAAGTCAATCCTGAAGTTAGACCCCCATTTTTTTCAAAAAACTTTATGCAAGGGAAGTATTGCATTTTTCTCACTTAAACATCAGAAAAATAGCTAAATAAAGCAAAGATCTACAGATGCAGGAAGTCTGAAAAAAGCAAAAATGGAAGTTGTTGGAGAAACTCAGCAGGTCTGGTAGCATCTGTGGAGATAGAAACAGAATGGACATCTCGAGTCCAGCGACCCATCTTCAGAAAGGAAAACTGGTATACAGCCTCGAACGGACAATCCCTGCTAAACTCAGCACCATGGCCAGCAACCAGAGTCCTGGTTGGTAGCTGCAAAGATCTGGCATGGCGCTTTACCCTTTGGAGCGGTCGTCCCCTAAATTTCCTCCCAAAAGTTTGGCCTGATGATCTCGACTTTTACATGAAGATAAATGAAGGTCTTTCTATAACTCTTCTGTAACAACAAGCTTCGAACTTTCTCAATCAGTGTGAATCTGTGACAGAGTAGGTGCTGTTTTAAGGGACTGAGATATATGCTGCCTATTTAAACACAACAAAACCAAAAATCAATGCAAGTCAAAGAATCAATAAGTTAAAAGAAAGAAGCTAAAGTTATTTTGTTGTGCTTGGCACCGAGAGGCATCGTGGTACAACCTCCTCTGTAGCTGAGGGGTTGACCTTATGCAGGGTTATAAAATCATGAGGAGCACAGATGAGGTGAATAGCAAGGTCTTTTCCCCAGGTTAGGGGAGTCCAAAACTAGAGGGCATGGGTTTAAGGTGAGGGGAAAAGATTTAAAAGGGAACTGAGGGGTAACTTCTTCACAGAGAGGATAGTACGTGTGTGGAATGAGCTGCCAGAGGAAGTGGTGGAGACTGGTACAATTATGACATTTGGACAGGTATATGAATAGGAAAGATTTAGACTGATATGTGCCAAATGGGACCAGTTCAGTTTCGGATACCTGGTTGGCATGGATGAGTTGGACCAAAGGGTCTGCTTCCTTGCTGTTATAGTCTACGGCAGTACCTCACAATGAGCAGAAATAAATCTTTCCCTGAAGAGTTGACAGAAGTTGCTAAAATAGACATACATATGCTATTATTTTTATAAGCCCAGGCTTCCTCACACAGGCCTATACACAAGCGAGCCTGAATCCTACTGTTAACTTCTGCCAAACCATTAATTGCATTAAATGGTTGCAATGTTTGTGCTGCCTAGATTCAGGAAAAATCAATCCAGACTTGATCCATTCTAAAGAAGAGTCACACCAGACTCAAATTATTGACTCATTTCTCTCTCCAAAGATGCTCTGTGTTTGTTTCAGGTTTCCAACATCTGCAGTATTGCTTTATGTCTTAATGTAGATCAACCCCACAAGGCAACCAGTAAGGTGGAAATCAGCAATTTTAATGAATCAGTAGAGTTGGTATCTCATGATAACGTGACAATAAACTTGAAAGATTGTTCCTTTGTGTTGACTGGTAATAATGTGTTTAAAATTGTCTTCTTCTCAAGACAGTTCCTCTATACCCTCAACTCAAAGTTGTAACCACATGATCATCTAAATTCAGACAATCAGTGCAATGGAAATTGTTATCGTCCAAGAGGATCACTGGCTGCTCTCTCACAAGAAAGGGATGACTGTGGTGTGTTTAACTCGAGGGTCACCAAGCGTCAGGCAGGGACACATTGAGAAGGCAGGGCCTTCATGGTGCAGGATTTGACCCGCGCTAATGGCCTCACTCTAGCATGCTAAACCAGCTATTCAGCGAACTAAGCCACCTATCACTGACACTGTGAGCCCACTTGACCACTTCCTACTTGCATCTTATTACAGCCCCAGATCAGAAGTGTCCAGAGTGACAGCCATGGAGTGGTATCTTATGGCATAGGCCTGATACAATGGCACAGTCTGGCACATCATGGCACAGCTTTCAGCTTTGGTGCCATACATTTTCAGGCCATAATACACTGTGCCTTTGACTAAAATACCATGGCACAAGCCTGCGTCACAACCAGATACTCTGACACAGGCTGGTACTTTGTGGTGAAACCTGGTATATTGGGGTACAGGTTGGTGGTAACTCCAATGTTGTGCTGTCTAGAAGTGAATCTTCTCAGTGTCTGTCATTCTGAGGACCTTCAGGACTGCATACAAGTTGAAAATCAACAGCGCATAGTTTTTGTTCTCAACCTGCCAACCTCTGCCCTTGGCCCTTTGCTCTTTAATTTGCTTTAGCTTCAGAATAAAAAGGTGAAAGGTCATGGTGCAAACATACTATGTTGTTGCTACTGCTTACCTCCAAAATCAATGGATAACCCGTTGTATTGAGATCACACATAACAGAATGGTTACCATTCAATAGTCAGTGGATGTTGATTTAGCCACCAGAGAGCTGAGAACAGACAATTCAATTGGCTTCATTATCACCGGAGTAACAATTCACGGGAAAAAGCAGTCAGTGGTCATGACCCCGAGATATTCACTAGTGACCCCTGACTGGAAAGTGTTTCATAGCTGGAGGTCATATGGAGGAAAGATCAGTCTCAGTTCTGAAGCCAATCACAAGCCAAGAACATAAACAGCAGCCACCGCTCAAAGAGAGCATGTTTCACCTTATTGATGCATTGAAAATCCTTAAGGGTACAGCCAAGGTACATGTGAAAATGTTTAATACATTTATTATTGTCAGCAAGACAGTCGATTAACAGGATGAATATTTAAAGTAATTGGTGGAAAGATTAGTGGGGAGTTAAGGAGTAATTTATCTTCACCCAGGTGGGAGTCTACAGCTCACTGCCTGAAAAAGTAGTGGAGACAGAAACTTTCATTGTATTTTAAAAAAAGACTTAAACATGCCTTTAAGGTGTAACTGGAAAATTGGATTAGACTAGGTGGCATTTTTTTTCAGCTTGCAGAGTATAAGATGAACTAAACTTCCTTCTGCTGTTTTCAAGGAGTAAGATCTAATTCTTTGGACTAAAGGCGTACGAGGAGAAAGCAGGAACTGGGAATGATCAGCCATATCATATTGAATGGTGGAGTAGCCTCAATGGGCCAAACAGCATAATCCTGTTCCTATTTTCTATGTTTTTGTTTCTTGTGTGTTCATAAGTCTTCATGACGAGGTGGATAATTTTATCTCCCTCTTGCTCTCCCATCCTCAAAAACCTAATTTTTTGTGTCAGCCTTTTGGGCAGGGGTCTTTCTTGTTAGCTGGCAAGGCAGCACTAGTCCCATGCCTTCTCCTTTTGTGAAGGCCCACTTACAATCATGGCAACAGCAAGCATACATGGGACAGTGGAAATCTTGCTTTACGTAAGCTGCCAGCCAATTAGAGGCTGACAGATTGCCATTGCTCAGCAGCGCCAGCAGGAATGGTGGCAGCTGCTGGTAACACATGCACCCAGTGCCCAGGTTCACTGAGGGAGCCAGATACTCAGGCAATTTAAACAAGAACACCTACACCCTCCCCCACCACCCCTCTCTTGCTGGGATTGGGGAATTAAACTCAACAGGAGCTGTTTTCGGTGCAGGTTGTTGTTGTTGGAAGTAGGGAAGCAGGGAGTGGGAATGAGCCAATGAAAAGAGGGAAGAGTATGCCAAGAAATTGAAATCTAGCTGCATCTTCAGTCCTTGTGCGTGCCAAGTAGTTGTATCTTAAAACATGACTTTATTGGGCAAATTATACCCTGAAGGGCACAGCAAGATTGCATGTCCCATCAAAAATAGTTTGCCTTTATCTAAACTGAGGACACAGGGGGGCAATTCACATGCAGCTTAGCTCTTTGTCAGCCTGTCAGGTAGCAAACCGAAGAACTCAGGAGAAATTAGCTTTTTCTTAACTCATAAATTCACAGGACAATACAGTATAAATTCTGCAGGGAGAGAAAAAGTCATCAAACATTACGGCAGTAAAATTTCTAGTGGTCCTGTCACTGAAATGGGACTCAGGTTGGAAGTGCTGCCGAGTTATGTGCTCACACTGTATTGCTCAGGAATATAATATCACTGTATTCATATTTTGTGTGGTCTAGCACAACACCCTGGGGACAACCGTCATTCGTAAACTATTCATCACGCATGTCTTAGCTCTGCCAGTGTTAAAAAGAAAACTAAATGTTGAAAGCTGATGCTAAGCTCCTAATGCTAATTTCATACTAAGATATATTTGCTATATTCCTGTGTTTGCTAATTCACGATCTGATAATTTCTACACCCCCAATCCCATTTTCAAATCACCAACCTTATTTTGAAATCCATCATGGGCTCCATTGATCCATACTCTTCTAGCTCAAAAACTCCCTGAAATCTCAGTAATTATAGAGTCATAGAGACACAAAAGTCAGAGCGATGTACAGCACAGAAGCAGACCCTTCAGTCCAACTCATCCATGCCAACCAGATATCCTAAACTAATCTAATTCCATTTAGGGTCATAGAATCATTGAGTTGTACAGCGCAGAAACAAACCTTTCAGTCCAACTTGCCCGTGCCAACAAGATATCCTAACTTAATCTAGTCCCATTTGCCAGCATTTGGCCCATATCCCTCTAAACCCTTCCTTTTCATGTATCCATTCCAGATGCCTTTTAAATGGTGTAATTGTACCAGTCTCCACCACTACCTCTGGCAGTTCATTCCACACACGCACCACCCCCTGTGTGTAAAAGTTGCCCCTCAGGTCCCTTTTAAATCTTTCTCCTCTCACCTTAAACCTATGCTGTCTAGGTTTGGACTTCCCTACCCTGGGGAAAAGACTTTGGCTACTCACCCTAACCATGCCCCTCATGGTTTTATAAATTTCTATTATGTCACCCCTCAGCTTCCAATGTTCCAGGGAAAATGGCGTCAATCTATTCAGCCTCTCCCTATAGTTCAAATGTTCCAACCCCTTAGAGTCACATAGCACGGAAATAGACCCTTCAGTCCAACCAATCCACGACAAACATAATCCCAAACCGAACTAGTCAAACCTGCCTGTTCCTGGCCCATATTCCTCCAAAACGTTCCTATTCATGTACTTATCTAAGTGTCTTTCCACCATTGTTACTGCCCACATCCACAACTTCTTCAGGAAGTGCATTCCACATGCGAACCACCCACTGTGTAAAGAAATTGCCCCTCATGCCTTTTTTTATCTCATCTTAAAAATATGCCCCTAGTCTTGAAATCCCACACCCTACGGAAAAAACCCCTGCACTTCTCCTTCATGATTTTATAAATGTCTGTCAGGTCACCTTCAACCCTTCACCATTGTGGCCGTGCCTTCAACTGCCTCAACCCAGAACTGTGCAATCTGCTGTCTAAACCTATCGATTTCTCTCTCTTCCTCCTCCTCTCGAAATTCTGCCTTTCTATTTGCATCCTGATATGTTGGCTACATTTCAACACTTGTTTCATCATTGTTGTTGTGAAGCACTTTGGGATGCTTTACAACATTAAAGGCACTAAATAAGTAGAATAAAAACTCATAATGTAATAAAACTTCCCAAAATGCTTTACGGGGAAAACTTATGAAATTTCTGAAAAGGATTTCTTGGGAGAGTTTAGAGCTGATTTCACATTATGTTGAGGTTATACAGGACATTGGTGAGGCCCCTTCTGGAGAACTGTGTCCAGTTATGGTCGCCCTGTTATAGGAAGAATATTATTAAACTGGAGAAAGTTCTGTTGCCGGAATAGAGGGTTTTAGTTATATTAGCTGGGATTCTTTTCACTGGAGCGTAAGAGGTTGGCAGGTGACGTTATAGAAGTTTATAAAATCATAAGGGGTATTGATAAGGTGAATGGCAGGTGTCTTTTCCCTAAGCTGGGGAATTTCAGAACTAGGGGGCATATTGTTAAGGTGAGAGAAGAAAGATTTAAAAAGATATGAGAGGCAGTTTTTTTTTACACAGAGAGTGTGTGGAATGAGGATGTGGGTACAGTTACAGCGTTTAAAAGACATTTAGATAAGTACATGAATAAGAAATGTTTGGAGGGATATGGGCCAAGCAGAGGCGGGTGGAACCACATTAGTTTGGGATTACGATTGGCATGGACTGGTTGGACTGAAGAGTCTGTTCCTGTGTTGTATGATTCTATACAATCAGGAGAAAATATTTCCACACTTTTTATAGATCCACCTCATTTGTGCATTCCTGACATAGACAGCTCACTGGAGAATTGTTAACAAGCCTAATCCCATTAGATGACAAGCTACACAAGGAAATATGAAGGCAAAGGCTCGACCAAAAGCTTGATTGAAGAGGCAGGTTTTAAGGAGTATCTTGAAAGCAAGTCCCTCTTCTGTATGTAGAGCATTGAAAACTAAAGTAATAGCAATTTGTAAAAATAATTTAACTGATTACTAATGTAGGGAAAAAGAGGGGCTCTTGTGGTACAGTGGTCATACCCATACCTCTGAGGTTTGGGTTCAAGTCTTGCTTCAGCGATGTGTAATGACATCTCTGAACATGTAGATTCTGGGAAAGTAAAAGGGGACGAGACCTTTGGCTAACAACAATGCATTTTCTGTTAACATTCACTCATGATCCTCCCCGGCCTCAAAATTTTCCTTTTTTATCGCAATCAGCACAGTTGCTGATATTCTTTTCAGCATGTCATTAGAAAGAAATATCTCAAATTTCTAGTCATTGCTTCCTCTCAGCATCCTCAATGTACTCCTCAACCACTTTTGAACTGAAGTCAATTTGGTGTAACCTGCACACAATTTGGTAACTTATTGGCTGCAGGGTCCCATAAATGACACCTGAGGTGAAATCTTAGTTAAGATACTTTAGTGGGTGATGTTGGAGTGGGAATTGTTTGTCTGAATACTGGGGAGAGCTCTCCTGATTAGCTTGGGATGGTACCTTCTGCATCCATATTCTTAATTCTGTTTGACATGGGCATTGCTGGTAAGCATTGAATTTGGTGCTTATTTCCAATTGCCCCTGAAATGAGTGGCTTGCCAACTGCAGTTAAGAGTCAACCACGTTGCTGTGAGTCTGGTGTCACATAACCACCAAACCAGGCAAGGTCCATGCATCTTTTTATTCCTTTTTAGTGAGCGAGATGGGTTTTATACTGGGAGTTGTGTGTGGAGAAGGAAGCATTCATTGATTGTGTGAGGTAGATGTCGAATGGTAAGATTATTGGATTAAAGGCTGATGTTCTGCCAACGAGGCAGGTAGTGAAATTGGAATTCAGTATAAATCTGGAATTAGAGGCTAGCTTAATGATGACCATGCATGCCCTGATGATTGTCGTTAAAAGCCCCTCTGATTAACTCATACCCTTTAGGGAAGAAAGTCTGGCTTTGTGTGATTCCAGACCCTCAGCATAATGTCGTTGAATCTTAACTGCCCTCTGGGTAATTAGGGATAGACAATAAATGCTGGCCCAGCCAGAGATACCCATATCCTGTGAACAAATAAAATGTGACAAGACGAAGGCAGATGTATGGTTCCTCTGCTTTTCCATGGCACTTAATTTTTGACGTGTATTCCCATAACAAAATGACCCCTTTGAAAACCACTTCAAACATCAAAGGCAGTCATTGTGTGTACATCGACTGAAAACTGATCCAGGGACAGAAGTCTACTTTCTGATACGTCTGTGAATTGCGGCAAAATGCTTCAGGCCACCCGACTGTGAAAAGCAAAAAAACCCTTAAATGTGTTTTGAACAGGAAGAGAGCCAAGATGTTTATATGTCAGTGTTTGCATGAATTTTCTGAGCTCTTCAGCTTCATTTCTCTCTCTCTCACTTTCTCTCTCTCTCTCTGCCTGAGAAAAACACCAAGTCGCACATCACAGTTGTCACTCAGCCCTTAACCCAGTAGAAAGAAAAATTTATAGCAGCCTTTACTTCAGATTACTGTAACCTTAATAAAAAAGAGTCGTAAAACGTTGACTTGTTAGATGAAGAAGAAAAAAATGATGGGGTCAAACCTTTGAGGTCAAATGGGAAGAGAAGTGCCTAGATTCAAATGGACAATTTGGATGAGTGTGCAGCCACAGTTAAAGGGAGGAGGTTTAATTCTTGCTTTGTGGATAAGCTAACTGTTGATGTTCACTGTGTGGATCAGTATCTATCTCTGGTGACATTATCAGGCTTTTCCTAACAGAAAGAAATGGAAAGCCTGAACCACCTTTGCATACAGCAGTCAGTGAGATAAGAGAGGGGTCATTTGAAGAACTGATGCTTGGCTCCAGTGATACATTGTGCACTAGTGATTTATGTGATGCTGACTGAAGATTTGTTTCAGTGTAAGGAGTGGGCTGGCAGACTTGGCTGTTTAATGTGAAGAATGGGCGGACATCTCAGTACTTTTAACCTTCTCTCTGTTCTCTCGGGTGAGAAACCCGATGAGATAGACCATTTCCAAGTGGCAATTTCCTCTGACATTGCTGGCTCTGATTTTTCTTCATTAACCTTTATATTGGCGCTAAGCTGCACTTGGGTGTGAAGAGATACGCAGGCAGCTGGAGTAAACATAATTACTTCTTTTACTTGTTCAGTGAGTGATTAATCAAACTTCATGACCTCCTCTCGAAGGAGGCCCAGATTGCAACCAACTAGAACCTGACATATTTATACAACGAGTGGGACCAACAACACTACACACTCAGGACAAAGGCAAGAGCCTCTGCTTTGATCAATGAGGTATATCACTTTGATATGAAATAACCTGTATGTTCCATTTTACGTACTAAAATTGTGGGGAATGTCAGGATTAGTTATTCCATCCAGTATATTACATTGCTGCATCTGTCGTCTCAGATACAGAGAGAAAGGGAGAGAGAGAGACACCTGACACAACGCTCTTTCTATATTTGTATTGGGATATAGGTGATGCAGCAAAATTCTAAGCCAAGTTGTCCTGACAAGGTGATCAAGGGCTTTCTCCTTTATCCAGTGCAGCCCTTGTAGCACGTGCTTCCCCATGATGGATATTGTCTGAGCAGCAATGAATGAATTGCATTTTTTTCTACCTAAGGGGGAGAAAGGTGGGACAGAGTTGGCAGTAATGTTTTGCCCCATGTCTTGCTGCTGTTGCCCTTCTCAATAATGGAGGTCACAGGGGAACACAGGAACCTGGCCACATTCCTAAGTAAATATATGAATTGTTGACTTGATCATCTAACTGCAGTAACCTGCCTTTGCCCCATATTCATGCCACACCAGTACTAGGCACTGATCATCTCCAACAAGAGAGAATCAAACAATTGCCACATGATGTTCAATGACATCGCCATCGCTGAATTCCCCACATTATCAGCATGCAGCAATTACCATTGACCAGAAACTGAACTGGTCTATCCATAAGGAAACGGTGGTTAGAATCACAACTCAGAATTTAGGAATCCTGCAGTGATTAACTCACCTCCTGAGTCCCCAAAGTCTGTCCCCCATCTACATCTGGGAGTGGCACCATGGCTCAGTGGTTAAAATTGCTGCTTCAAGCGCCAGCAACCCAGGTTTGATTCCAGCCTCAGGCGACTGTGTGTGCGTGGAGCTTACACATTCTCTCTGTGTCTCCAGATGCTCTGCTTTCCTCTCATGATGTGCAGACTAGGTGGATTAGCTATGGGAAATGCAGGTTACAGGGATAGGGTAGGAGGTTAGGTCTGTGTAGGATGCTCTTTGAGAGTTGATGGACCAAATGGCCTTGCTTCCATACTATAGGAATTCTACAATTCTACAAGGCACAAGTGAGGGGGATGATGGAATACTCCCTGATCACCTGAACCAGTTAGGCTCCAACAACAATCAAGAAGCTTGACACCATCCAGAGCAAAGCAGCCCACTTAATTGGCATCAGACCCACCATCTTCAATATTCATTTCCTTTACCACCTTTCTAACAGTGGCAGCAATACGTATCATCTGTAAGATATGGTTGGAATGGAAGTGTTTTAGCTTAGTTTGATTATTTTCATTTTCTCTTCCTTCCTTTTGCGTAATAAATTTCTGTTTCATTGTTAGAACTAAAATCTGCACCCTGGCGTGCTTATGTGTCAATGGACGACTGCCATGGTGAACTTTTTAATAAGAGCAAAATGTCATCAAACAAACTAGATTTCATTATGGGATCTGATTGTGAGGTCTTCTCACCTTCATTAAATAGTACCTGTTGAAGACACTGGGAACCAATGACTTCTTCACAGGTTTCTCACTCCTTTTCACTCTCAAGTTTTGTTGATACATTCGATTTTCTGGAAACACTTCAGTTTGTCCTTAAAGTGGCTTTGCAGCTATGATTTGGTCTGCAGGACAGATTAAACAGTGCCTCATCATTAGAGATTGTGGGTTGAGCTCCCACACCAGTTCTCTGAGTTATCTCAGTTGCTACTGCAGAGAAACACTGAGGGTGAGCAGTACCATTGGAAGTTCCCATCTTTGGCTTGAATATTACCTTGACATTATGTTTTCAAACTGGAGTCACAGATACAAGACTAATTGGGTGGAAAAGTAAAGAAATAAAAAATCTCATTGGGTGACAGAGGGACGGAAAGTCCAGTTCCTGCTCCTATTTCTTCTCTTGTATCTTATTTTAAATGCAACGTTCACGGATTTGTACATTCGGTGGGTTATAGTGGGATGGATTTGGGTGGGTGCTCTGAGGGTCAGTGTGGACTTGTTGGGCAGAAGGGCCTGTTTCCACACTGTAGGGATTCTATGATTCTATGATAAAATCACGTGAAACTTTTTCATACCCAGAGAGTAGCTGGTAGATGGAATTCACTGCCGCAAGCAGTAGTGAGGCCAAAATCATGGATGCATTTCACTGGAAGCTAGATAAACACATGGGGGAAATGTTAATACAAGATTGTAATGTTAAATTTCGAAGAAGTAGGACAGGACAAGGCTTGCACTGAGCATGAAAACCAGCATGGGCAAGTTGGGCTGAATGGCTTTGTTTCTGTGTTGTACTCATTGAAAATTACAGAACTGGTAAAAAAGAAGGGTATGTTGAGGGTGATTGCGGGAAGGGAGTTTCCCTTGGCTGGAGGGTTGAGTTTTGAAATAGTAGGGATGTCCTGATTAAGGTATTGGCCTTTTACGATCGAGATGAGGAGGAATTTCTTCACTTAGAGGTTAGTGAATCCTTTAAATTCACCACACCAGTGAACTGTGGAAGCTCAGTCATTGAGCTCATTCAAGACAGAGATGATTAGATTTCAAGGTATTCATGACATCACGAATATGGAGATAGCGTGGGGAAAGTGGCATTGAGTTCGGTGATCATAAGACGATAAGACGTAAAAGCAGATGTAGGCCATTCAGCCCTTTGGGTCTGCTCCACCATTCGGTGAGATCATGGCTGCATTTAAGGCGTGCTTTTAAGGTGAGAAGGGGAAAGATCAAAGGAGATGTGTGGGGCAGGTTTTTTACACAGAGAGTGTTAGGGGTCTGGAACGCACTGCCAGGAGTGGTGGTTGAGACATATACGAAAGGAGTGTTTAAAGGACTTTTAAATAAGCGCATGAATATGCAAGGAATGGAAGGATATGGACCAAAGGCAGGCAGAATGGATTTGGCATCATGTTCAGCACAACATTCGTGGGCCGAAGGGCCCATTCCTGTGCTGTATAGTTCTATGTTCCATAATAATCCTGAACTGCATTTCCACATAACTAGCATTCCCACTAATTGAACCTCCAAGTCCATTGTGAAATCAGTACAGTGAAAGGTGTCAGCACACTGATCATTGTGCATGGACCTCAGAGTGACTGTGTGTGCAGCTTAGAGGGTACGCTCCCCAGAACCCTCGATTCCCTTAATGATTAGAAACCTGTCTGCCTCAGCCTCGAATGTACTGAATGTAGGTAGTCGATCCAGTCTCTCCTCATACAATAATATTGCCATGCAACTAATCAGTCTGGTGAACCTTCGCGATCAGCCAGCATCGAGAATGGCAGGCAGGCTCGAAGGGCTGAATAGCCTACTCATGCCTCTATATTCCTATGTAAATACTATATAACATTGTCTCTAACATTTGGAGAAATGTTAATAATCTCTGAATGCTCCTGGTGTCCTGCCTAGAATTCCCCTCTCAACTAACAACTCCAAATGGAGATAAAGAGATTATCCATCTCAGGTCTGCTTGTGTATCGTTGGCTCATGTTTAGACTGTTTACTACATAGCAATAATCGTCAGCTCCAAAGGTAGTGATTAAGCGAAATTTTCTTTTAAATATTTCCACCTGATCTAGTGCAATATTGATGCATATATTACGTTAACATTACTTATGTTTGGCAAGCTTTTTGTTTAGAAAATGTTATTATGTCACTAGTATTAGATTTTAAAAAAAGTAAAGTTGCCAAAGTTGCACCAGACCTCTTTCATTTGAGAGAGGCGATTAGTATTGACTTAACCTGAAGATCAGCATGCCTCAGGTGAGGGGAAAGTTTGATAAGGAGAGTTCTTCATGATAACCTCAGCTGTTGTAGGAATTGAACCCCCACTCTTGGCATCACTTTGCATTGCAAACCAGCCGTCCAGTTAACTGACCCTCCTGTTTCCTTAGATGTGCACTACATTGTGCAAAAAGTATTACCACATTACCAATGGATGGCAGCATGGGACAAAGGAGATGCAATACAGCTTGATCATGAAGCAAATTTACAAGGCTTTTTGAGGGATGAGAAAACTTCTGTATGACACTACTATGTCTGTAGAGGTGTGTTTTGTCCTGTATTTTTTTATGAAGAAAGGTTGCGACTAAGATGATGATCAGTCTACTCAGAGCCAATAAAGTAAATGGTTTGTGAGGCCTTAGGTTTTTGTTTTAAAGTTAGAATAATAGAAGCAGCCTGAATGGGTGGGGTCAAGCTCCCACAACCAGGATTTTTAGCTTTAGTTTTTCAGTAGTAGTTGTTGCTGGAGTCTTGAAGTTTGGTTTTGAAGCTGCAGTACATCTCTCCATGCATCTCTCTCTCTCTCTCAGAGTTTTGTCTTGATGCTTTTCCTCCTTGGCTGCTAGAATTGCATGTGAGGCAATTTATTTTACTGTCTTTGCCTTTACCAAGGGTGTGTTTATGGGATGGTTACTATTTTGGAACACTACTGTTTGGTGTTAAATAAGTTTTCAAGTAGATTTAAGTTATTCCAATTTCTTCTTTCTTTTATAAATAGATATAGTACGAACTGCAGATGCTGGAGTCAGAGACAACACAGTGT
>NC_063367.1:13541855-13574192 GCF_021869965.1 Rhincodon typus | reverse complement strand
TGCAGATGCTGGAGTCAGAGACAACACAGTGTAGAGCTGGAGGAACACAGCAGGCCAGGCAGCATCAGAGGAGCAGGAAAGCTGACAGTTCAGGTCGGGACCCTTTCATTTTTCTGAAGAAGGGTCCCAACCCAAAACGTCAGCTTTCCTGCTCCTCTGATGCTGCCTGGCCTGCTGTGCTCCTCCAGCTCCACACTGTGTTATCTCTTCTTTCTTTTGTTGTCTTTTAACTATATTGTATGAATATAATGTGTTTTTTTCTCAAGACTGGTAGTTTGACCAATCGAATTGCAGCTGGAGTGTAACACTTGGTACTTGCCTTTAAAATAAGAAAAACATAGGGTCTAGGCTATCTCCTGGTCTGTAACATCTGAAAGAGAATAATCTACTCAGTTCCAAGTGGCATCACTGTGGAGCTGGCATTGCAACACCATTGCATGCCCACCCAGTCTCCCTTTCCCAGTGGAAATCACTGAAGTGCATTGGGAGCAGAACCTTTTCCCTTAAAGCAAAACTGTTACTGTTAGTCTCCAAAGGGCTGCAGCAATCTCCTGTCAGTTGTATGTGAAAGATAACATAGCACAATCCCAAAGAAGAGGAAGGGAGCTCCAAATCCACAAACTCCTTGCATCCCCTAGACACCCCATTACTGCCCTGACCAACATGTATTCCACAGCCAGTTTTACTAAACAAACCACTTATCTCTTCACTATTGCATTGCTGTTTGGGGGAGCATTCCCTAACAGTAACTACACATCTTTAGGGATTGTTTGGTAATATGACTTGGTTAGTTATCCAAATGCCCAGGCCAACACAGGGATATGGTTTCAAATCCCACTACAACTGCTAGTGGAATTCAATTTCAACCAATTAATACAAGATCAGATATTGAAAGCTGGTCTCAGCATTGCTGATCACACAACTCATAGAATCCCTACAGTGTGGAAGCACACAATTGAGCCCATCGAGTCTGCGCAAAACCTCTGAAAAGCATCCCATCCAGACCCACCCCCCCTACCCTATTGCAGTCACCCTGCATTTCCCATGGCTATTCCATCTAGCTGACATTTCCCTGGACACAGCAGGGCAATTTAGCATGGCCAATCCATCTAACCTGCACGTGTTTGGATGTAGGAGGAAGTTGGACCACTCGGAGGAAACTTACACAGACACAGGGGTAATTAGCAAAATCCACACAGACAGTCGCCTGAGGGTGGTATTGAACCCAGGTGCCTGGCGCTGTGGGGTAGTAGCGTTAACCACCATGTCAAACAAAATCTTGGAATTCCCTCTCTAAGGGCATTGTGGGTCAACCTGAAGCACATGGACTGCAGTGGTTCAAGAAGGTCGCTCACCACCACCTTTTCGGGGCAACTAGGGGATGGCCCAGCTAGTGAAGACTGCACCCCATCAATAAAAAAACAAAAGCATCATTGTAAGAACTCACCTGGAACAGTAATGATCTTTAGGGAAGGAAATCTGCCATTCTAACCCAGTCTGGCCAACATATGTTTCAAGATCCACAGTGACATTGAAGAGTCTCAACTGCCCTCTGCAATGGCCAAGCAAGACGCACCGCCCCCCCCACCCCCACTCAGTTCAAGGGCAATTAGGGATGGGCAACACATGCTGGCGTTGACAGCAACACCCAAATCTTGAGGAAAAAAAATGAGTCAAAGAAAATCTTCCCAAATACATTGAAACATTCTGACCAGGTAAAAAACAACACTATATGAATGCCAGCTTTTCTTTTTCTTTCTACATTGACGTTGAATTTGAAAGCTCCTCCAGTTAATGCTCTACTGTGCATCACATTTACTCCCTGAGCCCACACGATAGCATTGCTTTCTTGGGTTTAATTTCTGAGTTGCTTTCCATCTTTTAAAACGGGGCATTTGAAGAAAAGACCCCTTTCTACATGGCAAGGAAGAATGAATGTAATTTTTTTCTGAAATTTCATTGCACTTTGTTAGAATTCCCACTTGGTGCAGGCAACAATGTAATACTGTTAACTCAAGTCCACCAGAGACTTGCACACAATGACCTTGACCTCGTATTTAAGAGAGGGATTTGCTCACAAGTCTTTGTGCTCTACCCGTTCATTCATTCCAGTCCCTAGTCGGAGTATAGACTGTTTTGAGGAATTATGCTGCAGAAAAAGAAGCAAATCGAACCAAAATATCCTTGTGCAATTTTATAACCGCTGTAGCGTTCTCTAATCCTATTTCTCTCGCCTTTCTCTGTACTTTTGCAACAACTTTCTTCAAAATATTTATCTAATCTCCCTCAACATATCATGAATTCAGTATCACCGTTTCCAGTTCCCTATTAGAAAAATATTATGGATGGAAATGGCCTCTTCTATCATTTCTGCCTTTATTGCCCCATTGTGCTCATTTTCCTGAACCCCAAGTTCGTATCTTTTTCTGCCTGAATGTTTTCCACTGGTGAGCCTTTAATTTTATTGAACTGCTGCCATGTTTCGAGCAGTTATCCTGCAGGCCAGCTTGTTACCTTGCTGGCCATCAAGCCAAGTGCAGTGACCAGAAAGGGAAGCCACAGTCAGTTGCTGTTCACTGTCTCAAATGTACTTGGAGCAGACCCAGCAGTTTCTGAAGCTCAGCATATCATATGTTGCAGTTGGCGTCTATGGACGTCTGTGTTAGTCCATAGTTCTGCTTGGCAAGTTATCATAATGGTGTGTCATTCCCTTATGCTAATAGCTGAACAGGAGTCTCTCCCATCCTCACCTGCCATTGCCAAATATTGGAATGATCCACAAGAACCTGACTGAGTCATGAATACCTCTTTCTTGACCTTCAAATCCTGGGATTTGAACTCCAACTTTCTAGTTCAGAGGCAGGACACTACCCATTGCATCACTAGGGTTCACTTTAAGAGCATTCAAGAGGACAATGAGCGATTATTTTGATAAAAATAGTGTTACAAGGAAATGTTGAAAAGGCAGGAGATGGCAATAAGTAATGACGCAATATCACAGGACAGAAAGATTTAAGAAATCAAAGAAGAAGTTGCATTTATAGAGTACCTTGCATGATATCAGGATGCGCAAAGCACTTTACAGCCAGTTAAGTCTTTTGAAGTGTAGTCGCTGTTGGAATATAGGAAATGCAGCCGTCAGTTGGCATGCAGCATATCCCCCCTCAAACAGCAACCTGATTACATTCAGGTCTGATTTTCTAGTGGTTTTATTTGAGTGATAATTATTGAGTGGGAGACCTGGGGTAAAATCCCCTGCCATTCTTCAAAGCCAGTCATGGGACCTTTTAACCGGTGAGGACAGACAGGGCCTCATTTGGAGGACAGGACCTTGGACAGGCCAACACTACACCAAAATAACAGTGCACATATTGTGCCCAAATATTGGAGTGGGATTTGATCGCGTGACCATCTGATTGCGAGTCAAGAATGTTATGATTGAGACTCAAAAGCAAGGATAGTCAGAAATGATCAAAACCTATATGATCCATTACCCTTCACCTTTCTTTTACTTTAAACCTTCCATTCTTCCCTTCTGTCTTTATATTTTTCTCTTGTCTTCACTTCCCTGGCAATTTATTGTTCACCAGAAATGAATCCTTCCTCATATCTGTATAAAATGTGATCTGTTGGGAGAGACAGAAAAGTAAACAGAGTAGCCAAAAGGGAACTGAAATCTAATCTGAAAAGTTATTCTCCAACAAAGGCAATGTTTACAAGAATGGAATGTGAGACAGCTTTGATTTCTCAAAGATTGTAAATAATCAAATCAGGAATGAAATAATTACAGTGGGCCAGCACCGTGGCTGAGTGGTTAGCACTGCTGCCTCACAGTGCCAGGGACCCAGGTTCAGTTCTACCCTCAGGCAACTGTCTCTGTGGACACTGCACATTCTCCCTGTGTCTGTGTGGGTTTTCCTCTGGGTGCTCCGGTTTTTTCCCCACAGTCCAAAGATATGCAGGTTAGGTGGATCAGCCATGCTAAATTGTCCATAATGTCCAGGGATGCGTACGCTGTTTGGATTAAGCTAAATATGGGGATGGGGCGGGTCTGGGTGGGATGCTGTTCGGAGGGTCAATGTGGAGTTGATGGGCTGAATGGCCTGATTCCACACTGTAGGGATTCTATGAATTGGCTCAGGAAAGTTCCCAGGGGATATGGGCTGTGAGTCAGATTCACCAAGTGATATCAAGACCAAAAGGGGTTAAGTTATGGGGACAGTATGAATAGACTGTATTCTGAAGACTAAGTAAAGATTTAATTGAGGTATTTAAAATGATTGAAGGAGATGATAGCTTTGATAGCGAGAAACTGTTCCCTCTAGTAGAGGAGTTTGGAACCGGGGTGGGGGGAGGGGGTGCGGATTCTAAATCTAGAGCTGGTCTAACTAGGAAAGAATGTTTCTTCACGCAAAGGTTAGTGAAATCTGGAATGCTGTCCTCCAAAAATCTGATGAGACTAAAATTTCCAGGAGCTGAGATTGATAGGCTTTTGCTTACCATCCCTGAGGAAGGATGCAAAAGTCCTAGAGAGGGTACAGAGAATACTTGCCAGAATGATTGCAGAGATTAGGAATGTTAGCTACAAGCTTATGTTGAAGTATCTGGGTTTGTTTTCCTTGTATCAAAGAAGACAGATGGGATTTTTGAGATGTGCAACAGGTTTAGATGTGGTAGACAAAGAAGTGCTGTTCCCATCAATACATGGTGCAGGCCTAGGGGACATAGGTTTCAGAGTTTGGGAAAGAAATGTTGGGTTTGGTGGTGGAGGAGTGTGAGGAAGAACTTTTCTTTAAATACCATGAGTGTTAATGATCTGGAATTTGCTGCCTACCAAGGTGATGCAAGTGGAACGAATGAGAGGGATCACCCAGGTCTGCAGCACCGAAAGGCCCTTCGGACCACCAAGCCTCTGACAGTCAAAACAAGCACCTAACTATCCTATTAGAATATCCATTGGAAATTCTATAGTCCCATGAGAGAAAATTTTTAAAGTCAATGGGGATACAGCAAGGGAGTGGGATTAACTAGATTGCTCTACAAAGAGCTAGCATGGGATCAATGGTCAAATGGCTGCCTCTGATACCCTAATACCTCTACAAAAAGGGTATTAGGGTTTATGAAGCAAGATCAGCAAATGAATGGCTCGAAAGACCTCTTTGTGCTCAAACTGTGGAGGCTCTAAGTGGCGCATCTCACCTCCATCTGGGTGCAAGCTTCCACGCTTGGGAGATGGGTAGTTCCATGTCCCGAGAGGGAGACAGAAGCTTGTTGTTATCAAACCTTCGGCAAACAGACACCTGCGACACCACACAGACAATTCAGCAGCTATGGCTGTGCTATTTATCTCTGCTGCTCCGAAACCTCACGCCTGACAAGCAGCGCCTGTTTGGGAGATTAGAATTACAGGTTTCACACTTTTAACTGCTTTAATAGTGCAAAATGGAGTCAAAAGAGGATTATATGATAATTCCAGAGGCCTACAATAATAGTTTACAGCGTGATGCTGTGCCATTGTGTTATGGTAGAATTATCATAAAGATGTAAGTACTACACGGTGCGGTCATGGCTAGCCGTGTTATTACAAGATGGTTTAATTTGAATTTTATGTAAAGTAGCTGTTCCTTCAAATCAAAGCTGCTGCAGCCCTCATCTTCAGCTATTTATATTTCATTCTTCTGTGCAGAAACAGGCAGAGGTGCAGTGCAATCCTGTTACGTACATGGTCTGGGTTTACTGTGCTGGAAGAATGTATATTGGTGCAACCCAATATCTTACAGTTCGGACTGACAGAACGCTTCACTTGATGTGAGAGCTGGGTTGATAATCTGTTACAAATTACATAGAATATACAACACAAAGGCCAGTCATTGGTCCAAACAATGGGTCTTCACCCATTCCTCTTCAACACTCTAATCCAGCAGCATTATACTATATTCCTTTCTGCCCCAACGGATTTTACCAGCTCCAAAGTGGTTGACTCTTTACTGCTCCATGAAATGATCGAACAGTATTGCAGACTATCACAGTCTAATGCACAGTGGATACATATACAACACATGGACTGTCACTGTTCAAGAAGGCAGCTCAACACCACCTTCTCAAACAAAGTTTGTGTAGGGCAATAATTGCTGGCTGTTCATGAGATGCTCACACCTCAAACTTAACAAGGAAAAGAAATATCTCTTTCTGGGGCAGCACCGTGGTTAGCATTGCTGTCTCACAACGCCAGGGCTAGATTCCATCCTCAGGCAACTGCCTGTGTGGAGTTTCTCCCCGTGCCTGCGTAGGTTTCCTGTGGGTGTTTCGGTTTCATCCCACAGTCTGAAGATGTGCAAGCTAGGTAATTAGCCATAGGAAATTCAGGATTTCAGCGATTGGGTGGAGTAGGAGGGGGTCTGGATGGGATGCTCTTTGGAGGATCGGTGTGGACTCAATGGGCTGAATGGCCTGCTTCTACACCATAAGGATTCTATGCAACGATGTTTAACCTGAATTTCTTATTGGATTCTTATTGAGGATATGATGACCCTTATTTTGAGTAGAAATATTTCTACATTAATCAACCAAACCCCTAAAGGCTTCTATTAGGTCACCCATCAGCCATATCTTTCCTACAGAAAGAATTTGCAGCCAATCTAATCTTTCCTGATAGATATAACCTCTCAGCTTGTGAATTTGTCCTGTGTCTCTATATTTTTTATATAAATGTTCATTGTTTGTCAAGTGTGCTCTAAGCAAGCTTCCCTGTGTTCTCTGGTTTTCAATTCCATCCGACTTCACATAATCACCGAAGTGGTACAACACAGTAGGAGATAATTCTTGCTTCCAACAGCTCTTCAAATGAGCATCATTACCTTGTGCCAATATCCTACTTTTCTCCCCGGATCTTTGCACATCATTTTTTTTTCTCTCCATTGTCCTCCTGAATGCTCAGTTGGCTGGATGGCTGGTTTGGGATGTGGAGTGACATGAACAGCACGGGTTCAATTCCTGTACCAGTTGAGGTTACTGTGCCTTCTCAACTGGCGCATGGTGTGCCCCTCAGGTTAAACCCATCACTAGTCATCTCACTCTCTCTATGGTTCTCTGGGATTATTGCAACTTTACCCATTTTACTTTACTACCATGGAATGTCACCCGAAATGATGGACTGAAATCCTTGGAGATTTCAGAATCAAGAATACTACCTCCTATCACGCAGTGGTGTAGATAAATGCTGTTATAATTAATACAAATAGGTTCATTGAATCCCTATAGTGTGGAAGCAGGTTATTTGGCCCATCAAGTCCACACTGACCCTCCCACCACCTTTACCCTATCTCTGTAACCTTGCATTTCCCATAGCTAATCGATCTAGCCTGTACATCCCTGGACACTATGGGCAATTTAGCATGGCCAGTGCACCTAACCTGCACACTTTTGGACTGCGGAAGGAAACCAGAGGAACTCCACACAGACGCGGGGAGCATGTACAAACTCCCCGCAGGCAGTCGCCCAAGGGTGGAATCGAACACAGGTCCCTGAAGCTGTGAGGCAGCAGTGCTAACCACTGAGCCACATGTCACCCTTTGGTAATGCAGGAGTGTGCATAAGGGATGGGGGTGGGGGAAGGCACAAAGTGGGACCACAATGAGATAAACTAAGAATTAAAAATGCCATTTCACACTGGCTAGACGGTTGCACTGTATTTAGTGTATAATGAGCTGCTAAATTGACCTGATCGGATGAGGAATGAATAGATTAGCATTTACAAAGGTGAGATCGGAACCACTTAATTTGATGCCAATGTTGTGCATCAACTGCAGAACCACGCACTTAAATGAAAATTAGCCTAGGGCTGCAGCACATCAGGGAAATCCAGGTCTGGGATTCAGACTTGGAATTCCAATTTGGGGATCTCTGAAATTGAAGTTCAGCGCTGCTTAACAGTGTAATCAGCTTTACACCTAGCCTCAAGTGTTGTCTGTTACAAGGAAGTGACAGAAGATTGAATTTGTAACAACTGGGCAAATCTGAATATACACAATTCAGGAGGGTGTTACTACTGCATTTAACCTAACAGGCTTCCACAGAGAGCTAAGAGGTGGCGGTTTACATAGGAACAGAAGAACTAAGAGCAGGAATAGGCAATTCAGCCCCTTTAGCGTGCTCCTCCATTTACTTCAGTGATAGTAAAAGGTAAAGTCACCATAGTAAAGTTACCAGACCATAAGCACTTCTGAAGAAGGGTCTAGGCCCAAAACGTCAGCCTTCCTGCTCCTCTGATGCTGTTTGGCCTGCTGTGTTCATCCAGCTCTATACCTTGTTATCTCAGATTCTCCAGCAAGTGCAGTTCCTATTATCTCTCAGACCATAGGGCTGCTCTGTCATTAGGGAGAGATGACTACTGGTGGTGGTTTAAGCTTAGAGTTAGGCGAGAGGAAAGGTTGAGAAGGAGAGTCCTTCATGGTAACCTCAGCTGGTGTGGAAGTTGAATCTGTTAGACTCACTCTGCATCACAAACCAGCCTGTCTAAGCCAACTGATCTCACCAAAATATTGTGGATGCTGGAAATCTGAAACAAACAGAGGGAATCCTGCAGAAACTCAGCAGGTCTGTAGGGAGGGAAACAGTGTCAACATTTCAAGATGTGGAGATGCCGGTGATGGACTGGGGTGGACAAGGTCGGAAGTCACACGACACCAGATTATAGTCCAACAGGTTTATTTGAAATCAGTATAGTCCATTCGTCACCTGATGAAAGAGCTACTCTCCAAATGTTTGTGATTTCAAATAAACCTTTTGGACTATGACTTGGTGTTGTGTGACTTTGAACATTTCAAGTTCAATATGACTCTTATCCAAAACAATTCTCTTTCCACAGATGCTACCAGGCCTGCTGAGTTTCTCCAGCATTGTCTGTATATCTTTTTATTCCTTTTCTATCATGTACTCAGAAGCATGTAAGCCATTCCCTTCAATGATTTCTTGAGATAGCATTCTGACCAGTCTCTCAAATCTAATCTTATTTTCCTGTTGCAATTAATAGTAACTAGCAAAGCAATTAAAAGGCTGGGTATCTTTTCCACACGATGGGGAAGTCCAAAACTAGAGAGGATAGGTTTAAGTGAGAGGGGAAAGATTTAAAAGGGACCTAAGGGGCAACATTTTACACAGAGGGTGGTGTGTGTATGGAATGAACCGTCAGAGAAAGTGGTGGATGCTGGTATAATTACAACATTTAAAAGGCATCTGGATGGGTATATTAATGGGAAGGGTTTAGAGGGAAATCAGCCAAATGCTGGTAAATGGAACTGGATTTACTTATGATACCTGGGCGGCATGGACGAGTTGGACTAAAGGGTCTGTTTCCATGCTGTACAGCTCTATGACTCTGTAACATGTTTGTATGCAAGGTATTCAACAGGAGACATGAGCTACAGTGTGATTGTGATTGGAAACTGACAATCTATAGTCCCAGCAAGCCTTAGGAGTTTTGTGGCACAGTGATAATATCCTTATACCTGCTCCACAGGTAAGTAATAGCATCTCTGAACAGATTAATTTGAAGATATTTAGGCTGATTGTGCCCTCACTCATATATCATTGACTTTCATCATGAAGGTATCAGTAGTAACTCGACTGTTAGAAAGGTGATACTTGTAAAGGCCTAAATTTTTCAGGGGATTTACAGAATCATAGAAAGAAGCCATTTAGCCATTGACTCTGCACCTATCCTCCGAACAGCATCCCATCCAGACCCATCACCTCACCCTATTAACCTTGCATTTATCGTGTCTAATCTACCTAATCTGCGCATTTTTGGACTGTGGGAGGAAACCCACGCTGACACGGGGCGAATGTGCAAACTCCTCACAGACAGTTGCCTGAGGCTGGAATCAAACCCAGGTCTCTGGGGCTGTGAGGCAGTAGTACTGAGCCACCCCTGGGAATGTCAATCAAAATGATTTGTATAACATGCTGAGCACAGTGGTGTTCAGTGTACTTACACTGGGTGCAAACAAGAATCAAAACTTTCTATCCTACAGTTATTATTCATTGATGAAATACATTTAGGTTCATTTCCAAAAGTTCACAGCCAGTTTCTAACTCGCACCAAGTCTGTTCACCCATCACCTTTGGAGTATGCCAAGCTTCATTACTTCCCAAGTCAGAATCTTCTTCATTGTTAAATTATCACCCTTGCTTTCAAACCTCTCCCTCACCTCGGCTTTCTCCATCCATCCTCGTGTCCCACCTCATTCATAATTCTCTGCTTTTCTCCAATCCTGCCTTTCGCTGGAACAAGCACAGGAAGTGCTGGAGAAATTCAATGGGTTTGGTAGCATCTGCTGAGAGAGAAACAGAGTTAACATTTCGGGTGCACAACGGTCTTCTTCAGAACTCTCCAACACTAGTGGGGAGAGGGGAAGAATGAACTCAATTCCACTTGGAGTCATACAGCAGGGAAACACGCCCTTCGGCCCAACTTGTCCATGCTGACCAGTTTTGATTGTTGCTTGATTGTTGGTATTCATGCCTTCTGCCTGAGTTACAGTGTCTAGAATGTTATCTTGAAAGCTCCCAATCTCTTTGCAATGCTCTCCTTCTTTAAAAGTCCCTAATCTTTGGATTCCTCTCCTAATTTGCTGCATTTATCTCTCTCCATTTAAAATACTCCTTTGAACCTGTTCCCTTTGAGCAGGAATTTGGCTCAAGTGGCCAGATATTTTTTATTTGCACCCTTGTATTGGGGCATTTTTACTGTATTTAAGGCAGTATATACATGCAAGCTGTAGCTGATTGAGGTCTCTGTTTTGAGACCAGAGCAAAGGAAAAGCATAGCTGCAAACCTGTTGAAAATATCGCATAATTGCAACTCAGTGCATAGACTAGTGCCCTTTTTTCTGTCACTCTCTCAAAATCTTTTATTCCCGTTTGTGACTCAACTCTTCATGGGGGCTGGGGAAGGGCTTGCAAATCCTCGCAGAAGATGGTCACGAAAAGTACCATTTGCATTAAGATCAAAGCAATCACATCAAAGGAATTTGTCAAATCCAAACTCTTTGCTCAGATTTACAACACAAAGGACACGCGTTAATTAGTATTCTGCGAGGGAGACTGAGTCACTGCAATCCCAAAAGGGCGCTTGCAGCCCCTTTTCACGATCCAAATAGTTAAAAGGAGCTGGGATAAGGTTTATCATCCATGCCATTTGCTCTGCCTCATCCTGACACGCAGCACTCCCCGTTCTGCTTGGCCATTGCTGTGAGACGCTCAGTGAATCACTGGTCTTGGATGTGCTGCCAAGGCTCCAGCCCAGGCGAGGGAGAACGCTGAGGCCAGCTGAAGCCTTGTAAAAAGCTAAAAAAAACGAAAGAGCAAAGCACCAGCTCTTCACTCCTGAGCCAACCCAATGAAGAAGCTGAGTCATAAATTGTGAAAAGGAACAGTGCACTGATGAGCGTGGTATTAATGAGACATTATAGCACAAGAAAATAGGAGGAGAAGTAAGCTATTCGGGCCCTCAAGTCTGCATCACCATTTGATGAGATCTACTTGTGTCCTTAACTGCTCAATCCCGTCTGCCTCAGCATAACCTCGAAAATCTAACTCAGCCTCGATAGATCAATAAAGGTCAAACATGACTGGAAACAAAAAATGCTGGAAATCACAGCAGGCCAGGCAGCATCCATGGACAGAGAGCAAGCTGATGTTTTGAGTCCAGGTGACTCTCTGTCAAACATTATCATTATCGTTGCAAACGGTATCGAACTGCTTCACTTAATGGCTTCTTTTGAATGGCCCTAAAGTGTTCTGTGGACTGATAAGTTTGCCGTTTTGCACAAGCATTGACTTTCAGTGACAGGAGTGATGTTTTCATGTTGATCGGGGGATACCAAACAAACCCCTTTCTCTTTTTTTGTAACAGTGTGAGGAAATCAAGTGAGAAACGACTATCCAAATGGGAATTGGGGAGATTTGCCCAAGTGAATGGTTCCATGAATTATTGTTGACTCCAATGAAAACCTTTACTCCTCCACTCTGCCATCCCTGTTCCACATGAGCTCTGAAGACTGCTTTTTCCCCTGGGGTGAAATCAGTCCGCCCCACTCCCTCTCCTTTATTTAACGACCCATCCAAAGTGATGGTGCCTCCTCCAGTACAGCAGTCTTTCTGTAGCAGAGTGTGGCTTCCACTTGGAATGGGAAATGGGGTGATCTGCAGGACCAGAATCTAGAATGTTAGCACACGTATTGCCAGGCTCAAGACTAAAGGGTGCAAGGACAAATCCAGCAACGAAAAGGTTAAAACAATAGGCTTCTGGTTGGAGCAGGCAGTAATCATCGAAAACAAAGTGCCCCAGAGATTTGCAGGGCCTCAGAGATGATCCAAAAAGAGACTTTGAACTTTTCAAGTTAAAACGCTGGAGGAGACAAAGCCACAGGAGGCAGAGGCAGGAGTTCTGTGCTACATCTCAGATATGTAGTGTAGACAGATGCTTCTGCCTCAATCTGTACTTAGGTGAAGATAACCTGAATGTGTCCACAGACTAGCTATGTTTATGTCCTGTATTATTCAGCAAACATAATTTCTTTGACAATATCCAGGCCTGTCACTTAGTCTTGAATTATAAAGGCTGCTTTTACTCCTAGGAGGAAATGGCCAGAAATTAGTCACCAGTTCTACGTCCAGAGTTTATTTTTCTTTGCATTGCAGCAGATCTAAAGGGAAACCATGAGGGGAATAAGTAGATCATTTTTCTTTAACATGGCGAGCTACGATCTGCATGAAAGGGTGGTCAAAGCAGACTCAACAGTAACTTTCAGAAGGGAATTGAAAGGAAAAACATTCCACTGTCTCGGGAATAAATTGAAAGCTCTTTTGAAGAGCTGACACAGGCAAAATGGACCCAAATAGCCTCCTCATGTGTTTGCCTGGTGAACAGACTAACTGTATCCGTAATGTTTGGCAGCATCTGTGGACAGAAAGCACTGGACTGGAAATGTTAACTCTGTTTCTCTCTCTCTGTCCATAGATGCTGCCAGACCTGCTGAGTTTCTCCAGCAATTTCTGTTTTTGTTTCAGATTTCCAGCATCTGTAGTTCTCTGTTGCATATTATTGTAGTGTGAGCGTTACTCAGTTGCTATGGTCATAACATAGTATGCATAGCTGGCAAATTACAGATGGAATATGACCAATATTTATTCTCATCCGGTTTTCAAATCTGTACCGGGGCCTTGTCCTCCCTACCTCTGTTACCTCCTCTATCCCCTCCTCTAACTTGATTGGCACCCAATTCACCACCATGCTTGTTCCTTCTGCCACTGCTCAGAGGGTCAGCAGTGTGTACCACACACAAGGTGCACTGAAGCAACTCACCAACTCCTTTTGACAGCACCTTCTCACCCTGTGACCCCCACCACAAGAAAGGCAAGGAGAGCAGGCACATTGACACATCATCACCTTCGAGTTCCCTTCAAAGCTACACACCATCCTGGCTTGGAACTGTATCACTGTTCCTTTACTGAGTCAAAACCCTGGAACTGTCCCCCTCTACCAAATACCTAGACCACGTGGTCTGCAGCCATCAGAGAAGGCCTCTCACCATCACCTTTGTAAGGGTAAATAGGAACTGGAAAACAAGTGCTGCTTAATCAGCAATGTCTGTGTCCTATAAAGAACAAAAGAGAAGTTTCATGATTTCACTGCAGTTAAAGCTCAGGATAATTCCTCCTATGTGAATGAATGAAAGTATGCCCATTCAATTCCATTGAGGCCAGTCTTGTAGGCTCGGGAAAGACAGAAATAGGAACATGTTGGGCATTTACACATCGGGCTTTAAATCCAGTGCGGTTCGATTTCCAGCAAAACAAAATCTGATCTGTAATGTGTCCCTCCCTGACCAGGGAGTTTGCATTTAAATAGTGCATTTGACATTCCAGGACTTTTTTTAGGAGCCAGCATCAGGTCAAAATTGACACAGAACCACGAGAGGAGGTACAGGGACAGGTGACCAAGGGCTAGGGTAGTGAGGTAAGCCTTAAGAAGCATCTTGTGGGAGCACAGAGAGATACAAGTCCAGACCTTGGCTCTAAGCTTGTTAAGGCAGTACCATCAATGATGAAGTGACTGAAATTGAGGATGTAAAGAAGTCAGAACTGGAGAGAGCAAAAATCTTGGAGGGGCTAGAGGAGGTAACAGAGGTAGGGAGAACAAGGCCCAGGGAGAGATTTGAAAACAAGGATGAGAATATATATTGGTCATATTCGATCTGTAATTGACAATAAACTGTTAACTAGCGAGGATTTTCACTGTCACCACAGGCATCATACATTTTGTCTGTGGTGCATGTGTATTCGGAGTTTGTCATAAGCTGTGTCTAAGTCAGGAAAGGGTTAAGCAAGGGGACACAATCTCTTTAACCTTGATTTTGTGATGAATGAATTTTAAACAGCCCCGAAGAGCGATGATTCTGTCCGGCCCATCTGTTGAAGGCACGGATCTGATCACAGCCTGTAATCCAGCGCTGCGTTGGATTAACTGGTTGGATGCAGAACATGCATAGCGAGCTCTGATTCTTTTTCAGACGCTCTTGCTGCCAGACAGGCTGACTGACAGTTAATTTAAATCTTGTGTCATCTCATTTTCCATGTGTCATTGCCCCAGCAACAATGGGATCATTACATCTAATTAAATGTGTTCAAACTGCAAATGCATATAAATGATCATCTATTAAACTTGGTACCCAAGCTGGGGGAGGGTGGGAGGGGGGATGCAGGAAGTGCACTCCCCACTCTGAAACTGATCCAATCACTCTGTTATTTATTGCAAGTGAATGTCAGTTGCCTCACACAGCAGGAACAGACTTTGTTGAAAAGTTTCCTGTATTTAGCAATGCACAGAATCAAAGTACTTTCTAAATGATGACCTGAACTCTCCATGTTGGTATGCAGGATGGCCGCAGATCATGGTCTGTGTGCAGTATGATTACTATTTGAGATGCACACTGTCTCATCTACATAGGATAGTGACATTGCTCTCAAATTGAAGAAGCAATGCCATGTTTGTCACCATTTCCATTAGTCTCACGTCAATCCCTCTGCCCCATGTTGAAAGGCCTTAAGGACATTTGAAATTTCGGGTTAAAATCCAGGCACTTCCCAACTAAGTTGTGCCTGTAACTAAACCACATGGACTGCAACAATTCAAGGAGGCAACTCACTACCACCTTCTCAAGGGTAATTAGGGAAGGGGAACAAATTTGGGCCTAGTTAGCGATGCCCACATCTGTG
The DNA here is from genome assembly GCF_021869965.1 of Rhincodon typus. Lineage (NCBI taxonomy): Eukaryota > Metazoa > Chordata > Chondrichthyes > Orectolobiformes > Rhincodontidae > Rhincodon > Rhincodon typus. The sequence goes on along the minus strand of NC_063367.1, from coordinate 13,558,913 downwards.
AGCAATTTTGTTTCAAAAGATCCAAATTTGAAAACTTGTTTGAATAGAAATGCTGAAGGCATTAGGCCCAATCAGATGTTTCCTGGACTTCTCATCATCGGCAGTTCTTCGCAGATGAGGATGATTCTCTTCCACACTCAGGGTGAGTCTGTAGGTGGCTGTACAGACTGATACAGTTACCACAGGCTCTAATATACGTGGGGCAGGTGGTGGTCACGGGAGGCGATGGGTGGGGAAATAAGACTTTTAACAAGATGTGGTAGCAGTGAGTGAGGCTGATGGTAATCTCTCTGTCTCTTTCTGTACTTCTACTTTGGATCTGCTTCTAACACTGTTTATCTGAGTACCTTTTTTATATTCTTCCTCTCTGCCCTCTTGTCTTATAGCGTAGGCAGGCAGCGTTAAGCATATGCAAGTGTAATAAATGGATATTAATAAGCACCGACAAAAAAAAAGCTGAATTAGCTATTTAGTTCAAACCCTTTGCAGTTAAGCAGTGACGGTGAGTTTGTACAGTTGGCTTTGTGTAGCTGCTGTCCTCTATTGAGAACAATACGAGAGAGCTGGCATTTACTTTCCTTCACACTTGCTGTGGCACTCCTTAGTCAATCTGTCCACAGTTGTACATGAGCCATTTGTACAAAGAAATCATTCCTCTCCCTCAGATGTCTGGGCTCAGTGTGCTAAAATGGGCTCTCGGTGGGAAACCCAAGAACAAATGTCAGTTGAGATTAAGCGTCAAGCTCAATCATCCTGGTCAGATCTACTGTACTTGGAGCCTTGTCATCACTGAGATCATTCAATGCTGAGAAAGCATATGTACTTATTTGTTCACGGGACATGGGTGTCATTAGTTAGGCCAGCATTTATTTTCAATCATTAATTAGTGTGGGGAAGGTGCTGGTGATCTGTCTTCTTAAACCACAAGAGTACATGCGCTGTAAGTATGCCAAAATGTTATTAGGGAGCGAGTTCCAGGATTTTGACCCATCGATAGTGAAGGGACAGTGATATATTTCCAAGTTGCTATGGGTTTGGTAGGTGCTGTCGAAGGAGATTTGAAATTTGAACCTTCTATTGAAATCTCCTTCATTGTCATCCAGAGATGTGCTACATGTGTATCAAGTCACACCAAGTTCTGTTTCCCTAACACGCCTGTGTTAACTGATCTACATCAGTTCCCTGTCCAACAAAGTTTCGTCCTTGTTTGCAAATCCCTCAATGGTCCCACCTCTCCCTATCTCTGTATCACCTTCAGACCCATGACCCTCCACAATGACTGCACTCCCCTAATTCTGTAACAATAACAGAAATTGCTGGAGAAACTCAGCAGGTCTGATAGCATCTGTAGAGGGTAAGCAGAGTTAGCGGTTCAAGTCCAGTGACTGTCCTTTCGAACTCTTCTAATTCTGGCCTGTTGTGTATTCCCTATTGTAATTGCTCCACTTCAGTCTCAACTGTGGAATTCTCTCCTCACATCCCTCCACCTCTCCAAGATGTTCCCAATGCAATACAGCAAATGAAGTATAGTCATTATTTTAATACATGATGTTTCCAATTTGCACACAGCAAGCTCCCACAAACATCAATGCACATAACTGCTTTATAGCTATATTATTCGGGGGAAAAATATTAGTCATCACCAGGGAAAATTTCCTTCTCTTCAAAATAGTGTCTCAGAGTCTATTGTATTCATCTGAGAGCACTGAACACTGGCCCTCCCCACCCACCATCTCCAGCAGCAGTGAGGTCATCAAGCAGACTAAGCAGCCAATCACACTGAAGAATGCTTACAGTCAGCAAACCAGGAATTAAAAGACACTGATTATCTTTTATATTTAACTAAAATTTGAGAGTGAAATAAGCGATACGTACTTAGGATTAAGGCAGAAGCACAAAGATCAAAAATGTTTAAAAAAAAATGTGATTTTTTAAAAAATCATAAAACTGCAATATTGTCATATATCCTTGTTTTCTTTATTAGGGGAAGACCAATGTCCCATATTCACTGCTTACGACCCACAAGTCAAATTCGATAGGTTAAATACATCACTAAAACAGATTAATAAACAAGAACAAAAACTTATCTTTACATGGTATCACTTACAGAATAAAACATCCCAAAGCAATGCACGGGAACAGTGTAAATCAAGATATGACATCAAACCACGTAAAAAACTTGGTCAAAGGGTCACGTTTTAAGGTATGTCTTAAAGGAGAAAAGCAAAATGGAGAGGTGGAGGGATGAGAGGAGGGAAGTCCAGATTTTGAGACCAAAGTGGAGCAGTTATAATAGGGAAAGCACATAAGGCCAGGATTAGAGGAATTTGGACTTGAACTCATTGGGCTTGAACCATTAATTCTGCTTTCTGTCCACAGATGCTATCAGACCTGCTAAGTTTCTCCAGCAGAATTACCGAATTAGAGGAGTGCAGTTACTGCAGAGGGTCTGAAGGTAATTACAGAGATAGGGAGGGTGCTAGGGCCACTGAGGGATTTGTAAACAAGGATGAAAATCTTAGAAGTACAACTTTATTGGACAGCAAGCCAATGTAGGTTAACGAACACAGGCATGTGAGAGAAATGGGACTTGGTGTGACTTGAGACACATGCAACACATCTTTGGATGACAATGAAAAAGATTTCAAAATAGGAGGTTCAAATTTTGAGATTTCTTCTACAGCACCTTCCAAACCTACAGCCCTACCACATAATAGCCTGAGAACACCACCACTGTCAAGTTCCTCTTTGATAAATATTGGCCGTCTGCTAGGTAGCAGTCCCTTCTTTCCTTCCATACAGTACCACAGCATCTATTGCGTTCACCTGAGGGTGTTAGCAGGCATCAGTTTAAGATCTGAAAGGAGTATTTGAACCACAGTGTATAAACTTAGCTTGGAAACAATGCTCAAATGCACTAGAGTTAAGAGCAATTTTGTTTTAAATATTTCAGTGGATTCACAAAGCTAGACAAGTGTAACCAGCTGGATCAAGCATCCTCAGAACTGTTGAGTTCCTGTGGCAAGTGTTAGTATCACCCACTCTGGGCAGGAAACTCCTGGTTTGAGTCCTGCCCCTGGACCTAATGGCCAAGGAAGGCGTGTTCCTTACGTGGCCAAACCCTTCCAAGGCAAGCCAACAGCAGACAGTAAGGACAGGAGAGTTTCCCGGTCAGCCTCACAATGGAAGAGTTGTTGAAGCTTCTGCCATCAGTATCTATTGCTCCAGTTTAAAATATGCAGGTGAAAGAACATGTTGGACTCCCTGAGTGATCTATAACACACTATTACATAGAGCTGTGATCCAAGGAATAAGGGTACAACCTTCAGGGATGTAGAAATGTTGGCTCTTCCACAGGTGAGGCACCTCGACGTACCTCATCCTTAGCTTCGGTAAAGCTCCTTTGGCAGTACCTTCCAGCAATGCAGGGGAACCCTGTCACTTGCCAATTCCCCACTGAGTTGACTTGGAACTAGTTGTTGCTGGTTCAAAACCTAGGAACCTCCGTCCAAACACCACTCGGGGTGTCCTGACATACCAAGGCAGGGGTTAAAGAAAACAGCTGGCCATGGGGCAATAAAGGATGGGCAATAACTGCTGACCTAGCCAGCAATACCCACATCCTCTGAACAAATTACAAAAAAAAGTCTTCATTTTATAAAATAACAAGCTTACAACTAACCAGCCGGAAACTGGAAGTTGGGATGAGTGAGTATTGAACTTGGAATTAGGGGAGGCAATGGCCTAGTGGTATTATCACTGGACTGTTCATCCAGAGACTCAAGAAATGTCCTGGGATCCAGGTTCAAATTCTGCAGATGGTGGAATTTGAATTCAATAACTATCTGGAATTAACAGTCTAATGATGACCACGAATTGATTGTCAGGAAAAATCCACCTGGTTCACTAATGTCCTTTAGGGAAGAAAACTGTCATCCTTACCTGGCCTAGCCTACATGTGACTCCAAACCCAAAGCAATGTGGTTGACTCTTTCAACTGCCCTCTGGGATGGGCAATATAAATGGTAGCCTAGCCAGCAATGCCCTCATCCTGTGAATGATTGCAATGTAGCAAAGGGTACAGGGGTAGGACATGAACCAGATGTCCTCTTATAATGTCATGCAGATGTGTTGATACCCAGATTAGAAGTAGTGCCTTCGTATCATGAGATTTCAAGGGAAATGGTGTTGCTGGGAACACGAGCTTCTCAGTATCACATTTCCTCAAGATATTGAGTTCAATCACCTTGGTCATTAGCCAGCTCAGAAGAAACAGCCTATGACGCAGCTGAAATAAGGCAAGGAAGAATTTTATAGAAACACGTTAGCCTGTATGGCCCTGGAGGAATTTATATCCCTGGTTGCGAAAGGTAGACTTAACTTTATAGAAATGTACAGTGATCCTGCCATGGGTGGAGGATCTTAAATGTTACAGCATCAAAACTGTACTCTTTAAAAATACAAATAAAAGATCAATTCTGTTCTTCACTTTTGCTTTATCATTGCCAAATATTCTGTCCTTTAAAAGGGTGATGATGACGTATTTGAGAAGATTTGTAGCTCGGGTTGAGGATGAGGTTGTAGACTTGCTTGCTGAGCCGGTGTGTCTGGTTGCAGACATTTTGTCACCTTCTGGTGAAGCGGAGATGCAGCGACGATGCTACCTAGCAGGGTGACGAAACATTTGCAACCAAACACACCGGCTCAGCGAGCAAGTCTGCAACCTCAAGGGTGATGATGATTTAATTGGTATCCCTTGGTAGTTAGTGCCTGGCTTGATCTGATCATTTATCAAACACTTGTCATTACTTCAAGCCCCATTGTCAGCAATTAGTTGGCTTGAAATACAGAAATTTGTGTTGACAAATTCTCAAACATTGAGGGTTCCGGCTGGGATAATGGCAAAGTGAAATTTGATGGATGAAGCTCCTTCTAATAACTTTATGGTTGGTCAACAGTGGGATCGAAATTGACCGTGGGATTACAGTTTAGAATTTGTGCAAAGACTTAAGCCAGGAAAACCTTCCTCATACTCGTCAGGCAATTCTGAGCAGATGGGGACTTTCATTTTCCAGGAAAGGAAAGGCTGAACTTTAACCTGACAGAGGTCTTTAACATTATGATGGAATCCGAAAAGGTGGCTGTAAAAGTTTTTGTGGAAGAGATTTGAAGGCAGGGCCATCAATGTTACTGAGTTCTATTGTAACGCTGTCATCTGAAGCATTAATTCTGTCTTTCTGTGCAGATCCTGCTCGATGTGCTGAGTATTTTCAACGCTTTCTCTTTATTTCAGATTACCAGTAGTTGCTGTCTTTAGCTTTTGTATTAATGACCATCAATATTAGATAGCTATCAAAGAATAAAATATGGAATTCAAGAGACATTTTAAGGTGGGAGGGGAAAGATTTAAAAGGGAGCCAAAGGGCAACTTTTTCACGCAGAGGGTGGTATGTGTATGGAATGAGCTGCCAGAGGAAGTGGTGGAGGGTGGTACAATTACAACATTTAAAAGGCATCTGGATGGGTACATGAATAAGAAGGGTTTAGAGGCATATGGGCCAAATGTTTGCAAATGGGACTAGATTAGTGTAGAATATCTGGATGGCATGGACAAGTTGGACCGAAGGGTCTGTTTCTATGTAGTACATCTCTATGACTCTATGACTAAGTGTGTGCACTCAAATGCTCTAAGAAAATATAGTGTGTAACTAAAAGAAGTGGTTGAGAATGTAGAGATAGTAGGAACTGCAGATGCTGGAGAATCTGAGATAACAAGGTGTAGAGCTGGATGAACACAGCAGGCCGAGCAGCATCAGAGGAGCAGGAAAGCTGACGGTTCGGGCCAAGACCCATTTCTGAAGAAGGGTCTAGGCCCAAAACATCAGCTTTCCTGCTCCTCTGATGCTGCTCGGCCTGCTGTGTTCATCCAGCTCTACACCTTGTTATCTCTGGTTGAGAATATAGATTATTTTCAGGAGATGTTAGATAAGCACATGACAGGGAATGGGGTAGGAGATCTACTGATAGGATTAGATGAAGTAGGATTGGAAGGCAGCATGTATGGAGTAAAATCACTTGTGTAATCCAGAAAGGCTAACTGGCCTGTGAATTTCATTTAAGGGTGAATTTGAAGTTCAAATAATATAATGCAAGAGGATAGGAATCATTTTTGAGTCCTTCACAAAGAGATAGGTCCATGTCCTTAGTGGAACCTTTTCGAACAAAATTTCCTCAAGATCTTCTTAAAAATTGTGACATAAATCTTCTGATTAGATCTTGAATTATGTTTTTTTTGTTTCTTTCATCCACTCCACATACCTATATATAATGTCATTCCCTCATTTAAAACAAAACTTGCATTTGTATAGCGCCTGTCGTGACTTTAAGATGTCCTAAATCACTTTACAGACAACTGTTTGATGTATGGCTACTGTTTCAATAGAAGAAAATAATAGCATATGATACTTAGGTAAATAATTCTCCTCGACGTTATTAACCATTTCTTATTATAAGAATTCCAAAAAATTTGTAAAACTTATGAAAAGTTCCAACTAAGTTGCATCTTATTTCCATCAATATCACTGCACCTATGTTAATGGAATGAAATGAAATAAATAAAGCTTTAAATTGTGGACCTTTTGCATTTCTTTCTGTTCCCTCCAAACTTGAATAACAGTACAACATAAATGCACGTTATTTTACTGTGGTTGCAGCACATCTTCTAAAAGGAACAGAAAGTTATTCATTTGACTTGGACCTCGAAGGGGACATGTAATGTTCTCAGCAATTTATAATCAGCAGCTTCAATACAGTGTGGAGCTGAAGGAACACAGCAGGTCAGGCAGCATCAGAAGAGCAGGGATCCTTCATCAGTGTAGATAACAGTTGTCACGGTTTTGTCCAAATTGGTATGGTCAGAATGTTGTTTAGAGTCCATGGGGTATGAGCTGGCTGCGTAGGCAGGTACTGAGGAAGGAGGATGTGGCTGTAGGAATGGGTTTGTTTCAATATGTGATTGAAGAGCTACAGGGCAGAGGAGATCACCAGTGGGTTGCAGTGGCAGACAGATCCACTGATGTTTTTCCAGAGGGAGGAGGACACCTTCTTCAAGGTGAGCGTCCTTGGAAGAGGCTTTGCAATAGGGTTTTAAGTCACTCAGAGATAGCAAGAACTGCAGATGCTGGATCAGAGTCAGTACAGTGTGGAGCTGGAGGAACACAGCAGGCCAGGCAGCATTAGAGGAGCATGGGGGTTGAACGTTTTGAGTCGGGACCCGAAACGTCGACTCTTCTGATGTTGCCTGACCTGCTGTGTTCCTCCACCTCCACACTGTACTGACTCTGATCCAGCATCTGCAGTTCCTGCTATCTCTATATAACCAGCCATCTTGCTGGATTTGCCTGTTTGGAGGAATGGCCCAGGCCAAAAGTCAACCTGTGCTTTATAGGTAGCACTCTCACTTCCGAAAAGGATACTGACTCAAGTCCCATGTCTTTAAACTGAGTACACATGGCTGGTACTTCATTGCATTAGTGAAGGAATGCTTCACTGTCAGAGATACCGCCTTTTAGATAAGATATCAAATGAAGGCCTCTTCCACTTGTTTCATCAACCCACAATCGAGAAGGACAAGTACAACAGATACATAAGAACGCCACCAGCTGCAAGTTCCCCTCCATCGAGGTAGCAGGCTTGAGGGGCCAAATGGCCTACTCCTATTCCTATTACTTATGGACTTCCTAATGACACGTGGGTGAACCTACGCCAAATGGACTACAGTGGTTCAAGAAGGCACTTATCACCACCTTCTCAAGGGCAACTAGGGACTAGCAATAAATGCTGGACCAGCCAATGACACCTATGTCCTGTGAGTGAATAAAAAATGTAAAATATCCCATGGCACTATTTTGAAAAAAAGCCAGGAGGTTTTTTTTTCCCCACGTGCTGGTTAATATTTATTTCTGGATCTGTTGACTGGAGAAACAGATTGGGCAATATCTCAGTGCCGTTTGTGGGATATTGCCGCACTCAGACCTGGCTACCTCATCTCCCATGTTGCAGCCCAAAGTGTACGTGGGCACAGTGGTAGTGTTAAGGTACTGGTAATCCAGAGATCTGGGCTCTGAATTCTATTCTCACTACTCTCAGACTTCAAACTCAGTTCTTTACATAAACCCTGAATGAAAAAGCTGGTTCTCAGTGACCATGAAATTACTATATTGTAAAAACCCATCTGTGTCTGTAATGTCCTTCTGGCTTGGATGTGACTTCATATTTACAGCAATGGAGTTGACCCTTAATAACCCTCTGAACTGAAAATAAACAAACTGCTTAGTTGTATAAAGGAGAGGAATAAATGGTGATCTTTCTAGTAATGTCTAGTGATGCATTGGGTCAATTATAAGGAAGATCTCCAATTGTTCTTAATTGACTGTAGAGCACTTTGCAACACAAGGTAAAACTAAAAGATTGCAAATGCTGAATATCTGAAACAGTAACAGAAAGTGTTGGAGAGGTCCTACGGGTCCAGCAGCATTAACGGAGAGAGAAACAGAGTTAACATTTCGAGTCAAATTTAGCTCTTGTTTAAAACTAAAGAGAGATGGAAATGTGATGTGTTTTATACTGTTGCAAAGTTGGGTGGAATGAGAATTCAAGGGACAGTTGGAATGTTGACCTTTATTTCAAAGGGAATGGAATATAAAAATAGCAAGATCTTGCTAAAACTATATAAGGCACTAGTCAGACTACAGCTGGAAAACTGTGAACAGTTTTGGGCCCCTTTAATAAGGAAAGATATATTGGCATTGGAGGCAGTCTGCATTTAGTTCACGAGGCTGATCCTGGGTATGGAAGGAGACAGTAAGGACTTCAGATGCTGGAAACCAGAGTCAATAGATGTGAAGCTGGAAAAGCACAGCAGATCAGACAGCATCTGAGGGGCAGGAAAGTTAATGTTTTGGGCCAAAACCCTTCATCAGGACGGGGCAGGGGTTGGAGAGCCCAGAAGTAAATTGGGGGGGGGGGGGGGGTGCTGTTGCGGGGGCTGGGGAAGGGTAGGGCAGAAGTTGATAGGTGGATGCGGGTAGGGGGTTATTATGATTGGTCAGTGGGAAGGGTGGAGCGGATAGGTGACTAGGAAGATGGACAGGTTAGGTCAGGTCAGGGAGCTGAAGAGGAGGCGGAGGGCTGGACATGGGATAAGAATGGGGGTGGATGGATTTTGAAGCTGGTGGTCAATATTAAGACCATTGGGCTGTAAGCTCCCAAGGCGAAATACCAGGTGTTGTTCCTTCAGTTTACATTTGGTTTCACTCTGACTGTGGAGGAGGCCAAAGGTGGACATGTCACCAGGGGAGTGGGAGGGGCAATTAAAATGGATGGCAGCCAGAAAGTTGGGTTGGATGGCGTGTGCAGAGTGCAGATGTTCCGCGAACCAGTCTCCAAGTCTGCGTTTGGTCTCCCCGATGTAGAGGAGATCACATCAGGAGCAACAGATACAATAGATCAGGTTGGATGAAGTGTAGGTGAGTCTCTACTGGATCTGGAAGGATTGTTTGGGGCCTTGCACAGAGATGAAAGGGAAGGTGTTGCACATTTTGCAGTTGCAGGGAAAGGTACCGGGTGTGGTGGAAGAATTGGTGGGGAGTCTAGAACTGACGAGGGAGTCGCGGAATGAATGGTCCCTGCGGAAAGCGGACAGAGGTGGGGAAGAAAATATTTTTTTGGTGCTGGGGTCTGATTGCAGGTTGTGGAAATGTCAGAGGATGATGCGTTGGATTTGGAGGTTGGTGGGGTGGTATGTGACTATGGAACGATTGTTTTAGGAAGAAAGTTTGAGTAGGTTGGGCCTGTAATCTTGAAATTTATAAAAATGAGGCAAACATATTGAAAGATGCAAGATTTTGAGGGAACATAACAGTGTAAATACAGAAAGGTTGCTTCCCCTGTGGGAGAGTCTAGGACCAGAGCGTATAATCTCAGAATAAGGGGTCACTCAGTTAACTCAGCAATGAGGAAAAATTTCTTCTCTCAGAGGGTAATGAATCTGTGGAATTCTTTACTGGAGAGGCCTGTGGACATGGGGCTATTAAGTAAATTCAAAACTAAGATAGACAGATTTTTAATCAGTAAAGGGAACCAAGGGCTATGGGAAAAGGCAGGAATGTGGAGTTAAGGATTATCAGATCAGCCAAGATTTCATTGAATCGCAGAGCAGACTCAATGGGCTGAAATGGTCTACTTTTGCTCTGACATCCTACGTTCGTAAGGTATGAGATAAGGAAGAGGGTGGGAGGGATTAAATAGCAAAGTCATCTTTGAACAAAAAGCAAAATGAGTGGTAAATAGTTGTTGTGAAGAAACAAGGCATTGGTTTGGATTCAGTATCAATGGCACAGTGATGACCAACACCGTCTGAAAGCAAGAACATGAAAACAAGATACAGGCTGGTGTTTAAAACCAGAGTTCAGGGTCTGAAGTTGTTAACTTATTTTCATTCCAGAAAGCTGGAGCATCCTGAAGCTTTGAAAGGTGCGATGAGAGTGCAATATCACATATCGCAACAGCACCCTGGACCCAATAACATGGGTAACACCACGGGAGATATGCTCTGAGCACTAAGTAAGATGTGAATACCAACGAGGTACTTATAATGACCACAAGCTATACAGATAGTGGCTTATTTTGTGCAATGTAACTGCTTTGTGGAAGCACAGAATGACAGACTTAAGTAAAGGCTTTACCATTTTAATTCTATCTATACAAATGTAAGCTTGGGGAAGACAGGGTATAGTGCTTGATGATAGGGCTGAAGAAGTGAATTCAAACAGGGAAATGTTTTAATGATGCCAACACAGCTCAGACGAAAAAGCGCGAGAGAGTATTGCTGTTGTCAGCTTGTATTATAATGTTTGCATTCTGCACATGTGGTGAAGGTCATAGTTATTTGCCTGGGCATTATGACGATGACAGCCAAAGTGACAAGGCCCAGTCCTTGACTTGACATGAGCGGGAAGTCTGGGTCCTTCTCCTTCTGTCACTCATTGTTCTACAGCTGTCTGTGCCATATGCTGTGTGCGGGATTAGAGGAAGGGCGAGGCGTAAACTGAAGTTTGATCAGGCAGACATAAATTAAGGGGTGAAAGCTGTCAACCAAATGCTTCTTAGCACCTGGTGATAATTGCGCAGCCAGAAGTATGCAGCAACTGTGGAATGAGGAAGGAGTGCTTAAATTGCCAGCAAATGCTTGTCAGGAGCTGCCTATTGGAATGCAGCAAGCGTTGAGCTGAAGACATATCCCCGTTTGCATTCTATTGCAATTTAAACCCTTTAACAAATGAACAAGGAGAGATAAGGAAACACGTCAGGATCAGTGGCGTGCTGTGATAGATAACGCAGAAAGTTAGCTCGATGAATGACAAAGTCAGCAGAGGGATAAGGTCAGTCTTACAATCTACATCGATTGTGGTGCATTGCGAGCACTGACTTATCCAGTTCTGACAATCACGGTATATTTTCGACGGAAACACAAGATTGACATGCCATATATTTACGTGGTGTATCTTTACTGTACAAGCATCTGAAATACACGAAGGTACAAGCTGTGCCAAGAGAGTGGGATTAGTTTCTGCAGGTCTCCATTTAAGAACCAGCAGCAATATGATATGTGAATTATGGAATCAGGTTAACAACACTTGGGGTGCTGGGCACTGAGAATATACAAGGTCCTTTACATTTCCTGTGTGGTTCTTCCCATTTCACTAAAGCACAAAGCTGGGCCAGAATTCCACGCCCTTTTCTGGGGTGATTTTGATGGCAGAGAGAGTTGAATATGACCAGGGCAGGGGGCCGGGGGTGGACTCTATCACCTTCTTGACTCGGCACCAGATCCTGCCTGCCCAATTAATGCCCACCTAAAGATCCTCCTGCTTGTGCCATGGGTACTTGACTCTCTACAGGCAATGGGCTGGTGGGAAGACTTGCTCATGATTGTTCTTGTAGTCCTAGAAGGGCCTGTTATGGAACAGTACAGCACGGGATCAGGACCTTCATTGTCTGTGCCGACAATGATGCCATTCTAAACTAATCCCATCTGCCCACACATGGTCCATATCCCTCTATTCCCTGCCTGTTCATGGGTCTGTCTAAATGTTAGATGTTACTATCACTTCTGCTTCTACCATCTCCACTGGCAGTGCATTCCAGGCACCTATCACCCTCGAAAAACCTTTCCTTGCCCATCTCCTTTAAACTAGCCCCCACTTCCAATAAACCCCTACTATTTGACATTTCCACCCTGAGGAAAAAAAGTCTCCAACTATCCACCCAGTCCATGTCTCTCATAATTTTAAATACTTATATCAGGTCGCTCCCACTCAGCTTCCAACGCTGTGGCCAAACGGAGACATGGAGACACACAGTTCAGAAACAGACGCTTCAGTCTAACCAGTCCATGCCGACCATAATCCAAAGAAAAAGGATGTTGGAATGTGGAAAAGTGCAATCCAAAAAGAAGCTAGAAAGTAAGCAGAGGCTGTGAAAGGATACTGGCAAAAAACATCAAGGCAGGCTTCAGGAGAATTTTCTTCAATATATCTCTCATCAGGAAGGAGATACTCAACGAGAGCCACATCTCCTATCCCTTTTCTGATCCCAATTCCCCTCCCCCCAACTTTTCACAGGCACATTCCTCCAGTGACATGGCTCCCTCAGCAGTCCCAGACCTCAACAGGGTGCATTAATGGCCATGACCATCAGGAGTGGTGGCACTGGCTGCAATCACATCTTCCAGCTTCCCCCTGCTACATCACAGTAGTGTACCGTCAGTACACAGGCAGCAGCAATTCAGAAGGCAACTCACCATCACCTTCTCAAGGGCAAATAGAGAAGGGCATTGAATATATACCAGCCTTCCCTGAGATGCCTGGATCCCATGAGTGAATAAATACAAGTTGCAACTCTCCAGCCGAGATCAGGCAATTCAACAAAGACCTAGATTTGAACAAGTGAGCTTGCCGTCAAAAGAAAAACAAAGGCTTGCGTTTAAGTATTGTATTCTTGCAGACTGTCCCAAAACACATATAATTACTGACATGCAGTTGACATGCAGCCAATTTACACACAATACACTCTTAGAAACAGAACTGCAACAAGTCCACGATGACCTAATTCAGTGACTTGTTCTGAAAAAGTGTCAACCAGACTCAAGACATTAACTCTGTTTCTCTCTCCACAGATATTGCCAGACCTGCTGAGTTTGTCCAGCATTCTCTGTGTTTGCTTCAGTCATATTGGCTGATGGAAAATAATAACTAACATATTGGGGAGAACTTGTTCAAAACAAGGCTGTGCTATCCTTCCACAGGACAGGACTTTGTTTAAACATTTCTTGCAAAAAGAGGACTCCCAGCAGTACAGCCTAAATTCTGTGCTCAAGTTTCTAGAGTGGAACTTCAACCCGCTGCCTTAGGTGAGAGTATAACTCATTGAGACACAGCTGATGTTAATGCAAAATCATACAATACTGGAAGTCTGTAAGGCCTCTTGTGGTAGTGTCCCTACCTCTGAGCCAGGAAGCTTGGGTTCAAGTCCTGCTTGATCTGGAGGCGTATGACAAGACCTCTGAATAGGTTGATAAGAAAATATCTGTATCTAGGTCCTGGAGCTCCTATGGTGTGGTGGTAGTGTACCTACTTCTGAGACAGAGGGCTTGGGTTCAAGTCTTACCTACCTTCAGAGATATATAATAACATCTCTGAACAGGTTGATTAGAGAAAATGTATGTGCTGGAAATCTGAAATGAAGTCATAAGATGCTGGGAATGCTCAACAGGTCAGGTAGCAGCTGTGGAGAGAGATGCAAAGTTGACATTTCAACTAAATGACCTTTTGTCAGAAAGATATTTCCATCATTTCTGTTTTTATTACAGCTGAAACAAACATGAATAGTTACATTAACAGCCACGTTTTTTGGAAAGTGAAAAATTAAATGTTAAATCAAAGCAAATGCAAATTTTCTAACTAGGGGTAATATTTATGAGGGTGAAGACTGAACTAAGTAAGTAAGGTGTGATGTATAATCACATTTATTTAGTGTTCGGGGAGGATCTTTAGTGACTCAGAGTCATTTCTGATTCATTTATTCCTAGTAATAGAGAGAAAAAAAACATCAGGGTTCCATATAATGAGATAAGTGCAGATAACATTAGGGAGATGGTGGAAGCAGTTAGCGTTTATTTAGTGAGGTTATTTTCAGAAAACAATACTCTGAGACACAGTATATGAGTAATTTGAGACATGGCATATGGCAATGGGAGGCAGTTCTTGGGAAGAACAGGTTAATTTAAGCCCATGGTGTACACAGCTCTTTACCACTGGGAGGGTTTCCTCACCTTGTGTCTTGGTCTGTTGTAGGTTAATTGATGGAGATTGATTGCCATTGAGTAGTCAAGAACTCCATTATCATCATACATAGGCTCATTAGGATGTTAGAAATTGAAGTACACTGGTCCTTGCTCTTTTGCCAAATAATTACTATGTTTATACATAGCATTTCTTCAGAAATGAATGCTAACCTGCAAATTATTGGTTCCGTGGAAGAATGATGCTTGAGAGTTGAGCAAACTGGGAAATATTTACATGAGGCTGTACATGTTGTGAGCAACACCATGTGATGGAGGGGTGGGTGTTAGCTGTTGCGCAGGGGGAGGGGCAGTCCAATATACTTTCTGTGATTGAGCACTCAGCTTTGAGTCTTAACCGTAAAGGCCCATATACAGCGTCCTATCATAGTCACTGCTTCATGCGCAGTGAGTTACCTCAGAGGAACAGAGCTTCACCATTCAGTCGGTGTGTAGTGAAACCCCAATGGGATACTGGACTAAGTGGCTCATTAGTTCATTTTTGGTGCCACTGGATGAGTGGAACAATGTTTTCCAGCACACCATGCGATCTCTTTGTTCATTTTCTGACAGGATCATGGTATGTTAGCATTCATGAGCAGGTAGATTGCCCTTTGGTATAAGTTGCACCCATTTAAATTATATGTTTAAACTCTTGGGACACTTTACTGATGAAATGTGTAATATTTTTCCTGAAATATTAAATACGGAAACCTCCAGTTTTGACAACTTAAAGCTGGTGAATTTCCCAGAAGTGATGTTGGGGTCAACAGAGTGAAGGGGTGGATGGGGAGATCATTTATTCTTTTCTGAATTATTTGAGTCTGGTGATTTGAACCAATATTCATTTTTAATCACCTTTCTCACCTCGTTAATTTATCGTTGCTATTGTGTGAGAATCGGACCAGAAGTTTCGGTTATTTCACAATTGCTACATCTTCAGCTGGGACACTGAATAAATTTAAGGAGCAGATGGACAAATTTTTAATTAGTAGTGGGTTAAAGGGTATTGAGAGTGAGCAAGAAAATGGAGCTGGGCTGAGATGAGATCAGTCATGTTCATATTAAATGGCAGAGCAGGCTTGAGGGCCTGAACTACCTACTCCTGCTTCTAGTTCTAACGTCCGATGGTTTCTCTCTCATGTTGGCAAAGAAATAACTTAATCTTGTTTTACAAACATATATCACCTATGACTGATTATTTAACTCGTGTGTACGTTTGAAATTCTAGTCACCATAATGGAGTCCAGTAATCTGCAACTCAATAACGTCCTTCTCATAATTTGCAAAACTCCAGTCTGGCGCAATGCCAAGGGAGTGCTACACTGTCAGATGGGGTAGGTTAGCTCAGTTGACTGCATGGGTGGTTTGCAATGCAGAGAGATACCAACACTGTGGGTTTAGTTTCCATTCTGGCTGAGGTTACCATGATGATCTTAGCTTCTCAACCTCACCTTTTGCCTGAAGCATGGTGTTTTTTTTTAATTTCAAAAATATACCTTAGGCATTAAAAAAATCTTTATATATATTCATAGTCACAAATGCAGTTCAGCTCCCTGCAGTAGCATATCAAGAAAACAAACAAGCATTGGAGTTTGACTCCATCCAAACAAACCAAAGGCATCTCTTACTTAAACCAAACTATATTTACATGCTTTTGAGGCACAAGGAGGGTCCGATAACTGAACGGACCCCAAATTAACTTTGGCAGAAAGACCTCAGATGGTGGTCTTCCCCCACTGCGCTTTGGCAGCAGCTGCCCCAAGATTTAGTGCATTCCTCAGTTCATAGTCCTGGATCTTGGAAAGTGCCAGTCTGTGGCACTCAGTCAAGGTCAACTCCTTGTTCTAGAAGACCAACAAGTTTCGGGCAGACCAAAGAGCATTTTTCACCGAGTTGATGGGCCTCCAGGCACAATCAGTATTTGTCTTGCTGTGCGTCCTGGGGAACAGACTGTAGAGCGCAGAGTCCTGCATCACGGAGCTGCTCAGGACAAACCTTGACAAAAACCATGGTATCTTTCTCTCTGGCAAAGGCACATTCCAGAGGAGATGTGTGACAGTCTCAAGCCACCACCGCATCTCACCACCCTTCCACACACACATACACACACACAGACACACACTCGCACACACACAATCGCACACACATACTCACACACACACAGACACAGACACACACACACACAATTACACACACACACAGACACAGACACACAGACACACACACATACACACACACACACACACGCACACAGACAGACACACACACACTCACACACATACTCGCACAAACACATACACACTCTCACACACATACACACACACACACAGACACACACACACACTCACACACACATAGACACACATTCACACACTCACACACATACTCACACAAACACATACACACTCTCACACACACACTCACACAATCACACACACACACTCACACACATACTCACACAAACACATACACACACAGACACACTCTCACACAGACACACACACACACTCTCTCTAACACACACACATGTACACACACACACGTACACACACACACAGACACACACTCACACACACACACACACACACTCACACACACACACAGACTCACACACACACACACAAATACTCACACACACAGATACACACACACAC